>NC_140271.1:577942-605442 GCF_964030765.1 Micromesistius poutassou | reverse complement strand
CTTTTTTATATCCTATGTATATATATATATATATATATATATATATATATATAGGATATAAAAATGTGTGTATATATAGGATATAAAAAAGTCGTGGTGTTACGAAAATGAATCAAGACAAATCGCAAACCAAAGATGTACAAAAAATAAATCAACCATCAGGATCGGGTGTGCGACCACCATAATAACCCTCCGTTCGTAAGCTTGAAAGTTGCATGGATGGGGCGTGACAAATGAACCTTTTATTAGAATGTGCTAGATTGTTGATTGTGAGAGGCGCGTGGTCAATCGTTAGGCTCCTCGTTAACTTCTATCAGTTGTGAAAAAACGCGTTCAGTTCGTCGTAGGCGGGGGGCCTCTCCTGATGCGGGTGCACGTCGTGATAAGGCAGCACGTTCTCGCTGTGAATGCCGCTCCGCATGCCGGACGAGCCGAACACCAGGTTATGGGCCGGAGTCTGTCTGGAGCCGGCGAGGCCGGAGGAGTAGTGCATAGAGTAGTGGTATCCCTTCTCGTGGTCGGGCGACGCGGGGCCCTGGTGCTTGAGGGAAAAGTTGCCGTTGACGCACACCGGCGGGCTGAGAGGACCCTCGTACTCCGGGCTGTTGTACTCGGGGGACCCGCTCCCGCCGTACAGGGAGTCGTAGGCCGAGCAGTATCCGTGTGTCCTCAGGGGATGGGCGTTCGAGCCCGACTGACAGTGCGGACTGGCCAGGCGAGCGCACGGGTACGGATACGAGTGCACGGAGAACGAACTGGACGCGTACCTGCCCGACTCCTGACACGGCTCTGTCAAGAAGTTGCGGGAGTTCAGCTGCAGGCAGCCGGCGACCAGGTTGGTGGTCGGCTGGGACAGTCCTTTGCACAGCGTCTGGACGTAGGACACGAGGTCCGGCCTCTTCCCGGAGCGCAGTATCTCGGACAGAGCCCATATGTAGTTCTTGGCCAGCCGCAGAGTCTCGATCTTGGAGAGTTTTTGGGTTTTGGAATAACACGGCACCACTTTCCGCAGGTTGTCGAGCGCCGAGTTCAGGTCGTGCATGCGCGTCCTCTCGCGCGCGTTCGCCTTCTGGCGGCGCACCTTGGAGCGCTGGACGCGCGCGGGGGTCATTTTACGCTTCTTGGGCCCCCGTTTCTTCGGCCTGCCCCCCTCCGCGTCGCCCTCGCCGCCGCCCTCGTCGTCCTCGTCCTCCTCGTCCTCACCCAGGTCGTCGTCGTCGTCGTCGTCCTCCCCGAGGATGTCGGAGTGCGCGCCGCTGCCCCTGAGCTCGGGGTCGTCCGTGTCGTCGTCAGCCAGTCGGCAGTGCTCGCGGTCCAGGTCGTCTTTCATCTTGGAGTCCTCGCTCCCGCTGTCCTCCGCCCAGCCGGAGTACTTGTGCGCGTCCGACTGCAGCGACGGGTCACTGAAAAGCCTCGTCAGCATCGTGGCTCTGTGAAGAGGAGGAAAGCGGCGTTATTTTAGATCAAGCTTGTTCTAGTCGGTTCCACGGTTTAGGCCAAAGGCGACATACAGGCCTACGGGTGATCGAAATGTATTCTGTCCTGGCAGTTGGATATAGTGTATCGAGTGTAAGTGGTATAGGCCTATACAATCTAAACAGCGGGTTTTATTATAACGGAGCGTTGCGTCGGTTCGGTCTTGCGTTAAAGCCAGACGGTTCCCTCGTTTAATTCCCCGCTGCTCCCCGTGTGCCCTCTCGCGTCCTCGCGCAGCGGGTCCCGGCAGCAGAGGGCACAAACAGATCCCTGGGGGGTTCGGGGGGGGGGGGGGGGGGGCGACTTTCACCGCTCACCATACTTCTGGCAACATTCCAACGCAATTCAATCAAAACTATAGCGCTATAATTCAATCAAATCTATAGACTTGGTTTTGGTTCATGGAGGTTGGATCAAATGAGCGACCATATGCGGAATATGTCATTTTACGCTATCAAAATGAGAAAGAAATATTAAAAATAAATGTATACAGCTTACAACAAAGCTGAAAGGGACCCAACTAGTTTATGTTAAGTAGACCAATAGGACCTATTTCATTAGGAAATCTAATGATAATAATTACCCCATAATATTATATGTATGATTTTGATTATTATGCATGTAACTATGACTATTATTCTTGATTATTATGATTAGGATTATGATAATTAGAAATTTTCAGTAGGCCTATTTAAGTGCAAACCAAATAGGTAAATCACGGGTAGTCTGCATTAGAAGCCGATATTTAAAAACTAAGAAAAACAAACTCGACTACACAGATAAAATAGCGATACTGTCTTCACATAACATCAACAAGAATAGCATCATATAAAAATAACAACAGCAAACCTGCAAAAACATACCAGCTGTTAAAATACATCCACGGTCTACACGGTGTGATTGAATCGGTTAGAGATTCGGGATCGGTTTGTCTTGGTTAATTAATTTGTAACTAGCGCCAGTTTAGCAGTATATACTGCCTCCCCCATCTACCTCTTCGTCAATCTCTGAAGCCAAAGAAGCAGATAGACTTGCGAGTATGTAGGCTGTGACGGATGGCAAATTATCTCGGGGGGTGCCAGGGGCGAAATCTAGTTTTTTAAATTTCAGGCTCAGGAGGTTTGCGCAATTAAAAGGAAACACACACACACACACACACACACACACACACACACACACACACACACACACACACACACACACACACACACACACACACACACACACACACAACAACAACGTTTAATTAACGGACCATGCACCCAACATGAAACAGATTTCACACATAATCCAGTATGCACGAATACATGATTTCAAGGCACTTTTCGTTAGTGCAAGTCTTTTGGAAATACCTTGTATCCCTTTTAGCCTTCGTTAAAAAATTATAAACACAACCCTGATTCAACGGCATAGTCCGTGGGGCTAATTACCTATAGGCGAGTTTACCACCGCTGCCAGATAAAGAATTGGACATGATGCTAGAGGAACATTGTTGATGGGAAATGCTAAACGAACTGTTTGTCAGACTCAATGGCGTTGTGGCACCCTTTCGCCAAAATTAATCGCCAAAATCGTTAATATTGTCCACGCAGATAACGATATTGAGATGGCTATACACCTCACTCAATAAATAAAAAAAATGCATTGACGATTTTACAAATCATGCTATTTAAACATGTCGAAGCAATCTTCCAGACAACAACCCAATATCCGTTATAATACAGTAAGACTTTTCGTTGGAAATTCCTTCAATGAAAACGAGAAGATAACGTAGATTGTCTCATCTATTGATTAAGCGTCGCCATAGGCCTATTGATCGATTATAGCCTAGGTATGATCGTGGCTTTTAGAAATCTCACATCAAGATTTGATGCTGAAAAGTTGAAGGACAAATGTGTCGATCAGCAAGCGGATCATGTAGAAAGCCAGAGCCGATAACCTGTGTTCCTAATTACGTGCCCAAATCTTCAACAAGCATTTAGACGATTGGAACGAAAACAAACAGTATACTCAGGAATGTATGTTTAATCTGCCAATGTTAAATTTACGACCATAGCATTATTTGGCTCAATCATTAGTTAATATAGGTCGAGATGTGTTTATATTTCCAACTTACCGCGGCGGGAGGGGAGCTGTGGAAACGGCGCGGTGTGCTGTGCGTGCGTGAGTTCAGATCATCTTCGGGGACCGAGAACAAACGCTCCTATAGGTGCGGCAAGCTGCTTTTTTTTTTTCTAGTGTGCGATCCGCGCGCGCGCTCAGAGACACAGTGTGGCAGCATCTCTATAGCGGGCAGGGTTACATACCAGCTATGATGCCAAGCCATATGGTTGGCACGTCACTGGCAAGAGCCTTCACATGAGAGCCGGTGATTGACATGCGCCTGCATTCGCAGAGATTGCCTTCCCGAGGGAAGAGGGGTCCGCCATCTGTCGCCGCGCTCGCGCTCACACAGCCTGCAAAGAAGAAATAGGAGCACGAGACAAGGGGAAGGAAATAGGTGGGAACCCAAACATGGAAGAACACGAACTGATCATTGTTGACCTGGGCTACAATATCATTTTAAGTTTTTTTTTGACATTCGATGTTTTCCTTTGTCTCTGATGTAAAGTAGCCTGCTGAGATGTTATTGCGGAGGGTGGATGGGAAGAGGGAGGGTATCATAAGTATATTAACACCACACAACAGAAGACTTTTTGTTATTTTTTTCTTAATTGCATACAATTATGCTGCGATGCATTCAGAGAAACAACCGACAGCCATTTAGATTTAGTTTTTGGCTTCACACATGAACCAAGAGCCCAATATACACGTCAAGACAATTTGATGGCATGACAACATTCAATATCAATAAATTGGTGTATGTGTGTGTGTGCGTACATGAAGGGGGGGGGGGGGGGGGGAGAGAGACCATGAAGAGAGTGAGAGAGAATGCATGAGTGAGGAAGAGAGAAAAATGGTGATAGACAGAGATATAGAGGGAGAGAGAGTGGGAGAGAGAGAGAGAGAGAGAGAGAGAGAGAGAGAGAGAGAGAGAGAGAGAGAGAGAGAGACATGGAGAGAGAGAGAGAGATTAAGAGAGATATAGATATACAATGAGAGAATGAGATAGACAGAAAGAGGGAGCGAGTGTGAAATACGGGGGAAGAGCAGGAGAGAGTGAGAGAGAGTGATAGTGAGAGAGAGTGATAGTGAGAGAGAGTGATAGTGAGAGAGAGGGAGAGAGAGAGAGTGATAGTGAGAGAGGGAGAGAGAGAGAGTGATAGTGAGAGAGAGGGAGAGAGAGAGCGGGGTAAAGAGAGAGAGTGAGAGAGTATGGGAGAGAGGAAGAGAGAGACATAGACATACAATGAGAGAAGACAGATATAGAATGAAATGAGAGAGTGAAAGAGGGAGGGAGAGAGAGAGAGAGAGCGATAAAGAGATGGAGGGCTAGGGTGGACGCTGTAGACCCAGGTGTGTGTGTGTCCACCAGTGTGCGTTTAAAGAGCAGGGTTTGGTGATGACGGCTGAGGTGATGAGTTGGCAGACGCGCCTATGATTAGGAATTCCTGTTTACCAGCATTTTAATTTTCTTCAGCATTGCTGCCCTACGATATATTTTTGTGTGTGTGTGTGTGTGTGTGAGTGTGTGTTCCTGTGTGTGTGTGATCATGGTTGCGTGGGTGTGTATCCGTGTGTGTGTGAGAGAGGAGATCTCTCTGTTTAGCAGGGTGTTAGTGGAGCTAATGGAGACGAATGAGCTGGATGAGCCCTGGGTCCTGGATGGCCACGGACCACGGCACTAACACAGCCATCAGGAGGAGGAGGCAGAAACACCCCAAAGGCTGAGCCACCAATAGATCAACTCAACACGTCCCTAGGAATGGGGAGAAGTCATCCCCGACACCTTCTGCATGAGGTACATGATCCATGGTAGTGTTAGGGGAGGTGGTGGTGGTGGTTAGGAAAGGGGTGGATGGTGGATAATGTTGGAAGGCAGTCGTGATGGTGCTTGTGGTGTTGATGTGAGGGATAGTGGCAGTGTTGTTTTTTGGTTTTGGAGTGATGGTAGTGATGGGGGGTGGGGTGATGCTAGTGATGCTAGTGATGCTAGTAATGGGATGATGAAAGTGATGGGGTTGATGGGGGTTGATGGTAGGGCCGGGCGTGGGGCAGTGATGGTAGTGATGGGGGTGGAGGTAGTGATGGGGTGATGAAAGTGATGGGTTGATGGTAGCGATAGGGGTGGGGATAGTGATGGGGTGGGGGTTATGGTTGTGATGGTAGTGATAGGAGGGGGGGATGGTAGTGATGTACTGATGGTACTGATGGTAGTGATGGTACTGATGGTAGTGATGGTAGTGATGGTACTGATGGTAGTGATGTACTGATGGTAGTGGTGGTAGTGATGTACTGATGGTAGTGGTGGTAGTGATGGTAGTGATGGTAGTGATGGTACTGATGGTAGTGATGTACTGATGGTAGTGGTGGTAGTGATGGTAGTGATGGTAGTGATGGTAGTGGTGGTGGTGATGGTAGTGATGGTAGTGATAGGTGGGGGGGTGGTAGTGATGTAGTGGTGGGGTGGGGGTGATGGTAGTGATGGTAGTGATAGGTGGGGGGATGGTGGTGATTGTAGTGATGGTAGTGGTGAGGTGGGGTTGATAGTAGTGATGGTGGGGGGGTGGTAGTGATGGTAGTGATAGGTGGGGTTGATGGTAGTGATGGTAGTGGTGAGGTGGGGGTGATGGTAGTGATAGGTGGGGGGGTGGTAGTGATTGTAGTGATAGGTGGGGGTGATGGTAGTGATTGTAGTGGTGAGGTGGGGGTGATGGTAGTGATGGTAGTGATTGTAGTGGTGAGGTGGGGGTGATGGTAGTGATTGTAGTGGTGAGGTGGGGGTGATGGTAGTGATGGTAGTGGTGAGGTGGGGGTGATGGTAGTGATGGTAGTGGTGAGGTGGGGGGTGATGGTAGTGATTGTAGTGGTGAGGTGGGGGTGATGGTAGTGATGGTAGTGGTGAGGTGGGGGGTGATGGTAGTGATTGTAGTGGTGAGGTGGGGGTGATGGTAGTGATGGTAGTGATTGTAGTGGTGAGGTGGGGGTGATGGTAGTGATGGTAGTGATTGTAGTGGTGAGGTGGGGGGTGATGGTAGTGATGGCAGTGCTGGGGGTGGGGGTGATGGCAGTGATGCGGGTGGGGGTGATCCTGGGGGTCACCAGCAGTATGGCAGCTGTGTCAGGAGAGCCGTGAAGCTGCACATTCACTAATGTGTCCCGCGGTGCCACCCGGGACACACCCTGGCACGCCACCAAACTCTGAAAGGACGGGTGGTGCAGTGGGGAGGTGATGGCTGACTGGTTGGGAGAGAGAGAGTGTGTGTGTGTGTGTGTGTGTGTGTGTGTGTGTGTGTGTGTGAAGGACAGCTTGCTGTGCTGGGTATCGTATGAATCTCTGCTAATGTTCAGATCCCGTGCCCCAACTTACCTCCGCTGCAACGGGCAGGTGGAAGCTGGGGGGAATAGGCCCTTGGCAGGGGCGTGTTGAGGTGGTGGTGGTGGTGATGCTGGTTGGGATGTGTGTTTGTGTGTGTGTGTGTGTGTGTGTGTGTGTGGGGGGGGGGGGGGGGGGGAGATCCAGCCACAACAAGTCCTATAAGCAACCTTCAGTTCACCTTGCCAAAATATGGATTTGAAATGTCAACAGCCAGGCTTTAGTGGGGAGACGGCTGGAGGAGCTGCCATCCTGCAGGCTCTGATCCACATTAGAGCCGTAGGGAGAGAGAGAGAGAGGGAGCGTGTTTGTCAAGTTACGGTATTTCAGAATGACTTTGCATCTTGTTTGCGTGCGGATTAGTTGTAAGAAATGACCACCTGCCGCTGGGTAATAGGCCATCCAATTGCAAAATAGCAGGCCGTCTCCTTTAAGATATCACGTTCTCCTTTACCTACGACCACCTCCGCTCATCCCCACGACAAAAGAACAACCAATCACCATTCAAAGTCATCAAGCCACACCTCCATACCGCACCTCCCCCTCCACCGCCCCTCCCAGCTCTCTCCTCTGTTTCCGTGTCAGCTGGTGACCTGCGCTGCACTTGTCTCTCAACACTAAGTTCTGCTGGCACAAACCCCAGAGGAAAAAACACATATTAATGTGCACACACAGGCATGCACACAATAACACAGGCACGCACACACACACACACGCACACACACACACACACGCACACACACACACACACATTCACATTCACAAACAACCACACACACACACGCACACACACACACACACACACACACACACACACACACACACACACACACATACACACACACACATACGGGGGGGGGGGGGATTGGGGGGATTGGGGGGATTGGCCCCACCCAGATTTGTGGACCCCATCTGCACTCTCCTCTCTCTCGCCCCCTAATTGCATATGCACAAATGCAAATGCATATTAATTAATTACTTGACTAATTAGTGCAGTGGTATTTTAGAGTGATAAATCAGGTGGAGATGTGGCAGAAGGATGGCGGAGCATGGACAACACACTTGCACCAGGGAGGGAGCGTAGCTATGTCCCTATATACCCATGTCCTGTTCCTACGGCCTATGTCCCTATATACCCATGTCCTGGTCCTACGGGCTATGTCCCTATATACCCATGTCCTGTTCCTACGGCCTATGTCCCTATATACCCATGTCCTGGTCCTACGGGCTATGTCCCTATATACCCATGTCCTGTTCCTACGGCCTATGTCCCTATATACCCATGTCCTGGTCCTACGGGCTATGTCCCTATATACCCATGTCCTGGTCCTACGGGCTATGTCCCTATATACCCATGTCCTGTTCCTACGGCCTATGTCCCTATATACCCATGTCCTGGTCCTACGGCCTATGTCCCTATATACCCATGTCCTGGTCCTACGGCCTATGTCCCTATATACCCATGTCCTGGTCCTACGGGCTATGTCCCTATATACCCATGTCCTGGTCCTACGGCCTATGTCCCTATATACCCATGTCCTGGTCCTACGGGCTATGTCCCTATATACCCATGTCCTGTTCCTACGGCCTATGTCCCTATATACCCATGTCCTGGTCCTACGGCCTATGTCCCTATATACCCATGTCCTGGTCCTACGGCCTATGTCCCTATATACCCATGTCCTGGTCCTACGGCCTATGTCCCTATATACCCATGTCCTGGTCCTACGGGCTATGTCCCTATATACCCATGTCCTGGTCCTACGGGCTATGTCCCTATATACCCATGTCCTGGTCCTACGGGCTATGTCCCTATATACCCATGTCCTGTTCCTACGGCCTATGTCCCTATATACCCATGTCCTGGTCCTACGGCCTATGTCCCTATATACCCATGTCCAGTTCCTACGGCCTATGTCCCTATATACCCATGTCCTGGTCCTACGGGCTATGTCCCTATATACCCATGTCCTGTCCCTACGGCCTATGTCCCTATATACCCATGTCCTGGTCCTACGGGCTATGTCCCTATATACCCATGTCCTGTTCCTACGGCCTATGTCCCTATATACCCATGTCCTGGTCCTACGGGCTATGTCCTTCCCGTGTCCTATGTACCCATATGACCTGTAGGGAAAATCTGCAGAATTTGAGAAGCTGTAAGACAGGCTTACAATTGTCAAGGTATTCGATTCAAGCCTCCACCTTGGTGTTACAAACGACATTGAAGTGACAACGTCACCGCATCTTTTATGCAGCAATACTGATCATTGTGGCATCTGTGTTGAGAAGGTAAACGATTCTGGCAGCCCTGGTGTGTGTGTGTGTGTGTGTGTGTGTGTGTGTGTGTGTTCATGTGTCTGTGTGTGTCTGCAATAGATAATCTGTGTAGGTATGCCAGGCTCCCATAATAGGTGCCCATTGAGATCTCCGGACTGAAATATTAATTCCTGTTTGCTCGCCCAGACAGTGTGGTCCTAATTGCTGCATTAGAAAGCTCCGCCTCTCTCTCTCATCCTGATTGGCTGGCGTCCTCATCACCCAGTAATATTCCTCAGTAAGTTACACACACACACGCACGCACTCAGACACACACACGCACGCACTCACACACACACACACACACACACACACACACACACACACACACACACACACACACACACACACACACACACACACACACACACACTTCGGGTTTTTCTTTATTTATATGTAGGCCTATAACAAGAGTTGAACTTCTGTTCTGTTCATCAGGAGGTGTTTTTTTACTGTGGTCAACACATTTGACCACTAGCTTGATCAGATTTTAACCTCGCTTACCCTCTCTTTCTGTCTCTCGCCCTCATTCCTAAGCATGTGTAATTCACACCCTGTAGATTGTCATGCGGTTGAAGATCAGGTTCAAGCGGACAATCTGTCGACTCCACTCACTTAGCTCACATCGCGTGTCTAGACACATTTTATTGGCATTTATGTGCTTGATTTGCATATGCTCGTGCACGCCCACACCTACACGTTACGCGTTTTACAATGTATTACAAATGAATGACACGGAAATGTGTCACAATGCTACAGCGTATAAAATATTTCAATTAATTACGTAAACGACTTTCTAATGTCGTATGTTAAACACGTCATGATGCTCTTATGTATTTATAACTCCTTTATAACAGATTTGACTGTGTTCGTCTGTCTGTCTGTCCGTCCGTCCGTCCAGTGCCATCCATCCAGCCAACAGTCTGTCTATCTGTCGTCTGCCTGTCACGTCACTCTATCCGTTTGTGTCCATCTGTCCATCAGTCTATCTGTCTGTCATTCCATCCAACCGTCTGTCTGCCAGCCTGTCTATCTGTCCGTCAGATCTCGGGAGTCTGTGTGTCTGAGCCACAGTTTTCCATCAGTTGCCGTGCCAACCCAACCCCATGGCCGTCCAAGCTGAACCATCTTGTGGGATTTTTGGCTTTTAATTATAGTAAAGGAGGATTAATTATGGCAGTGGAAACAAGGGGGCCATGCATTATTGATGCTATGAGTAAGGGGCTGGAGGGGGCTGTAGGGTGATAATTAAATCACTGCCCCACACTGCCACCTCCTACCCGGTCCCTGCGTCTTCGACCTGCTACGCCCACCACCCCCACCCACCACATCACCACCCCAAAAGAAAAACAAAATAAATTACTCATTAGCACTTATACTAAAATGCTAACACGCTAACACATCCTTCTCTTCGTGGTTTTGGTGCCCGTCTTCAATGGGTTCTTGTTTCCCCCCACCAGTTTCGCTTCCCCGTCGAAACTTCCTGTTGATTGGTCCTCGCGTTCAGGCAGACAGAGTGTCAAAAAGTTGCGTCTTCCAAGAATCGCTCCAACAACCTTCGTTGCGGCTCCGGTTCCAACTGTGAGCAAACACAGGAGCAGAAATTATCTTCTACAATTTTTTGTGGCCACTATTTTTGAGTTCAACATTATATATCCTCTTACTTTCGCACTAGACAAAATGTGTAAAAGTGTGGGGTCACTACAGCTACTTAAATAGGCATACATACGAGGTATTCAAATCGGATCTAATTCAGTATCCGTTTGACGTAAGTAAGCCGGGATTCCACTTCAGTTAATTATTGAGGCCTATTCAAATAAAAATGGTCAATAGTCTACAACAAATATTCAAATAAAAATAGACTGGCTTACACAAAGCTTTGAGTTTTCTTCTATTACACTTTACCCTGTTCCTTTATTATTTTATATATTTTGAATACTTGGTTATTATTTGAGGTTCCATATATATTTTTGCTCTATAACTATTGCAATTGCTCTTCTCAACTCCTTATGGAAAAAAGTGACAAGAGTACCATCTATTGGCTGAGTTAGGCTATTGCAAGGTTCGTTAAAGCTTTAACGCATCTTACAAGTGCCCTTTTCTAAAACGAAGGTGTCACAAGAGAAACTAGATATAGACGCTACAATTTGATTAAACAATTGTTTGCTGTTTTGTTTTATCTCCAAACTATTTTTTTTTAAGTATTCATTGATTGATGTATTAACTGGGCTGTGTCTCCTGTCATTCTACCTAAAGCATCTCCTCACATCCAGCGATTGAAGTGGGAGGCTCCTTTTATCAAGTCAGTAATCTTAAGGCCTCGTTACGGTTCCACGTTGACCAACGTAATGACCACGCAGTCGCTTCGATAGATATCTGACCATTTAATTTTCGAATTTTTTTTGGAAAAAAAAGGTTTTGGTTAGAACACGTCCATCTCGAAGACGAGTTCGTTCAGAATCAGCTGCTTATCGCAGGTCGACTGACTCGATTTCCTTCTCATACACTTAGGCCCTACGTGTTTAATTTGCGTGTGTCTAGACAGATGGGCGCGCACCAAGCATCACCCGCATTCATTCATTCTATTAAATACTCGGTAAAACGATGTTTTCTCACGATCAAATACTCATCAATCCTAAAAGTAATGGGCTTGTACACGATGTCTGGGTCAAGAACATATGTGTTTTCTGTACGGTGTTTTCAGATGCATTTATTTAAAAGTACAACTTACCGCTGTATCAGCTGTTCTTTCCCAAATAATTTAACCAATCATTTACCCTAAAACTAGATTTTGTTTTGGAAGCCTGGAATATACTTTGCTCGAATGTATTATTGTTATTATTATTATTTTAACGCATGGCATAGCCTACTATACTTCATTCATGTTCATTCATGCAAACCTATGGAAAAAAAATGTTTCCACAATCCACACGCTATTTCTATGCAGTTTCACACGTATGAATAATCTTTGACATCATAATATTTAACATGCAAGTGTAGTGGTGCCTGGTTGCTGCGGGGGAAAATCAGCTTTGCGCCGGGTGCAAACTAGCAACGACACATGCGTCGGTGTAGAAAGTCAATTGCGCCGGTCGCAAGATAGGGCCCTTCTTCTGTTTGGCGCACATGGCTAATTTGCATACGCGCACAGGACTGTCGGAATACACCATCATACGGTGTAATTTCATACTTCAATCAGCATACAATTCCTGGTAGTAACAGTATTCCTCTACTCCATATGGTTTTAAACCACACTCACACATCCACATAATATATACCATTTATTCCCACTCATCCACATATCGTTCACCTTTTAAACACACAAACCCAAACACACACCCACAGTTTGTAACCCAAACCCACCCACCCACTCCCACCCCCGCTCAACACACACACACACACACACACACACACACACACACACACACACACACACACACACACACACACACACACACACACACACACACACACACACACACACACACACACACACACACACACACATCTATGGCGGCGCACACCTGCATGTAGTTCCGCTGATTATTCTCTGATTATTTCGCGGGTCTCGGTGCGGATCGCGCTGCGTCTCCATTGAGCCTCACTGTGCTGCTGCTGCTCGCGCTCCGTCAGCTGTTTGCTCGCTCCACCACATCAAACAGGTTAGATTGAAAAAGACGCTGAGCCGTCTCCATTACACGGTTAATATTGACGTTATTTTAGTAGTTTAACCGAAACATGGTTAGAAACGTCCGGTTGAAGTTATAAAAGTAACTAATGATCCCGTCTGGTCCTTTTGTTTTCCAGGTTGACCGTCGGGTTAATTAACGAACACTTTTTGAAGTAAAACGGCCCGCTACATCCGGACCTGCTGTGAGTAGGACACTTATTTATAATTTATCTTAATTGTTTTTTACTCTAGGCCTAGGCCTACTTGATAAGTTGAATAATAGTAGTTCTGGATGTATGTCGTCGTAAGCTGTTTTTAATTTAGTTAATTGATATTTTTTGCCGGGTGACGCGGCTGCAGATATTTATCAATGACTCCATGACGGAGTTGGCGGCGGAAGACGTAGGGGGGCGGGGCCATGCCGTCACACAATGACTCCGCACTCGGTTACCGTCGTAGTTAGATGGGAAAAATAACTTATTTTAATAACTTATTTGGATTTATTGGATTAATCACTAATTAAAACACACACACACACACACACACACACACACACACACACACACACACACACACACACACACACAAGCTGTAAAACTAATCTCGTTGCTCTCCTTCACAGCTCAAGAAGAAGAAACAGATTCTGTGAGTATCACGATCGAACCACGAAGAAGAAGAAACTGAACTGTAAGTCACAACATTTTCTTTTAATGCTGTGGGCTGACAGAGTTTAGTTTGAACCGGTTCTCAGGCCCCGCCCCCGTAGGCCCTGCCCCGCCCCCCGTAGGCCCTGCCCCGCCCCCCGTAGGCCCTGCCCCGCCCCCCGTAGGCCCTGCCCCGCCCCCCGTAGGCCCTGCCCCGCCCCCTGTAGGCCCCGCCCCACGTAGGCCCTGCCCCGCCCCACGTAGGCCCTGCCCCGCCCCACGTAGGCTCTCTCTCTCTCTCTCTCTCTCTCTCTCTCTCTCTCTCTCTCTCTCTCTCTCTCTCTCTCTCTCTCTCTCTCTCTCTTCCCCCCCCCCCCCCCGGTTCTCATGCCTCTCATTCATCCCTAGAAGATACTTTATCCGTCCACTTTCCTACTACATTCCTCATCATTGCATCACATCCCATGTGTGTTGTCCTACTGATAAGGGTGTGTGACTGACTGACCAGAGATGCATGCGAGGGTTCTGCGCTGTTTGAGGCCTTCAGTTGTGTAGACGTTCCCCCTCAGGGGAACCTAGTGTTTAAGAGGCCGTCGTCACGTCAGTTACATGAACTGGAACGTCCTTCAGGATGGAGACAGGGACTCCTCAAGGAGACACACCAGGGGGCGAGATGTGAGGGCTGTCCCTCTCAGCAACTAGAACCCAACCTGGTTCCTGCACCTGAGAACCACGGAGCACGTTCCAACGTTTCCCTCCGTACGCTTTGAAGCCCTAGCCCCCCCACCACTGGTCTCTCCATCAAACCCTCCACTGGTCTCTCCTCTCTCAAAGACCTACAAACCCAGCGCTGGTCTCTCCGTCAAACCCACCACTGGTCTCTTCTTAAAGACCTACAAACCCACCACTGGTCTCTCCGCTCTCAAGTACCTACAAACCCACCACTGGTCTCTTCTTAAAGACCTACAAACCCACCACTGGTTTCTCTTCTCTCAAAGACCTACAAACCCACCACTGGTCTCTCCGTCAAACCCACCACTGGTTTCTCCTCTCAAAGACCTACAAACCCACCACTGGTTTCTCCTCTCAAAGACCTACAAACCCTCCACTGGTCTCTTGTCTCTGCGGGGCGATGGCCTCCGTCGCCCCCGGTCGATCGAAAGGGAGTCGGGTTCAGATTCCCAAATCTGGAGAGGCGGAGATAGGCGCCGCGAGGCGTCCAGTGCGGTAACGCAAACGACCCCGGAGAAGCTGGCGGGAGCCCCGGGAAGAGTTCTCTTTTCTTTGTGAAGGGCAGGGCGCAAAGACCTACAAACCCAGCACTGGTATCTCGTCTCTCAAAGACCTACAAACCCAGCACTGGTCTCTCCGTCAATCCCGCCACTGGTCTCGTCTCAAAGACCTACAAACCCAGCGCTGGTCTCTCTGTCAAAACCTCCGCTGGTCTCTCCTCTCTCAAGGACCTAAAAACCCACCACTGGTCTCTCAAAGACCTACAAAACCTCCACTGGTCTCTCTGTCAAACCCTCCACTGGTCTCTCAAAGACCTACAAACCCAGCGCTGGTCTCTCCGTCAAACCCTCCACTGGTCTCGTCTCTCAAAGACCTACAAAGCCACCGCTGGTCTGTCAAAACCTCCACTGGTCTCTCCTCTCTCAAAGACCTACAAACCCACCACTGGTCTCTCCTCTCTCAAAGACCTACAAACCCTCCACTGGTCTCTCCTCTTGTTTGGCTTTGTATTCCTTTGAGTATTGTCATTGTTTGTAAATACACAATCTAATAACTGAAAATAAAGAGGTGTGATCTTTAACCTGGTACTGGTCAATCTTTGCATGTCATGGGGCACTACTTCATGTGAGGGGCAATATTTAACCTGGCATGGGGCACCAAGTGTGAGAGGGGCAATCTTTAACCTGGTACTGGGCACCACATGTGTGAGGGGAAATTTTTCTACTTCTACTTGGCTTGTATTACCTGAACATTTTAATTTTCAGCTATAGGAGGATGCTACTCTTCCTGAAACACCCTTGAGTGTCATTTGGTCGGATGTTTCTGATGACTCAAGTCTGTGGCCTAAATCAAAGAGGATAACAAAGTGGGTGTTCAATACAGCAAGAGCCTGGAGCAATCTAGCATCTGGATCTCAATTCGACCTTGTACACACTGGACAGGATGACTTGAGTGTCATGCAGCTTGGACTGTAGTGTGACTGAATCATGCAAACAATGGGAAGCGACAATGGCTACTTGGTACAATGGATGATGGACTAACGGCATTCCGAATGGACAGAATCGGATTAGAAACCAACTAACTGAAGATGGAAGATGAAACATTCTGCAACGTGGCTTCCCTACCTAACCTCAACATGATGGACTGCTGGCAAGCCCTCTGGATCTCCTGTACTCCTGCCCTGAGATCCAAGTATTTCTCGGGCTGAATCGGAAACCATCTTGGAAACATCCCAACTAGCGTCCCTGTTGAGCTGCAGTTGTGCTCTTCTTCAGAAGAGGTGAAGAAAGCCTCACTGGGCCTTCAAGGTCTATGAAGAGGAACGTTGAAATGTGCGCCATGATTCTCTCCTGTAAGAGCTGTTGTATTCTAGTCACCGAGAGGGGGAGCCTCACAGCCTACCCTTTGGCGTTTCTCCTTGGGGAGTCCCTGTCACGGTCTTGACGGACGTTCCAGGTCATGTAACTGATGTCACGACAGCCTTTTGAAAACTTGGTTTCTCCTGAGGGGGAACCTCTACAGAACTGTAGGCGTCAGATGGCACAGTATCCCAGCATGCATCTCTGGTCACTCAGATCACACCCTGATTAGTAAGGCAACACTCATGCGATGTGCATGCAATGTTTTAGAGAGTAGTAAGGAAGTAGACAAAAGGCATGAGAACAGTTTGTTATTTTGTACTGTTGTCAGCCTTGTTTATGGGTGGGAATTATTTGCTAAATGGGGGGGATATGAAATGTATAGTCAATTATTTGTACATGTACCAACAGCAACAAACTACTAGATCTGCTCAAGGTAAGTCTGTTGGCTGTATTTTGCAACAAGACGACCAAAGCACCCCAAGATCTCCATCGTCGTTCCAGCTCAAGGTAAGGGGCTCTTGCGGGGGGGTTGGTAGTTAGATTCGAGACCGCGATGTGCACGTGTCTATAAAGATACTGTCTGACTTCACAGGATCTCCTGGACCAGGGTGGACCAGAGTTTGAGGACCAGCAGGTGACCAGATCCCACTGGACCAGGTATGGGTCACCAGGGTGGATTATTATTATTATTATGTTTCTAGTGCTTTTCTCGCACTTAATTATAATGTAGGGTAACTAGATCCCCTAGACCAGGCATGGGGTACCAGGCTGGACCAGAGGGTATCCAGATCCCCCTGGACCAGGAATGGGGCACCAGGCTGGACCAGAGGGTATCCAGATCCCCCTGGACCAGGAATGGGGCACCAGGCTGGACCAGAGGGTATCCAGATCCCCCTGGACCAGGAATGGGGCACCAGGCTGGACCAGAGGGTATCCAGATCCCCCTGGACCAGGAATGGGGCACCAGGCTGGACTGGAGGCTGTGGACCGGAGGGTAACCATAACCAAACACTTGACACCTGGGGGTTCTTTTTAATTATTTCAAACGATCGTAGAGGGTCTTCATTAGTTTTTCCTTCAGATTTTTCATTCTGTGAATTTTAGCCAAAGCTGTGATTTGAAGTAAATAAGGTCACATCAGCTGCTACTACTATAGTTTATCCAGCGTACATCAAGGTGGACACTAAAACGTAACAGCTGGTCACACTCACACTTGGTAACGTAACATCACCCTTTTAATGTGTGTTTGTATTGTGAACAGATTAAGCTGACGACCCACCAGGAGCGAGACGAGGACTACGATGGGACTGCTCAAGTCTTTGGAAGGTTAATACCAACAGGTTTTTTTTTTTTACATCGTTTCACCACCAAAGCTATGCTGTTAAATTCACAGAATGTTTTACTATATTCCTGAATTACAAATTCCCAAGTGTGTGCATGTTTCATGTTGAAGTTTAAAATTTGATTTGATTCAGAATTATTTAAACAAGGTGTCCAAAGAATAAAACTACTACCACTGTGTTTCTAGTTTAGATTTCTCAAAACAAAAGTATTTTCTTCAACACAAATTATATAAACTAAAAAAATTATGGAGGAGGAGCCACCTATCTGGAGGGAGACCCGGAATCTGGTTAGCCGCCTAGCTGGACATCGTTAGCCTCCTAGCATAATGGATATCGTTAGCTTCATAGCATAATGGATATCGTTAGCTTCATAGCATAATGGGTATTGTTAGCCTCATAGCATAATCAACATCACTAGCCTCAGAGTTATCTATATCATTAGCCTCATAGCATAATTGATATTGTAGCATAATTGACATTGGTAGCCCCATAGTGTAATCAACATGGTAGCCTCATAGCGTAATCGACATGGGTAGCCTCATAGTGTAATCGACATTGGTAGCCTCATTGACATTGTTGGCCTATGGCTAGCAACATAGATTATGCTACGAGGCTAACGATTTGTGTTTTTCCTCTTGCAACATTTCAGTGACCCACTGACGGCGCCTCGTCGGAGCTGGACGGTGGAGACTTCAGATGCAACTTCTACCTCGCAGGACGTGACTTAAGTCACGGGTTGTCAAGGGTTCCTTGTTTCTCAAGGGTTCCTTCGCGGGTTCCTCATGGTTCAGTGTTAGGGACAGTGTTAGGGTCAGATGGTCTCACGATGAACCATTGTTTTTTTTTTTAATCACATCCCAGAATTGTTTCACTGTGTGCACAGATATTGAAATGTATACTGATGTTTTATGATATAAAATCATTTAAAATGACCTGGTTGTGTGGCTTGTTGTATGGTAATTTTTATTATACACATGCATATTACCCTAATGAGGTAAGGTTACCTCTCCCCTCCCCTATATCCTAACCTCTCCCCTCCCCTATATCTTCTCCCAACCTCCCTCCCCTATACCCTAACCTCCCCCTCTATACTCTGACCTCTGTCCTCCCCCCCCATACACCCTTACCTCCCCTGTCCTCCCCCCTCCTTTACTCATACCCCCCCTCCTCTAACCCTAACCTCTCCCCTCCCCTATACCCTAACCGCCCGCCTCCCTTACCCTCACCCCAACCTTACCCTAATCCTCATCCTTATCCTCACCCTTATCCCTAACCCTAAACCTAACCTTAACCATAGCAGCGAATATCAAGCCAGTAAAAGCACGTATGATATTAGCTAACTAGACAATCAGATGGACAGTGGCTATACAGTATAGCTAGTCTAGCTTTCCAACCCAATTTTGTGTAGCCCACCTTCGTGAAATGTGTGATAAACAGGAAAAGGTCCTGCCACACTTACCTGACAACTGGAATGGGTTTTAATATAATATAATTTTTTATAATATATATTTAAAAATTATATATATATATATATATGTATATGTGTGTGTGTGTGTGTGTAAATGATGCTCTCTGCTCTGTTCCTTTTCAAGGAAATGCTCTGTCATACCAAAGCTGTCTTTTCCATTGACTAGACCAGTGTCCTCTCAATGGCCAGCAGAGCTAGGCTGCTTAAACAGCCTTGGTCCATTGTGTTGGGTGTAGGACTTGAGTTGCTTTAAACAGGAGAAGCTCCTTTCTACACCTGCAGATGTAGCTCTAATTGTTGCCACTATTAAACAGTTTGTAAAGCTGAGGCATTGCACTGTCCAACTCCATGTCTTTAAGGAACACCAAGAAATCACACAGCTTTCCCCTGTCACCCTGCAAGTCCTGATCTGAATACAGGACTTGAAGTTCAGACCTCAGGCTCCCTGAATCAAAGTGATGGCCAACTACCAAAACGATATTAAACTTGAACAAGGAAATGTGGGAATTATGTTAAACTGAAGCAAGGAATTGTGTGAATAAGTGTATGAAATGTACGATGAAAACTGTCTAGCAATTTCGCCAAGCAAATACCAAGAAGTAGGTTGCAGTTCGTCTTTCGACTCACCTGAGGAATGAAGACGGCTCCGGCGACATAGTTCAAAATCGCTGTCAATCAAACGGCAACTCAGTCTTTCGCGGACCCTCCAATCATCACGCAGAAGCCCAGCTTCCAGGCCAGCCCACTCCTCCATTCACCCCCAGAGACGCTGTGCGTCCGTGGGAGGGACATAATCGCAGCATTATCCAATGACCGTCGACTTTCGACGCACTAAAAAAGGCTGTTCTACGCAGCCCCATTGAAGTGGATGGACGCTGAGCTTCAACAGGCAAATGCACTGTGACACTACGGGAAGGAAATCGAGTCAGTCGATCTGCGATAAGCAGCTGATTCTGAACGAACTCGTCTTCGAGATGGACGTGTTCTAACGCATTTTTAGTCAATGAAATGTTTACACAACAGTATATATTTGACCATTTAATTTTTTTAATTTTAGGGGAAGCTGAGCTTCCCTTGCATTCTTAGAGAAATCGCCACTGGCATGCACATACAAAGACCAACTATTTGTTCTCTCTTTACCACGGACATGCATAGCGACGCGTTAACCCTGCGACTGCGTGGTTATTGCGTTGCTTGAACGTGGAACTATAATCAGCCCTTAAACATTGAAGAGCCTATAACTTGTTCCATCTCTTTCTGTACGTCCGGCGTAAACGACTTCAAACAAATATAAACATACACGCCAGGAGGTGGCGCAGCTGCCCTATCCCACACAGATCCAGAGGCGTAGGCTACATCACCTACATCTGACAGCTGCAGCGGCCAGACCAGACCAGCCCTTCTAATGCATCTTGTCAACGCCTGCTACTTGTCTATGTTCGGAGAACAAGTAGCTAGCTGTTAGTAGTTGCAGTAACTAGTAATTGTACGCTCTGTGATCAGACGGAAGGTGACGAGTGCAGAGTTAATGCAAAGGGTTACGTGAAGCGCAATGCCGTCCTCTAAACGTCTACCTGATTTAAAGAACACCTGCCGCGAGGGAACAAAGCCGCTCACTGTGATCCGGACAAACGTAACATTTCACCTTTCCACTATTTTCTGTCCTACAAATCCATTTGCACCCACATCTGCTCATTATCTACACAGCACCTGGGCAACCAGATTCTTCAGGCATAACTAATAATGATTGATGAATAATTGGTTGTGACTCGTCAAAAATAGAAAAATTGATATAGAAATGTATCTATACTGCAAACATATAGGTCATACCTAATAACATGTTTGGATAATGTTCAATGTTCAAGTTTGGATACTTGTAAAAGTATCCAAAGACATTTAGCATATGCAGATTTCGACTGGTAGGTTGTGGATTGGATTGTGATCATAGTCAATGGGGGTCTGATCGGGTCCCTAATATCATCTCTCTCCCTCCTGAATGGAGCAGGATGTGGTCCCCTCTTTAGCGGGGTAGAGTTACATGCTCAAGCTGTCCCTGATATCTGTAGCAGTCCCCCTTTGTGTGTGTGTGTGTGTGTGTGTGTGTGTGTGTGTGTGTGTGTGTGTGTGTGTGTGTGTGTGTGTGTGTGTGTGTTTTATGACCTAAGTGTGTGCACGTCTGTGTGTAAGTGTGTGTGTGTTTGTGGATGTGTGTGTCTGTGTGTGTGGTCCACACACACACACACACCAACACCTGTCACACACTAGACACTACATTGATTATTACTGTTGCCTAACCCTAACCCTAACCCTGATGCCTTGAAGCATTCAAACACAAACACCTACGTCAAGCTGCTAGAAGGGCAGAAAAATAGCATATGTTCTGTCAACATGAGAACAATATCCTTCCAAAGTAACCTGTTAACCACACTGCAGGTTGGTGATGTGGGTTGTCTCTGACTTGTTGTTGCAAGTTGTTAAATAGGTTGCTGAGTTTTTCTGGAAGAGGTAGGTCAACCAAAGGCTGATTTAAATTCCATTTTAATTGTCTCACATTTTTTGTTGTGGATGCAATATGTGTTTCATGGATTACATTGGTATCTGTGCATATAATAAATCAGTGTGTTGTTTACACAAGCCAAGCTTGATATAAACAAGAGACAACTAGAGAAAACATTTGTATTGTATTTTTTCATGATGGAAGCACACCTATATTACTCTCTAACTTAGGAAAGCAATATATAAAAAAAATGCACTTTCAAATAGTGGACAACCACTTAGAGTATTGGTCTGTTCCACCAAGTTCAAGCTCTGTTACTCTTGGATGATTCTCTACCCCCGTTCTCTCCACTCCTCTCCTATCCACTCCTCTCCTTGCATCTCCTCTGCTCTGCTTCCCTATTATCTCCTCTCCTCTCCTCTACCAGCCTTCAATTCGTCCAAACCAGTTACATAACTTTATTATACTGTGTTCCTAATTGTTCAGCTAGTGGTTTAATTAACTGCTCACATTATTTGTCTTGGATTGCACATAGTGCCTTTGCAGGGCAGAATTAGTGCCATATGCAGCAAAACCATCAAGCCCTCCTTTTCCAATATAAAATGTTAATGTAAACGGCTGACAATGTTGAAACTGCTGTAGGATAATTAAGCCACTATTGTGGGATCCTGTGGTTTAGCGTAGCCGGCTATTCCTCTGAACAGCAACTGTTGACATCTCATTAGCATAGCAACAAGCTACGATTAGCTTCCAGGGGGGAAGTGGTACTTTAGAGCTACCAAAAATCATCAGGCACACACACATACATGCACACACACACATGCACACACACATGCACACACACACACACACACACACACACACACACACACACACACACACACACACACACACACACACACACACACATGCATGCACAAGGGTGTGCACCATCACTAACTCCTCCAGCCACCTCCACCTTCTATACAACCATGCTACCTGCTTCCCCACCAACCTCTATACCACCAAATCCTCCACCCCCCCTACCCTCCACCACCACCCATGCCCCCTACACCCCCCATTCCAAACTCCTCTGCACATACTCTTCTACCACCTCCTCTCTACGGCCAAAGCCATGCTCCACCCAGAAGCCAAATGCATCGATCGCCTTTATTCTCTATTCTTTATTCTTTATTCCTTGTGGAAGTGAACGAACATATCATATAAAATACCCGCTCCTTCTCCCTTTGCCCTCCTTCACAATCTCATGTCCTCTCCCCTGTCCTCTCTTCCTCTGGTTGTGTGTGCTTGTGTCCTTTAGCCTCTGTAAGCCTTAAGGGGCCAAAACAATAAACCAACTCCCCTCATTAATGCTAATTTATGCGGCTCCTCTCTATATACATAGGAGAAAGATGCATGAAAACACACATAGACACAAAGAAACATGACCACACACACACACACACACACACACACACACACACACACACACACACACACACACACACACACACATCCATACACACACAGATACAAACAAAAGACGCACACACACACTCATGCTCCAGTGCATACACACACACACACACACACACACACACACACACACACACACACACACACACACACACACACACAAACACAAACACACAGCAATGACAATTATCATTTATTACTCAATCCTTTTGTTGCAGTCGCACGTGTTTCTATGTCATTGCTCAACGCTTGTATAAAGGAAACTGAACCGTCTAAAATACAGAGTAATTGAGTCAGTGATCTGTATAGAGGAAGCAGAGCTGTCTAAAATACCATGAATTGACACAATGACCGGTCTATAGGAAACACAACGGTCTAAAAGACCTGCTGTGGACATATGACTGGTCTGCATACAGGCCTCTAAAAGAACTCTCTAAAATAGCTGTTATGGGGACAATGATCTGGAGCTATTACTGAAACAGGTTCAGTGCTGATCCCTCTGGCCCCCCAACACAGCGCTGTTGTTCACAAACAGAAGCCAAAAGAGGATGAGATTCCCAGGGATGATGTTATTATCATTATTATTATTATGATTATTATTATTTGTTTCTGATTACAAATCAAACTCGGCTTAGATAGCTGCAGACATGCATCCTCCTCATACTCCTCCACCCCTCCCCTCTGGTCCATGCTCTCTTGCGATTGGTTGGCCTCCCTCTACTTTGCTATTTTAGTCTCCGCCCATCTTTGGACCCTGGCCCCCTCCCCCCCCCCTCACTCACACTCCCTCTGCTTTGCTGTTAAGATCTAAGTATACGCGCCCCATTCAGCCCTGATGTGACAGGTTGCGAGGGAGGGACGGAGCAAGAGAGAGGGACAGAGTGAGCGAGAGAGAGGGAGACAGAGAGAGGGAGATAAACACACACACACACACACACACACACACACACACACACACACACAACAGCGACCAGAGAGCCACACTCAACAAGAAGTGTGGAAGAGACAGAGGAAAGAGAGAGAGACGGTAGACGGTTCAAAAGTGGCAGAGGAGCTAGATTCGCAGTTTGCAGAGTAGCAGCAGTTCCTCCAGAGAGACCAGAGTGACCAAAGGTACCGAGGACCCCCTCTCCCCCTGGAGAGAGAGCGCGGGAGAGAGACACCCAACTTCTGGAGCGATGGACCCGTCTCTGTCCACCGACGTCGATGGAGAACCCAAGGAGAGGAAGAAGATCCACTTTGCCGACCCGTCCACCGCGCCCACCAACCTGGACCCGCGGCAGGTGGAGATGGTAGGTGACCGCTTTATCCACCCATCAACACATCAATCAGCGATAAAGAGGACCAGTGAATAGCTCGGCTGGCCAGCAACAGCATAAACAGTCGATACTTTGTTCAAGCCGTTGAAAGGTTATTTTTGGGAGGCATAGTGTGAAACGTAACATACAACAGCAGCTACCCCCAACCGGCCACCTCAGCTGTGTCTCAATTTGACAGTTAAGAAATTGTGACGACATTTCCTTTTTCTACAGAAATAAGCCTACTCATTACTTTTCAGCGGGGCATTTACTATATGGGGCACAGCAATGTCAGATGTTATCTGGGACATCTAACTCCCCCCTGCTTTTTTTTTTTTCTTATTGACTTTAAACCATATTCTGTCTCACAACCTTCGAGAGTTAATTATTACATTTTCCTCTTGCTCTTGTGCCATTTACTGACCATCCCTCCCCCTCACAATCTTCTTTTAATGGTGTGCCTTCCTATCTTCCCCAAAAATACCACTTCATACTCAGTATACTGAACACAAAATACATAAAACCAGGTTAGATGCTATAAAGCGCTGCGTGTGATGATATAGGGTGTGGTTTTGGGTACATTTGGTTTGTTTTATTGAGGGTGGTCTTTTGTCAACATAGCCTGGAATGTGTGTGGAATGATGCAACAGAAATCCGTCCTTTTGGCCTTTTAAGCCGCGTGTGCGTCTTATTCTAGTGCCGGGGGAAAAGTGGGCCAAAGTCAGAAATGGTGTGTGCCGTGGTAGATTGAGGACAAGGGCCTGTCCCTTTGGGTGCTCGGTTCAGAGGGAGGGAGGAGCGGGCCGAGAGAGACAGGGAGAGAGATAAGGAGAGAGACAGATGGAGATAAAAGAAGAGGCAGCAGTCTCTTTGTTCACCATTCACCTATGTCTACACACTCACGCATGCACACACACACACACACACACACACGCGCGCGCACGCACACACACACACATACACACACACACATGCACACACACACACGCACACACACACACTTGCCCTACTCCTTATCATGCTGTGTCCTGCTATTCTTAGTGTGCTTTATTCTCTTCGCTCACCGGCTCTCCACTCTTTCTCACCACCCAGAGAATCATCGTTCAAACTCATATTCGGTTCACTGCCTCATCCTCCACTCGCCCCATCGCCTTTCTGTCAAACAACGACAATATCTGTAACGTTAGTTTCTGTTCTTTTTCAACAGTGGCCTTACTTGCTATTGTTTCTATAAATCAAAACAATATTAGTAACCATAGTATCTGTTATTTATATAAATAATAACAACAATAACCATAGTTTCTGATCTAAATCAACTCTTTGTGCCCCGGCTGGTTTGTGTTCCCTATAGGCTCCACTAGGGGCCTCTTCCTAGGCGCCACTAGGGGCCTCTCCCTAGGCGCCACTAGGGGCCTCTTCCTAGGCGCCACTAGGGGCCTCTTCCTAGGCGCCACTAGGGGCCTCTTCTTCCTAGGCGCCACTAGGGGCCTCTTCCTAGGCGCCACTAGGGGCCTCTTCCTAGGCGCCACTAGGGGCCTCTTCCTAGGCGCCACTAGGGGCCTCTTCCTAGGCTCCACTAGGGGCCTCTTCCTAGGCGCCACTAGGGGCCTCTTCCTAGGCGCCACTAGGGGCCTCTTCCTAGGCGCCACTAGGGGCCTCTTCCTAGGCGCCACTAGGGGCCTCTTCCTAGGCTCCACTAGGGGCCTCTTCCTAGGCGCCAATAGGGGCCTCTTCCTAGGCGCCACTAGGGGCCTCTTCCTATAGGCGCCACTAGGGGCCTCTTCCTAGGCGCCACTAGGGGCCTCTTCCTAGGTGCCACTAGGGGCCTCTTCCGTATGCGCCACTAGGGGCCTCTTCCTAGGAGCCACTAGGGGCCTCTTCCTAGGCGCCACTAGGGGCCTCTTCCTAGGCGCCACTAGGGGCCTCTTCCGTATGCCTGCGCCAGGAGACGCCTACAAAAACTCTGCTTTCAGGCGTCATTTACACAAATAGAACGCAGCATAGTTAAAGTTGTGTTCTCTGTTGGTGTCGGTGTCTACGTGTGTTATATGTGTGTTATATACCGTGCGTATGCGGGTACATTGGTATTTAAATACATTTGTACTGTATGTGTGTGTGCAAAGTTTTTTTTCGAATATTTGTACAATATGTGTGTGTTTGTTGGTGAACAAGAGAACAACAGAACAAGTTCAAATCTTGACAACCATGTAAATAAATAAAAACTCACAGTGTGTGTGTGTGTGTGTGTGTGTGTGTGTGTGTGCTTATGAGTGGGCTTGGCATTGGCTGATAGAAACCCTTCATACCCATTTCTCTGCAGGAGTGTGGGAGCCTAAAGGGGTGTTCAGGTGCGAACAGTGTTTATGTGTGTTTAACAACAGCTACAATGTGCCAATGTGTGTGTGTGTGTGTGTGTGTGTGTGTGTGGGGGGGGGGTCCCTGGGGGACCCAGAGGAGGGAGCTGCTGATGACGTATACTCATTTCCTTACCCTCCAAAAACGATCACCAGCGTCTACCCAGTCAGGCCCCCTCTGTTAATGCTTGTGTTAATGTTGATGCTTTCTAACAATCACGCTCTCTCTCTAAATACCTAAACAGTGGGGAGAGTGATTAGTTATTCAGGTGTGACTCCAGGAAGAAGTTGCAAGAAAGTACATCTATTGAGTTTCCCACTGAAATGAAAAACGACTAAAGAACTAATATCCAATGAGTCAGTTCTGTGTACACTACAGAGAGAGATATAGAGATAGAGATAGAGATAGAGATAGAGATAGAGATAGACATACTGCATTAACCTCCAGCGGTAAGATAAAGTGAAGAACCTTTTGCCTTAACCTTAACATAACCTTTAGTGTCTGCACATTTAAAACCAGCAACCTGCTTTGAGGAAAAAAACAGGACTGCAGTTCATACAAACTTCACTGCGGTGGTTTATAAATAATATTAAACGTATTACGGTATTATACTACAGTGCTACCTGTGAAACGCACCAACCTGTGGTTAGTGTCAGGACTGGGATTTAACTCGCCCCCCCACCCCCCCACCCCCCACCCCCACCAGCCATTTTCCCCCTCACCCCAAATAATCTGCTCAGCAGAGGCGGAGCGGCGAACTTTTTTTTTAGTGTGGTCACCATGGAGACGGACTCAACAATGCGGCGCTGACCTCCCCGACGGGTTGACATATATAAAGGCTGGTTGTGGCGGCTGAACTCGGTCCCCCCTCCGGTGCAGTCGTTCACGCCAGCAGTGTGCAAGTT
>NC_140271.1:498263-575242 GCF_964030765.1 Micromesistius poutassou | reverse complement strand
ACACACACACACACACACACACACACACATGTCAGAGAAGGGATCATTTGACCATAAATGAAAAGCATGAAGTCAGTCTGTCAGCATAGACTCATCAAGGCGGATATCCCTAGGTGTGCGAAGCCTACAGCTTGATATTATACTGAGGCCGAAATACTTAGGATAGGAGAGAGACAGGGCAAGGGGGCTCTCAAGTGGGGGAGCGTGAACGTTTTGGGGGGGGGGAGAGATAGAGACACAGGGAGACTAATAACTGAATAAGACAAGGTGACCTAGAGAACCATAGAGAAAGTAGACGTCATTTCACCAAAGAGTCAAACAGAGCGTACTTGCTTCGACTTGATAAGCTCGCAACATTTAGGCTAGGATTTAGGAATTAGGCTTTTGGGTTTAGGGTATGGGTTTAGGGTTTAGGGTTTAGGCATTAGGGTTTAGGGTTCATGCCAATATAAGTTAATGCTAAATGTCTGAATAGTTAACCTTAACGTTAAGAATACTTTAACACATTTATTAACATGATGGAGATGCTTATACTGTAGGAAATGGAAGACCGTCCGGATGTATGTATGCACTGTAACACTTTGATGTCAATTTACAGCGAAATTCTAATCTACTGTATTTAGGTTTTATAGTACAATGCTGTTAAAAACATTGTGCATTTGCGAGAGTCTCAATGATTGCTCAAGCATTTCATCTGACAATGTTTACATTTACAGCCATAGTCTGCCAATATCAAAGAGTTTTGGGAAAATAGCGTTGTGCCGCAAAAAGCGCCCATTTTATTAAACTCATATGGCGAGATAAGTGTTAGCTAATATTTCATATATAATTAGGTGACTCACCTATTATTATTATTATTATTAGGCTTTATACTTTCTTTCTTACTTTCTTTCTTTCTTATTCTCTACAAATTGTGGGACCTTACTACTGCCACAATTGTTCACCTATACTCATTCCACTTTTAAAATATTCATGTTAGCTTTTTTAATCTTCTACTTTTAAAAATGTATAATCAAAGTCAATGAAGTGAAGCCGTCTGCCCGTTCTGTGACACTTCAACTACTTCAGGCTTCGCAACTTAGTACATTTTTTTACCGTTAAACTTCGTTCAAACATTTAACAAATCTACCCACTTTCATTTTCACATATATATTAGAATAGATTTTTCGATATCATTTATACTTTTTTCAGAATCAACAGTTTAATATCAATCTGCTTGGTATATTATCAGTTGGTCTCATTGACTTCCATTGAGGATGGAGGGTGAGGATCCACTCATATCTATATATATATATATATCTATATATATATAGATATATATATATACATATCCCATCCACTCCAGGCCAAGGTGGCCATCACAAAAGAGAACCACATCAGACATCGCAGAGCCTAACAACGCAATATTTAACCTAGAAACGAACCTAGAATTACTGTAACATTACACTATTTATATGATACAGTAATAATACTGCAAATAAACAGTACCTTACTGGCACAACTGCTGCCAGTACTTTACTGTTATTTTACAGCAGAGACAGATCCAAAACATCTCCCTCTCTCCCCTCTGTGTCCCTTCCCCTGTGTTTGTCTCTGTGCCGTGTTTGCTGTGTGTGCCCCTGTGTTTGTGTTTGTGTTTGTGTGTGTGTGTGTGTGTGTGTGTGTGTGTGTGTGGTGTACATACAGCTGTGCAGAAGATGGCTGAAGCCCACATGCAGCACTTAGGGATCTACCCCCCCATGGAGAACCCTTACGAAGGGGAAGAGTATGACGACTACAGGGGGAGAGAGGAAGGAGGGCCGTCCTCTCTCAAGAAGGCCACCGGTGAGGCAGAAGCTGTAGGGCAAAAGGAAATCCCAGAAAAAAAACAAAAAAACTGGAACACATGAAGTGCGTGATGTCCCGGCAGGGGGGCCTGTGTACACTGGCAACACACATCAACACGTCAGGGGGGGGGTGGTGTAGGAACCAGGGCCCGACTCGTAGCAAACAGAGGCAGCAGCAGCTGATACAGTGTTCCCTGATGTCCAAAGAGGCAGTGGCTGGATGGGACAGTGCGTTCAACAAGGACAGACTCAAGATGGACACATTAAGAGTCATAAAAAAGTAGCAGTATGTAAATGTAAGATCTATTCCAGCGCATTCTCCATGTTGCCTCAAAATGCTTGACCTCCGTAGAAGACCGTGAAACTGTTTGCTAAAAAAAGTTATTATAATGGATAGTGCAATTAACAAAGACAGAAGCAAGGTCACATGTAAAAAGAAACATTGTGAAAAATGAAATGTAGCATCTATTCTTGCAAATTGTTTCAAAATGCTTTACCTCCAGAGAATGCGTAGAACCTGTTGCTATAAAAAAAAAAAATCATTCTGAAAAAGACTTGTAGATGTAGATGTTTGATCTGAAACTGCTCAGGTGAATGTCTTTGGAAGAAGCAGCCACTATATGTCAGTGAGGACGTCTCTGTCTAGCCCTGAATCTGCCAGTGGGAATATCTGTGAGGAATACCTGAAGAAGGTCTTTGTGTTGAGACCTACAGCCTTTCTGCTCTGCTCTTTATGATACTCATTCCCCTGCAATAGTTTATTGAGGACCTTTACATGTCCTCAGTAAACTCTTGCAGGAGAATATAAAAATATATATATTATTATAGCGTTGCCGACGCTATAGCAATTATATGCTGAGGGAAAATATTGTTGAGACCGGAAAACTGGGTGTGAAGTCTGATCCTAGCGGTTGTGCCAGTCGCAAAGGTTTTAAAAGAAATGGACATAGGAGCAGGTTCCAAAGGAGCAAGGACCGCATCACGCTCGCTGGAGCTAGGTTCACAGCCGAGAAAAGTGGTTTGAGCCAGGAGTAGAAGGCATAATTGATTTAACAGAGAATCGCCCCCTTTTAACAACACAGAAATGTTTGCCAGAATTCTGTGAGACCCAAACGGAGCTGTTTGCAACTGAGAAAAAGGGGATTTGGGGTTCATATCCCCATTCAATTATTCTGGAATTTTACACTAAATTCTTGTAAGTTGTGATATAGCTCTTCATATACCGTACATAACATCTGGTCTTGTCCTATCAGGTCATCAAGTGACGTTCGCCAGCGAGGAGGTTTCTAGAGTGACGGCCATTAGCAGGCAGATCCAAACAGAGGAAGACGAAGAGGAAGAAGAGAAAGAGGAGACAGGGGAGGAGGAAGGAGCCACAGTCGGTGCAAGTGAAGACACGATGCGGGTGGAGAAGAACAACGGGGGGCTGTAACTGAAGTAATGAAATAATCGACCAATGAGAGCAAGTGGTTGGGAGAATGTTGAGTGTGAGTAAACTATACTCTAAAGTCAAACAGAAGGGGAGAGATGTTAAACAATATGCTGTCGTGTACATGCCTTGATGTGGTGAGTGGAGTGTGTGCACAATGGAGACGGTGGAGGGACAAATAAGAGTTTAATAAGAGTAACATGGCTGAACAGCCATTCATTTGTATAGAGACAGAGAGAGAGAGAGAAATAGAGATAGAGCGAGAGAGAGAGAGAGAGAGAGAGACGGTGAGAGGCTAAAGCAGGATGGGGTCTTCTTGTGTGTGTATACAGAGTTCCACTTAATGCAGAGGTGAAGAATGATCCTTCGACACTGACACTATGCAGAGAAGACTACAGACCCCCCACACCCACACCCCACTCCCCCCCCTCACCAACTCACCACCAACCTGAGCACCCATTCGCCCTTGTCTCTGAAGCAGTTAATAAAGGTCAATTTGACCGGCATGATGCCACCCTATTTACGGGAACACAAGTTCTCTCGTTCATGTCTCCAGTCCGATGTCCTCACTATTTTTGAACAGTGTGCTCAATGTGCCCTTTATAGGACGATAACCCACCGAGGATAAGTGGAGACATGCAATGATGTTAAAACGGCGTCTTATAGTGCGGGACATTTTTTGTTTTGTGTGTCGCCCTCTGCGTGTTGGACGCTGTCCTAGATCGACTGATTTGCATAATATCGTTCCGTTAGGTCTACTTCACGTATAGTGGGCCCTTGGATGAAAGCTGTGCATATTTTGCCATCTAGTGGTGAAAATTGGTTCTACAGCTTTCTTGGCCACTGCTGTAGTAGGAATGGGTTATAATAAATTGGGTTTAGTTGAGATATGTCGCTAAGCTATGATATTTGTATGCGTTGAAAATGAATGCTTATGAGTGTCCTATATCCTTTAATTTTTTTCTGGTATTATTTGAATAACATCTCAAAAGTCAAAACTGCTACCTCTTTTTTCAAGATTCCCCAAATTGACTCCTCATCCTGAGTAACGAGACGGTTTTGGCAAAAGTGATGCATAGTTAACAAATTCAAACGTCTCTTAACAATATAAGTAATACTAATGAGGGAAAATGAGTACGTTTTTTGAGGCTGTATGTAAGCCATCTATTGTATTGTAAGAGCTATTTTTCTAATGTTATTCCCTGTTTCTAGCTAGAATTTGTAGCCATTGTTCTGTATACCAGTATCCTGCTCAAATTAGCAAGCCCTTTTTGCTGTGCAGCTGGCATTAGAGCAAAATAGATCCAGCACAAAGTATGTTATCTCCATTATATAAGTTGTTAATCAATATCTGTCTCCCTCGGCTGTACATAATGTCAATTGTTGAATGTAGAAGTTGATCAGACAGTGTGCGTTTTCTTTTTTGTTGCTTTGTAGCCTATAAGACAAAAAATAATGACATTTTGTAATCTCTGTTATTACCAGTTACTGTAGCTTGAGATTGTAGTTCATGTGGACAACTGACAGGTCTACTTTACTCGGCTCTGGTGCGGCAAAGCTCAAACTTTACCTCTCACTTTTAATTCTCGCTCAATTTCCTTCTCTTATGGTATGAAGACAAGCATGTCAAGACAAGAATTAACTCTGTGTTTATTTGTCTTAATTTTAACTTTTTTTCTGTTTCCTTTCCTCATTGTTATTTCATTGTTTTAACACAATTATAAATAAACAATGTCCGTGTTCCTCTTGAAATGTACATTTAATGACTCAGGTAGGCCTTTTTTGATTTGGATCTGTGTGAGTCAGGTTTACTGCAGATTTTCATTCAACATCGACATTTTCTTAAAAATAAACGATAAAATATGCTCTTTTTATTAACATATCTTACATAAGGACTGAATGGGGATACATGGATTTTTTTTTCCCAAATTGATAAAACAAATAATAATAAACATGATAAACACAAACCTATATCACATGAGACAGTAATTCAAATGTATTTATCCAAATGCAGGGCTCCAGAGTGCGACCAATTTTGGCGCACATGCAACCAAAAATAATTAAGGGTGCTACTAATCATTTTTCTAGGTTGCACTAGTGCACCTGACGTTGCAAACGCTGAAAACATACATTTTTCACACAGACGCTGAAAACATACATTTCCTTCGCAATTGCATCATCTCTCTGTGTTCTCCTCCACTCCCACCCCCGCTCAACACACACACACACACACACACACACACACACACACGCACGCACGCACGCACGCACGCACGCACGCACGCACAAACGCACACACACACACACACACACACACACACACACACACACACACACACACACACACACACACACACACACACACACACACACACATCTATGGCGGCGCACACCTGCATGTAGTTCCGCTGATTATTCGCTGATTATTTCGCGGGTCTCGGTGCGGATCGCGCTGCGTCTCCATTGAGCCTCACTGTGCTGCTGCTGCTCGCGCTCCGTCAGCTGTTGGCTCCACCACAGGTTAGATTGAAAAAGACGCTGAGCCGTCTCCATTACACGGTTAATATTGACGTTATTTTAGTAGTTTAACCGAAACATGGTTAGAAACGTCCGGTTGAAGTTATAAAAGTAACTAATGATCCGTCTGGTCCTTTTGTTTTCCAGGTTGACCGTCGGGTTAATTAACGAACACTTTTTGAAGTAAAACGGCCCGCTACATCCGGACCTGCTGTGAGTAGGACACTTATTTATAATTTATCTTAATTGTTTTTTACTCTAGGCCTACTTGATAAGTTGAATAATAGTAGTTCTGGATGTATGTCGTCGTAAGCTGTTTTTAATTGAGTTAATTGATATTTTTCGCCGGGTGACGCGGCTGCAGATATTTATCAATGACTCCATGACGGAGTTGGCGGCGGAAGACGTAGGGGGGCGGGGCCATGACGTCACACAATGACTCCGCACTCGGTTACCGTCGTAGTTAGATGGGAAAAATAACTTATTTTAATAACTTATTTGGATTTATTGGATTAATCACTAATTAAAACACACACACACACACACACACACACACACACACACACACACACACACACAAGCCGTAAAACTAATCTCGTTGCTCTCCTTCACAGCTCAAGAAGAAGAAACAGATTCTGTGAGTATCACGATCGAACCACGAAGAAGAAACTGCGAACTGTAAGTCACAACATTTTCTTTTAATGCTGTGGGCTGACAGCGTTTAGTTTGAACCGGTTCTCAGGCCCCGCCCCACGTAGGCCCCGCCCCACGTAGGCCCCGCCCCACGTAGGCCCTGCCCCGCCCCACGTAGGACCTGCCCCGCCCCACGTAGGCCCTGCCCCGCCCCACGTAGGCCCTGCCCTAACCCCACGTAGGCCCGGCCCGGCCCCACGTAGGCCCGGCCCCGCCCCCTCTCTGGCCCCCGCCCCCTCTCTGGCCCCCGCCCCCTCTCTGGCCCCCGCCCCCTCTTTGGCCCCCGCCCCCTCTTTGGCCCCCGCCCCCTCTTTGGCCCCCTCTCTCTCTCTCTCTCTATCTCTCTCTCTCTTCCCCCCCCCCCCCCCCCCCCCGTTCTCATGCCTCTCATTCATCCCTAGAAGATACTTTATCCGTCCACTTTCCTACTACATTCCTCATCATTGCATCACATCCCATGTGTGTTGTCCTACTGATAAGGGTGTGTGACTGACTGACCAGTGATGCATGCGAGGGTTCTGCGCTGTTTGAGGCCTTCAGTTGTGTAGACGTTCCCCCTCAGGGGAACCTAGTGTTTAAGAGGCCGTCGTCACGTCAGTTACATGAACTGGAACGTCCTTCAGGATGGAGACAGGGACTCCTCAAGGAGACCCACCAGGGGGCGAGATGTGAGGGCTGTCCCTCTCAGCAACTAGAACCCAACCTGGTTCCTGCACCTGAGAACCACGGAGCACGTTCCAACATTTCCCTCCGTATGCTTTGAAGCCCTAGCCCCCCCACCACTGGTCTCTCCGTCAAACCCTCCACTGGTCTCTCCTCTCTCAAAGACCTACAAACCCAGTGCTGGTCTCTCCGTCAAACCCTCCACTGGTCTCTCCTCTCTCAAAGACCTACAAACCCAGTGCTGATCTCTCCGTCAAACCCGTCGATCGAAAGGGAGTCGGGTTCAGATTCCCAAATCTGGAGAGGCGGAGATAGGCGCCGCGAGGCGTCCAGTGCGGTAACGCAAACGACCCCGGAGAAGCTGGCGGGAGCCCCGGGAAGAGTTCTCTTTTCTTTGTGAAGGGCAGGGCGCAAAGACCTACAAACCCAGCACTGGTATCTCGTCTCTCAAAGACCTACAAACCCAGCACTGGTCTCTCCGTCAATCCCGCCACTGGTCTCGTCTCAAAGACCTACAAACCCAGCGCTGGTCTCTGTCAAAACCTCCGCTGGTCTCTCCTCTCTCAAGGACCTAAAAACCCACCACTGGTCTCTCAAAGACCTACAAAACCTCCACTGGTCTCTCCGTCAAACCCTCCACTGGTCTCTCAAAGACCTACAAACCCAGCGCTGGTCTCTCCGTCAAACCCTCCACTGGTCTAGTCTCTCAAAGACCTACAAAGCCACCGCTGGTCTCTGTCAAAACCTCCACTGGTCTCTCCTCTCTCAAGGACCTAAAAACCCACCACTGGTCTCTCAAAGACCTACAAAACCTCCACTGGTCTCTCCGTCAAACCCAGCACTGGTCTCTCCGTCAAACCCTCCACTGGTCTCTCAAAGACCTACAAACCCAGCGCTGGTCTCTCCGTCAAACCCTCCACTGGTCTAGTCTCTCAAAGACCTACAAAGCCACCGCTGGTCTCTGTCAAAACCTCCACTGGTCTCTCCTCTCTCAAGGACCTAAAAACCCACCACTGGTCTCTCAAAGACCTACAAAACCTCCACTGGTCTCTCCGTCAAACCCAGCACTGGTCTCTCCGTCAAACCCTCCACTGGTCTCTCAAAGACCTACAAACCCAGCGCTGGTCTCTCCGTCAAACCCTCCACTGGTCTAGTCTCTCAAAGACCTACAAAGCCACCGCTGGTCTCTGTCAAAACCTCCACTGGTCTCTCCTCTCTCAAGGACCTAAAAACCCACCACTGGTCTCTCAAAGACCTACAAAACCTCCACTGGTCTCTCCGTCAAACCCAGCACTGGTCTCTCCGTCAAACCCTCCACTGGTCTCTCAAAGACCTACAAACCCAGCGCTGGTCTCTCCGTCAAACCCTCCACTGGTCTCTCCTCTCGTTTGGCTTTGTATTCCTTTGAGTATTGTCATTGTGTAAATACACAATCTAATGACTGAAAATAAAGAGGTGTGATCTTTAACCTGGTACTGGTCAATCTTTGCATGTCATGGGGTACTAAGTGTGAGGGGCAATCTTTACATGGCATGGGGCACTACTTCATGTGAGGGGCAATATTTAACCTGGCATGGGGCACTAAGTGTGAGCGGGGAAATTGTTGACTTTGCACGGGGCATTAAGTGTGAGAGGGGCAATCTTTAACCTGGTACTGGGCACCACATGTGTGAGGGGAAATTTTTCTACTTCTACTTGGCTTGTATTACCTGAACATTTTAATTTTCAGCTATAGGAGGATGCTACTCTTCCTGAAACACCCTTGAGTGTCATTTGGTCGGATGTTTCTGATGACTCAAGTCTGTGGCCTAAATCAAAGAGGATAACAAAGTGGGTGTTCAATACAGCAAGAGCCTGGAGCGATCTAGCATCTGGATCTCAATTTGACCTTCTACACACTGGACAGGATGACTTGAGTGTCATGCAGCTTGGACTGTAGTGTGACTGAATCATGCAAACAATGGGAAGCGACAATGGCTACTTGGTACAATGGATGATGGACTAACGGCATTCCGACTGGACAGAATCGGATGAGAAACCAACCAACTAACTGAAGATGGAAGATGAAACATTCTGCAACGTGGCTTCCCTACCTAACCTCAACATGATGGACTGCTGGCAAGCCCTCTGGATCTCCTGTACTCCTGCCCTGAGATCCAAGTATTTCTCGGGCTGAATCGGAAACCATCTTGGAAACATCCCAACTAGCGTCCCTGTCGAGCTGCAGTTGTGCTCTTCTTCAGAAGAGGTGAAGAAAGCCTCACTGGGGCTTCAAGGTCTATGAAGAGGAACGTTGAAATGTGCGCCATGATTCTCTCCTGTAAGAGCTGTTGTATTCTAGTCACCGAGAGGGGGAGCCTCACAGCCTACCCTTTGGCGTTTCTCCTTGGGGAGTCCCTGTCACGGTCTTGACGGACGTTCCAGGTCATGTAACTGATGTCACGACAGCCTTTTGATAACTTGGTTTCTCCTGAGGGGGAACCTCTACAGAACTGTAGGTGTCAGATGGCACAGTATCCCAGCATGCATCTCTGGTCACTCAGATCACACCCTGATCAGTAAGGCAACACTCATGCGATGTGCATGCAATGTTTTAGAGAGTAGTAAGGAAGTAGACAAAAGGCATGAGAACAGTTTGTTATTTTGTACTGTTGTCAGCCTTGTTTATGGGTGGGAATTATTTGCTAAATGGGGGGGATATGAAATGTATAGTCAATTATTTGTACATGAACCAACAGCAACAAACTACTAGATCTGCTCAAGGTAAGTCTGTTGGCTGTATTTTGCAACAAGACGACCAAAGCACCCCAAGATCTCCATCGTCGTTCCAGCTCAAAGTAAGGGGCTCTTGCGGGGGGGTTGGTAGTTAGATTCGAGACCGCGATGTGCATGGGTCTATAAAGATGCTGTCTGACTTCACAGGATCTCCTGGACCAGGGTGGACCAGAGGCTGAGGACCAGCAGGTGACCAGATCCCACTGGACCAGGTATGAGTCACCAGGGTGGATTATTATTATTATTATTATTATTAGGATGTCTAGTGCTTTTCTCGCACTTAATTATAATGTAGGGTAACTAGATCCCCTAGACCAGGCATGGGGTACCAGGCTGGACCAGAGGGTATCCAGATCCCCCTGGACCAGGAATGGGGCACCAGGCTGGACCAGAGGGTATCCAGATCCCCCTGGACCAGGAATGGGGCACCAGGCTGGACCAGAGGGTATCCAGATCCCCCTGGACCAGGAATGGGGCACCAGGCTGGACCAGAGGCTGTGGACCGGAGGGTAACCATAACCAAACACTTGACACCTGGAGGTTCTTTTTAATTATTTCAAACAATCGTAGAGGGTCTTCATTAGTTTTTCCTTCAGATTTTTCATTCTGTGAATTTTAGCCAAAGCTGTGATTTGAAGTAATTAAGGTCACATCAGCTGCTACTACTATAGTTTATCCAGCGTACATCAAGGTGGACACTAAAACGTAACAGCTGGTCACACTCACACTTGGTAACGTAACATCACCCTTTTAATGTGTGTTTGTATTGTGAACAGATTAAGCTGACGACCCACCAGGAGCGAGACGAGGACTACGATGGGACTGCTCAAGTCTTTGGAAGGTTAATACCAACAGGTTTTTTTTTTACATCGTTTCACCACCAAAGCTATGCTGTTAAATTCACAGAATGTTTTACTATATTCCTGAATTACAAATTCCCAAGTGTGTGCATGTTTCATGTTGAAGTTTAAAATTTGATTTGATTCAGAATTATTTAAACAAGGTGTCCAAAGAATAATAAACTACTACCACTGTGTTTCTAGTGTAGAATTCTCAAAACAAAAGTATTTTCTTCAACACAAATTATATAAACTAAAAAAATTATGCAGGAGGAGCCACCTATCTGGAGGGAGACCCGGAATCTGGTTAGCCGCCTAGCTGGACATCGTTAGCCTCCTAGCATAATGGATATAGTTAGCTTCATAGCATAATGGATATTGTTAGCTTCATAGCATAATGGATATTGTTAGCCTCATAGCATAATCAACATCGCTAGCCTCATTTTTTTTTAACCTTTATTTAACCAGGCAAGCAAATTAAGAACAAAATTCTTATTTTCAAGTGCAGCCTGAAGGGGAAGGGGGAGGGGAGTCAGGGGAAGGGGGAGGGGAGTCATAGATATAGATAGATAGATAACTCATAGATAGATAACTCATAGAGTTATCTATATCATTAGCCTCATAGTATAATTGATATTGTAGCATAATTGACATTGGTAGCCCCATAGTGTAATCAACATGGTAGCCTCATAGCGTAATCGACATGGGTAGCCTCATAGTGTAATCGACATTGGTAGCCTCATTGACATTGTTGGCCTATGGCTAGCAACATAGATTATGCTACGAGGCTAACAATTTGTGTTTTTCCTCTTGCAACATTTCAGTGACCCACTGACGGCGCCTCGTCGGAGCTGGACGGTGGAGACTTCAGATGCAACTTCTACCTCGCAGGACGTGACTTAAGTCACGGGTTGTCAAGGGTTCCTTGTTTCTCAAGGGTTCCTTGTTTCTCAAGGGTTCCTTCGCGGGATCCTCATGGTTCAGTGTTAGGGACAGAGTTAGGGTCAGATGGTCTCACGATGAACCATTGTTTTTTTAATCACATCCCAGAATTGTTTCACTGTGTGCACAGATGTTGTATGTATACTGTATATGTTAAATGTATACTGATGTTTTATGATATAAAATCATTTAAAATGACCTGGTTGTGTGGCTTGTTGTATGGTAATTTTTATTATACACATGCATGTTACCCTAATGAGGTAAGGTTACCTCTCCCCTATATCCTAACCTCCCCCCTCCCCCCCCTCCCATATCCTCTCCCAACCTCCCTCCCCTATACCCTAACCTCCCTCTCTATACCCTGACCTCTGTCCTCCCCCCCCATACACCCTTACCTCCTCATCCCCTCCCCCTCCTTTACTCATACCTCCCCCCCTCCTCTAACCCTAACCTCTCCCCTCCCCTATACCCCAACCGCCCGCCTCCCTTACCCTCACCCCCAACCTTACCCTAATCCTCACCCTTATCCTCATCCTCACCCTTATCCCTAACCTTAACCATAGCAGTGAATATCAAGCCAGTAATAGCACGTATGATGATATTAGCTAACTAGACAATCAGATGGACAGTGGCTATACAGTATAGCTAGTCTAGCTTTCCAACCCAATTTTGTGTAGCCCACCTTTGTGAAATGTGTGATAAACAGGAAAAGGTCCTGCCACACTTACCTGACAACTGGAATGGGGTATTTTTTGGGATTACTGTTGAACTACTATGTGTTCACCCGGCTATGAACTGAGACTTGATAAATCATATTATCAATATATAACATTTCTTGCCTTTTCTCTCTATAGTGTAACACTATATAGTACCATTGATACACTTAATACTAACGAACGTATAGCAATACTAACCCACTCTATATATCTCTCTCTTCCCCCTTACCTCACTTGTGAGGTAAACCATTACCAGTCATTAGCCATCCTTGTATTTGGCCCTCATCGCACCTGAAGTCCCATCCCTATGACTGCCCTACCATCGCCTGTTGCTGTCCCCTTGACCGGATTCCTGGCCTGCGCTGCCTAGCGATCCACTACTGCCCTATGACAATTCCTAATCCCTATGACAATTCATCCCTACACTAGACAATTTGAACTTTCTGACACTAAATGGGATTCATGCATTATCATACTGGTAAGGTAACCATCCCACCTCTTTGTAACATACACCCCAGGTGGCTCTAAACATTTGCGACTTTGATGGAATACCCCTCAGGTTAGTTTGGTCGGATAAGTTGCCATGGTTACTTAGCGGAGATTCCCTTAAGTCACGTTAATGGAACGCAACTCTAACTGAAAGAAGCCAGGCTAAGCGAAATAAGCCCAGCTTTGCGTTTAGCTTGGTTGATGGAATACCCCTCACCAGGAAAACAAACAACACAACTTTACATTGTATTGCACGCACAGCAAGATTTCCCCACTTGCAACTCGGAACGCTGGTGTCCAATAGGCATCCAGATGTGGCCAAAACGATTCTCTTTTTTCAATAGGAAATTTCCTTTCCTTTCGAGATGACCCGGAAGTACTTGGAGGAAAGGTGGTTAGAATTCTAAAAATGCTTAGGAAAGGAGCCTCGATGCATCCTTTAACCCTCCTTTAGCATATAGGTTACTCCTGACCAACCTTTACCAAAGGAAAGGAGATATTGGTATCCCATAATCCTTTACGGCGGAACAGGCCACCGACGAAGTTTACAGACTCTACGCGAAGACGCATGAGAGACGCGGTTAAGCAGAAGAAGAGAAGAGAAGAAAATACAATTGATAAAACAGAGCTGCCTAACTCTCACGGTTTCACCGTGTGACACACGTTTTTGCCTGCTTACACACGCGCACACGCCACACATCCACAGTCAACATTCACACGCCAGCGAAAACACAAAAGTTGGCAGCCCTGATAATAATGGATACCAATTCCAGAAACACGTTATTTGAATCAAAATGAATTAATTTATTGCTGGTTAGCAAGCACACAATATACACTATAAGAAAATCAAATGCTGACTTCACATTTAAGAAAGACTACTGGGGGCAGTTAATTTCAACATCAACATAAGTTGAGCCTCTTTTTTTATCCACACATGAATTTGGATTCAAGTGGCCTCAAATATTCCCGTTGGCCAAATCCGACCTAAGTGATTCTCACAGTTGGCGATAACCTGATTGAAATCAATATGAGAAGAACGCATGGATCAAAGGAGCGCTTGTTGATGTCCATCTTCGGAAAATTGTAGTTTCACGCTAGAGACGCTAGAGGTCAGCAATACCCGCCGTCGCGCAATGACGTCGGTTAGGAAAGTGGAGTCGAATTCATTTTAAACAGTGCGGTCTTTTCCTATGTTCGAAAGGAAGTAACTTAGTTTTTGGTCAGGGGATAATGGAATGTGAAGAGTTCAAATGTCAAGTTAATTATAATGTACTCATAACTAGTAACCATGGCAACTTATATAATGTACTCAATGTACTCATTTGCTTTTAATTAATAGCCTACCTATAGGCCTAATTGTATCATTTCACATTAAACAGCTCTATATAAATCAAATTAAATCATATTCCTAGTATTTGTGAGATCTCATTGATTCTATTAGGCTTCTACTTCCCAATTAAATTGTATATCTCCATCATTATACAAGTTATAGCCTAGTCCACGGCTGATCTATTGCACTACTACCTTCATTATTCCATTGAACTAGCCTCCTCGACATTACAGACAACAATCTGTATTATTTCATTATTCCATTGAACTAGCCTCCTCGACATTACTGACAACAATCTGTATTATTTCATTATTCCATTGAACTAGCCTCCTCAACATTACAGACAACAATCTGTATTATTTCATTATTCCATTGAACTAGCCTCCTCGACATTACAGACAACAATCTGTATTATTTCATTATTCCATTGAACTAGCCTCCTCGACATTACAGACAACAATCTGTATTATTTCATTATTCCATTGAACTATAGCCTCCTCGACATTACAGACAACAATCTGTATTATTACAAAACTGAAGACCAGATATGGAAGAAACTGGGACCTGGGAACCTGGTAATATGTGTGTAATGCTGGAGGTTGTATGTATAGCCAGATACAATTGTTCTGATGACTAGTTGAATCGTTTTTTTCATCACTGAAAACTCATCAGTAGTATAAGCCTTTGTCTGCATACCATTTGATGTTTTTGGGAGAGTAGGATGTCAATTATTGTGGTTTTTTTGTCAGGTACAGACACAACTTATTTGTCTTTCTTCTTCAAGGAAGACGATGTTTTCCTGAAGGACACGGTTGAGGCAGCAGCATGGGGCCGGCTGCAGTCCTTCACTGCACTTCACAGCGTCTCTCTCCCACTGGGGTGGATTGGGATGGAGGGTGAGGAGCAGGAGGCAGCATCGACAGAGCTGAACTCTGCTGACGGCAGGGAAGAGGAAGAGACCCATCACGAGATTGAACCGTTCCTCTTCTCATTCAAATCGTAGATTATGAAATGTTTGTTCCTCTCCTGCAAACTTCTGCAGCTACTATTTTTCTTGCTTACTGTAAATATTTTCTTTCTTTATTTGTTTTTATTTTTGATTTGTTATTCATTGCTTGATTTTCTTTTTTATTTACTGTAAATATTATCACAAGAAGCTTTGTTTTTATTAATCACACCCATTTGTTTATTTGTTCCTCTTCATTGATTGATTATGTTTTCTGTTAATAGTTTACTACCAATTTTTTTTTTGTTCTTTTAAAATTGTTCTGTTAAATAAAAAGACAGTTGTTAGGCCTCCTGAGATTGGTGTAACTCAACGTGCGTCACACACAGCTCTTCATTATGTCTATGGAGGTACATTTTGCCCTCAGATGTGGTCACTTCGTTAATCCTCACATCTGTTGAGGTCATACCTTGGGGTCACAGTGGACTCTTCATAGTTCACCAAATCTTATTTTGACTCTTAGGTCATAGGCAGCTGGGCCTGCAGCTCTCACTGACAGGCGGCTACAGGAGTTCTCTTAGATACTGCCTTTAATCTGTCTGTGTAGATCTCAGTGCGGACCAGTAAGAGACCAGTAAGAGACAGCCTTGCTGGTATATTTTAACACTCACAGGACAGTCACCTATGACCTCATTAGGAAACTGTTACAAGATAGCGTTAGCAATCAATAGAGTAGGACACTACTTTATTATGCATTGACAAAGAAAATGCAAGTGTCAACATTTATTTAAAAAATATAAATAAACTTCTTAGAAATGGCTATTAATTATATAAGACAATGTCCTGAGAGAAAATATGCTATGATTGAATTTTAAATTTAATTTTAACTCATCACATTTTATTGAGTCTTTGAATACAATCGTCATATCACAAATTTGCCTGTTTAATAAGTGTAAAAGGCTGCCTTGTTCGAGATTTTATCCTTGATGCATGTATTGCACTATTTAGCACTATTTACTATTTTTTATTTACACCACTAGATGGCGCATTGCTAGGAGCGGAGCTCAGTGTGGGCGGAGTCAAACGTTTGACTCCGCCCACACTGAGTCTGCGGGCTGCAGTCAGGGGAACGCAACGAACGCTGACGGCTCGAAGAGACCGCCGACGGCTCGGACGACGGCCGATCGCACAGCACACATCAAACAGACTCAGGCCACCGATCTCGCCAGACTGTCCAACGACCGATAATCGAGTCGGTGTGTCGGGGCCATCTGGAACACGATATATAGGCCGGAAGTGGTTACACTGAAAAAAAAAAGTATCCCGGAAGAGGCGAGGGGGGATGTTGACGTTACGCTGAATAAAGTGAGTCCCGAAGTACAAAGTATCCGCTTTAAAGACATTTTATTTAGACAAGGCTGTGTTCGGATGACATGTCATTCGTATGTAGATGTGGAGAGAAATGCCCAGGGTGTTTGTGCTGTACAACAGACTGAGTTAGTCGGCTAACAGCTAGCTGTAGTTAGCTCTCATCAGTGGAGTCTATTGCTATTTATATATAACTATTGTCTATGGCTATATATTTATATATAACTATTGTCTATTGTTATATATTTATATATAACTATTGTCTATTGCTATATATTTATATATAACTATTGTCTATTGCTATATATTTATATATATAACTATTGTCTATTGCTATATATTTATATATAACTGTTGTCTATTGCTATATATTTATATATAACTATTGTCTATTGATATATATTTATATATAACTATTGTCTATTGCTATATATTTATATATATAACTATTGTCTATTGCTATATATTTATATATAACTATTGTCTATTGCTATATATTTATATATAACTATTGTCTATGGCTATATATTTATATATATAACTATTGTCTATTGCTATATATTTATATATAACTATTGTCTATTGCTATATATTTATATATAACTATTGTCTATTGCTATATATTTATATATAACTATTGTCTATTACTATATATTTATATATAACTATTGTCTGGGTTATATGTTCGTCCTCATGTCGTAACGCTACCTCAGTGTGTTTGATTCAGAAACTATGGAGTTCACCAAGTATCTATTGTCACGGTCTGTGACGGATTGTTAACATTTTAGTTGAATGATGTTCTCGTCTTGTGGTTCATAGCAGAGGAATGTGTGCCAAGCTTTGCTAAAATACTTGACCTACTACATAGTTCACTATACGTAATTTTATTCCTATATTCTTCGAGTTTATCTTATTTAAAATAAGTGTAACTTAACCTTTTGTTTATTAACCTCAATGAATATGTTGATCATAAAACGCAGTCAATGTTATTTCCTGACAAATCTAGTTCCCTTACGGGCAATTCCAAAATATATTTCATAACATGCGAGATACAACATAGACACAACATTTTCTAAGTTTATTCATATATATATATATATATATATATCTATATCTATAGATATATCTATAGATATAGATATAGAGAGAGAGATAGATAGTTTGCGTGTATATAGACATGCACACAAACCTTTCTCTGACATTTTAGTTGTATGTAAAACTATAAGACTATTTTTGATCAAGATGTAATATACTCTGACACCCAGCCTCAAATCCTCAACATGTGAATTAAAACTTAATGAAGACCCTGACGTCTGATGAATGAACAGTGTAGGATCGAGGTTGAACTTAATTACCATTTAATAAAGTTGTCTCAGCAGTATGTAGATTTGTCTGCATGTTCCAACCATCTGTTGGAACATGTGTTCTAGTTGTTAGTTCCCAAAGGTTCATTTTTCTGTTTCTATCATCCCCGTTTTTCTATTGCATGATTTGAAAACCACCAGCTACGGCTCTGTCTGAACACGCCCCCTTGTTGTAACCCGCCCCAGCGCAGGAATGCCAGGGGTAGACTACGGGGAGCTCGGGGGGAGCCTCCCTGCCATCGCCTCCCTGAACGCGTCCTACTCCACCACCATGTCTCTGCCCTCGCCGTACCTGCTGGTGCCCCCCGGGGAGCGGAGGGTCATCTCTGACGTGCGGCGGACGTTCTGCCTCTTCGTGACCTTCGACCTCCTCTTCATCTCCCTCCTGTGGATCATTGAGCTCAACGTGAGTCTATGAGTCTGGTGCTGCTCCGGGGGTTTGATCTGACTGTAGGCATCCCAGCAAGAGTCCTAACTAGGGGGTGTGTGATGTGACGATATTAGATCGTGAATGATTAAAATGTCTCAAATGTCTCTGTGATCTGGCTTTACAGAGAGATTGTGTCGATATTCGAACATGCATTCAAATATGACGTGACCTATCCGTATTAGAATGTATATAATCGATATATAAAGTGCCATGTTGTGTGTTTTTTACAGTCTATGATTAGACCGTTTGGTTTTTACTTTTTATTTTATTGTTTGCCATCTCATCCATTCGTGGGCGCTCTAGTCAAGCGTATATCTAATCAGGATAATAGTATATCCTGATTCGAAAATGGATAACGCACAGAGCAGCCAGCCTGAGCGGTAAATTGCGACCCCAAGTCATCCCCGCTGACAGCAACACGCTGCATTGGTGGAGAGACACGGGCTGCAACAAATACCCGCTTCTCTCAACATAGACGCACAAATCCCTGTGTGTGCCAGGCACGTCTGTGCGCTCCCAACGTGTGTTCTCCGCCGCTGTTAACATCGTGAATAAAAAGAGAGCCAGACTTGATCCAGATCAAGTTGATAGATTGGTGTTTCTAGCAAACATTAAGAAATTATTATATATAGGCTATAGGCTTTACTTCTGCTGCTGTCTCCTGTTTAAGTTGTCATGTCATTGTTTGCGCTATGCAGTTCAGATTCCGTTTTACTTTTTCAATGCATAGCCTAATTTTGTGATATGCATAGTGGCACTTGATATTAATTAAGTTGATAACCTGTTTCAAACAAAGAGGATATGGCCTAAGTCCTGTTTATGTCTCCTCTTGTCACGTAATACATTTGTGATTCCATGATCACATGCGTGCATGACGTCTGTAATATGGAAGTGGTTTGGATTTTCCAAAACCGACACGGCGCAAACAACAGTTATTTGCAAAAATTGCAAAGATAAGGTTCGCACGTCGGATGGCAACACGACAAACCTTTTGAACCACCTCAAAAGAAAGCACCCGAAAAAGTATGCTGACAGTCAAACAGTAACTTGTACTGTTCAGTAACTTAGCAAAATAGTCTTAAAAACCACCGTGATAAAGAATCGTGATAAGATTGTGGATCGTGATCCTGCCTGAAAAAAATCGTGATATGATATTTTTGCCACATCGCCCACCCCTAGTCCTAACCCCTTCTTGCTTCTTAATGACGGGTATCTAAAAGGCACAAAGTATCTACTTAATGGTTAACGGTAGACTTGTCTGTTTGTTTTCGTTGGACCTACAGATCTCCAACACAATCTGGGACAACCTGAAAAACGAGGTCCTCCTCTACGACTTCAAGTCTTCCTTTTTTGACATCTTTGTAAGTTGAGCACCACAACACATGCCCCGAGTTGGCTCCGGCTCCCATCGAGCGTGTTTCCTCCGGAGCGGTGGGGCGCGACGAGCTCTGGGTCGGCTAGGCAGGGGTTGGCTTCGGCATCTGGCCTTATAGCGCCTCTCGCCTCCGCGGGGCTGTGGATGCAGGGAGCACAATACAGGCTGTTTTTTTTTTAAGCCAAAACACTTCTTTTAATCATTGGGCTAAGGCAAGTTTATTTCTATGGCACTGGTTAAACACAAGGCCATAATCCTTCACACAGGAAAAAATCTGATGTAAAATCATCATTAAATGAGAAATGTAATATACAAGAGAAATAGATATAGAAAATATATGATGGTAAGAGAATGTGTTATTAACTCAAGCTGGAGTGTCTTATGTCTTAATTTAATGTGAAGCCTGATGAGAACATCTGTAATAAGGACATTTTCTGTAAGCTTTTGGATGCAAGGATATTCTATAAGCTTTTGGGAAAGTGTACCATTTGGGTGTAAAAACATATTAAAACGAGGACAAAAAAATATTTTCACATAATAATAATAATACAGTATTATGAAATAAAAAACCCTGAGAAAGTTCCTTGTTCCGTTTCTTTGTCACAGCTCCTCGCCCTCTTTCGCTTCCTGTCTCTGCTGCTGGGTTATGCAGTGCTGCGACTTAGGCACTGGTGGGTGATTGCGGTAAGGTGTGTGTGTGTGTGTGTGTGTGTGTGTGTGTGTGTGTGTGTGTGTGTGCGTGTGCGTGTGTGTGTGTGTGTCATTTGACATCGAGCAAGGACTCCTCTTGAACCATTTGGTTAACACTTTTTTTAATTAAATGTTTATTCAGCTGTCCAACCAATCCCTTCATAATTTGGTTTAATTTTTGTTGACTTGAAAGAGTTTCACCAGGATCATCTTCTCTGTCCTCAACAGATCACCACTCTAGTTACCAGTGTCTTCCTTGTCATCAAGGTTATCTTGTCCAACGTGAGTAACCCATGCCCCACTCACACCAATCCGCAGAATGTATTTTCCCCATGTGCCTATTCCTATCTAGTGCAACACTAACTTCCTCGTCTGCTTATCTTCCTTTCTGCAAGCAAAGCAGAACTGATTTACTTTGCTTACTTTGCTTACGTTTGCTTTGTGACCACTTCTAGTTGTTCACACATAATATTCCAGAATAACAAAAGATTATTTTTTTAAAACATTTGACTTAAAATGGCACTCTACAAGATACTCAGACACTATTTCAAATACATCAGATACTCAAGTCACATTTAAACATTTCAAAAGCATACAAATGAAGTGAAGGAATGAGGTAAGGAGAGGTGCGGTCGACTTGTCAGTGGACATTATGACCCAGGTGTCTCTTGCTCCCCTCCACACAGCTCCTGTCCCAGAATGCGTTTGGCTACGTGCTGCCCATCACCTCCTTCGTGGTGGCGTGGCTGGAGACCTGGTTCTTGGACTTCAAAGTGCTCACACAGGAGGCCGATGATGAGAGGGGTGAGTGGATGATGCTCTTCAGTGTTTCCCCTAAGGAGGGAGGGAGGGAGGGAGAGAGGGAGGGAGAGAGGGAGGGAGAGAGAGGGGGAGAGAGGGAGAGAGAGAGAGAGAGGGAGAGAGAGAGAGAGAGAGAGAGAGAGAGAGAGAGAGAGAGAGAGAGAGAGAGAGAGAGAGAGAGAGAGGGAGAGAGGGGGAGAGGGGGAGAGGGAGAGAGAGGGAGGGGGAGAGAGGGAGAGAGGGAGGGAGGGAGAACTGATGCAATAAAACAGTCAGTGCGTTTACATGGCACTCGAGAAAACGACATTTTTGGGTTAGTCCGACTATGATTGGGCTTTTAAGATGCATGGACTAAAATCGGACCGGATCGGGTTTCTCATAGTCGGATTAAGACCCTAGATTATTCGATTGATAGTCTCATTAGCCGTGCATGTATATATTAAATGGGATTGGGATTGGATTATGTGTTCTGTGGCTGTGCAGGCTCGAGATTTTTTCCCATGGCTGTGAGCTAGAAGATAGTCGTGTTGTTGTCGCCGTCGAAAAACGAGAAACAGCGATTTATTTAAAAAGGTGGCGATGAAGATGGAGGAAGCCGGTGTCGTGCAAATGTAGCTACCCCCTATAAGAATAGTATCCCCGGCCACAGTAGCGCGCATGCATCCAGTGCAGGCGCGCTTCGATTTCACCCCATTCACCCAAGGCTGAATTCAAAGTAAATTTTTCTAAATGTTGGTCATCAACGAGGTTGTAAAGTAACTTTGGGCACGTCTGTCAAAATAAATGTTTTTCTTCAGTCGTCTTTACGATCTTTATTCATTCATACAGTTTACTGAAAACATCTTTTCTCTTTAACTTTTGTGCATCTTCTTCCAAAAATATTGTCTTTTTTTAATGTATTTTCGATAATGACCAGCGACGTTCTATACATTATCCCGCTTATTACACGGGTACTTGCCAAAACGAAAAAATAACTTCACACAGTGTGTCTGTTTACAATTGATTTTTGTTCGTAGTGTTGATCAGCAGAGAAATCGTCCGCCAAAGACGTTGACGTCACTTAGCAACCGAATACGCTGGGGTTGATAAGTTACCGGACTACTTGCAGAGTGATACGAAAGTCGTGAATCAGAGGCAAAAAAAAAATCTATTTTCCTTGACCGTGGTCATTATACGCATAGCAACGGTCATTATCGAAAAATAATTGACCGCCGGAAGTCGGGAAGTGAACGAGTGTCACACAGCATTGAGAAGAGCCGTGTAATAACAAGAAATAACATGCAAGGCCAGAACAAATGATTTTGCTGTCAAAAAATTGCACTGGCACTAGTATTGCACTGGCACTAGTAAGCATGCAGGACAAAGATGCTCTTAACGACGGAGCTCACGACCATACCTGGTCAGTTAAAACTTTGTGTTTTCCAGCCTACCTGGCTGTGGTGCACGCGGCGTGCGAGCGGGCTCCGATGATGTACCCGCCTCCTACGTCGGACGGACAGTTCTACTCCCCGCCAGAATCCCTGGCAGGTAATGTTGTGTTACTGAGTCGTGGTATTGTTCTGTAGCCCTAGCATGAGCTCTTCATGTCCACGTGGCCGTCCTTAACATCAGTCTCTAAGTTTCTTGTGTGTCTTCCCTTTTGAAACGTACCCACTGTGTTATCCAAGGGTCAGAAGAGGATCTGGACGAGGAGGGTCTGGGACGACGGGCAGTCACAGCCGAGGTGTGTGTGTGTGTGTGTGTGTGTGTGTGTGTGTGTGTGTGTGTGTGTGTGTGTGTGTGTGTGTGTGTGTGTGTGTGTGTGTGTGTGTGTGTGTGTGTGTGTGTGTGATGCTGACATGTTGTGGGCGTGTCTCTCCCCCCTCCCCCAGGAGAAGGAGTATGTGAGGCAGGGCCGTGAGGCCATGTCTGTGGTGGAGCAGATCTTATCCCAGGAGGAAAACTGGAAGTTTGAGAAAAACAACGTGAGTTCAGGCTAGGACCTTTGCACACATCTTTTATCTGGGAGATAAGATTGGCATTTTGTATACTGGAGTCACAATGTCCTTCACTGTAACCTATTCTAATGCCTCCGCCACTGAATAAATTCCGGTTTCATTGAAGGTTTTTGGATTAACCCAATTGAAATGGATACTACGGTTGTCTATTAATTACGATATCTGATGTATTTATTTTCGTTTAGGAAATAGGAGACTCCGTCTACACTCTGGAAATTCCCTTCCATGGCAAAACCTTCATTCTGAAGGTACAATGGCTTCTTTGATCATTTGGCACAAACACCAGAGATGACTTTTATATGATAACGCTGCTGATTCTTCTTCCATTCGGCCGTTTAAGGACAAAGCTAAGCTTGTTGACAAAATCCACTCTGTACCATTAGCTCTGCTTGGTTTTCTAACCCCTCCTCAATCTTTCTATTTTTTCTAACAATATATGAGAATCTAAAGGTAAGTGTATTTAATAATAACCAATGTATTAATAAGAAATCCAAAATCATAGGGGTTTCTAGCATCATTTATAGCAGGAATGCACTTGAAAATCATGAATAAGAACTTGGATCTTTTAGAGATATGGATCCAAGGAAGTTGAACCGCAATAAACAATTTTAAATGACAGTGGGTCCCCCACAGTATCACACCTTGATTATTGATAGAATATCAAGGCTGAACATTAATACAGCTTCTTTTGTTTCCCAACAAGTGCTTTCTTACAAGACTGGCTGGAAACTAGACCGATTCCGAAATTAGTTTTGTGGCAGCTTGCATCCTTAAGTGTTGCATTACTGCCATCTGCTGGACTACGCCTTGGCCCATCTATTCCAGCATTGCTATGCCCTGTGTGAAAGGATGCAACGTTGACATTTTCCAGAGCGTAACTGCATGTGTGAATAGTGAAAATAATTCAGGGTTCCTGAATGGTTATCATTACCCTGGAAATCCAGAGTTCTCGCGAGAGCACAATTTGAATTTGTCATTCTGGGAACGAGCAATATTTACATTTACATTTAGGGAATTTAGCAGACGCTTTTATCCTTTAGATTATATATATATATTATATATATGATTTAGCTTATCGACCTTTGGTTGCTCTTAGTGATGGCGGTACCAGACGGCCATTGTATTGCATTGTATTGTATTGTTGACCGCCTTGTATGCCAGTACCATCATCTTGAATCTGATGCGGGCTACTACAGGGAGCCAGTGGAGGTGGCGGAAGAGGGGAGTCACGTGGGAGAATTTAGGTAGCTAGGAGCGAGTAGTCCAGGCGGGAGATGACCAGCGCTTGGACTAGAAGCTGAGCTGCTTCCCTTGTGAGGAAGGGCCGTATCCTGCGGATGTTGTAAAGTGCAAATCTGCAGGATCGGGCCACTGCGGTGATGTTGGCGGTGCAACATAACTGGTTGTCTAGTACCACACCGAGGTTTCTGGCAGTCGGAGACGGAGATACAGTGATGTTCTCGACAGTGACCAGTAAGTCCAAGTGTGGGCAATCTTTCCCGTGTATTAGGAGGAGCTCAGTCTTGTTGAGGTTAAGCCTCAGGTGATGGGCAGTCGTCCAAGTGCTGACGTCCTCCAGACATTCAGATATGCGCGTTGCAATCAGGGCTTTGTCAGAGGAGGGGAATGAGGAATAGCTGGATGTCTGTAATTACAACCATGTGATGTAATTACAGAGCCTAGAGATCTGGTATAGAGGGAGAACAGAAGGGGCCCCAGTACAGAGCCTTGAGGGACACCAGTGTCCCTCAAGTGTGCAAGGTTTGGACAAGGAGCCATTCCATGTGACCTGATGGGTGCGATTCGACAGGTGTGAACCAGGATAGGGCAGATTTAGCAATGCCAAGTTCGGCGAGAGTGGCAAGGAGGATCTGGTGGTTCACCGTGTCAAATGCTGCGGACAGGTCGAGGAGAATGAGAACCGATGAGAGGGACGAGGCTCTGGCAGCACGGAGGGACTCAGTCACTGCGAGGAGCGCCGTCTCAGTGGAGTGTGCCTTCTTGAAGTCTGACTGGTGAGGGTCAAGCAAGTTGTTATGTGAGAGATAAAACTAGCCTTTAAATACACAAGGGAGCTCAGGCAGCCGTAGCTCCGCCCAGCAATCAAGCCTATTGTTGACACCTTGTGACTGAAACTAGCTTGAACGACCTCTTACTAACAGCAACAACAACAACACAGCCAAAAACCAACACGGCAGCAACACAGTTAAAGTTAGTCTAACCAATTGTAATGCTAATACACTAGAGTTCTTAGTATCAAGACTCACCTACAGCCAGATATGAGACAACCTTCTTAAAGACAAATATAAATGTACAATATACTCACTCCCCGATTCCCCTGGCCCAGAACATTAACCAATCACATCGGTGTATCTGATATAGGCGGGCCAAAAGTGTTGTTGTTTTACCGGCCGGATAGACAAGAGTCTTATCTATTGGTTAGCTCCGCTGGTCTGGATACGTCACCCCTTGTATTCTTCTGATTGGTCGTAGTGTTATCCAATTGCGTGCAGTGATATTTTCAAATGCATGCTTGGTGCCGCCCCCTCGAGTCGGGCCGTTTTCATCACTCGTTGCCAGACCCTACAGCTTTCTAGATGTGGGGCTGGATTTCCAGGCTAGGTTATCATAGTCATCTACCAGGAACTATGTGAAAGAATTGAATTGAATTTATTTATTTAAAACAGGGACAATGCACAAAAAACATTAATCTTGTAAAACAAGAAGAGATGCTTTGAGCCAGGTTATAGCAACAATTGCTAATTTCCGCCTGTAGTCCCTGGGCAGGTAAAGTGCTAAACAGATACAATATTAAGATTAATTGAAATAAGACATAATAACCATAATATTTAAAAAATTGACAGAATGTACTAATAAAAGCACGGAAACAGGAGTGCCAAATCATAAAGTGCACAATAGAGACCAACAACACATACACTCTCTCTCACTCTCATCACACATTCAAACACATACACATACAATACACAGATAACAATGAGGCTTAAGAGAGTAGTTTGTTCAGACTTAACTAAAGCTAAAGGTCCAATTTGCTTTCATGATGGCACCCAGACCATTCCAATATTGTTTCTTTTCCGTCCTTTGCTGCAGGCTTTTATGCAGTGTACTCCTGAGCTGGTGTACCAGGAAGTTATCCTGCAGCCAGAGAAGATGGTCCAGTGGAACAAAACCGTGTCCGGTTGCCAGGTGACGACACTCAAACCTTTTAGATCATTAGTCCTTATTCACCTCACATTGACCCAACCAAATGCATTCTAAATGCCACCTAGGTGCCATCAACCATCAGAATTCAGAACTTCTAACGGTGGATGGAAAGGGCCTCATGTTCTATATTCTGAGTTCTGAAAGGACCTCAGAGGCTCTTCTGGTTTGAGATGGGAAAACAAAGCAGACCTCTTGTGTGTGTGTGTCCACCAGGCTGAGCCTGCTCTTGTGTTCCTCCTCAGATCCTCCAGAGGGTGGACGACAACACCGTGGTCTCCTACGACGTGGCTTCAGGGGCGGCGGGGGGCGTGGTCTCAGCCAGGTACACAGAGACACCTCCGTGCTGCACACGGGATCAGATCAAATTAGAAGTCTTGATTGCTAGGGGTGTGACGACACACTAAAGTCACGGTTCGGTACGTACCTCGGTTTTTAAGTCACGGTTCGGTATGTTTTTCGGTACAGCAGTTTTTTATTATTTTATTAAACAATTTGATTTTGATTTGATTTATTAAATTGTATCAAACAAATGCCTTACACAAATGAGAAGACATCAAATACAATTGAGGATAAAAACACAATAAAGTCCAGGACTTATTTTCATTGCGGTCCTCAACACAAAACATCAGGACACGACGAGACAGTAACAGAGTGTGTGATAATCAATAAAAACTTAATTAAAAAAATAATAACGCACCGAAATTTATTTTTTTTGGTGCGTACCGAAGTGAAACGTACGTCGAACCCGTACCGAAATATTTCGGTTTGAATACGCGTAACGTTACACCCCTATTGATCGCCCATTTGGGCTGTTGATTAGTCTATCCACATCATACATTTTTAAATCTATGAATTGTTTGACACTTATAACAAATAACAAACATTTGCTGCTTCATGTGGAAGTTCAATTAAAATGTTTGGTTCACGGATCATTATGACAGGAACAGTGAGTATAGTCTTTTGTTGCTGCTTGTCAGATAAAGCAAGCCCAATTAAGACATCGCTTTGACTATTAAAATGATCCTAACTTGAAGCCCTATTGTCCGTCCATCACTGAAAAATATTTCTGACCGTGCTGATGTAACGAGTTGAAGAACCTGGCTTAGAACCAAAGTGCAACGAGATAAGGGGATACATGGAGAATGTATTTGATCTGATTTAGAATCAGGTAATAGCAGAAATGAGTCTTGTGTAACAAAGCTTGAAGCCATTTATCTATCATTGTCTTTGTCCCTCAGGGACTTTGTCAACGTGCGTCGCGTGGAGCGCAAGGGCGAATGCTACGTCTCGGCGGGCATAGCGACGGAGCACGACGCCAAACCCCCGCACAACCGCTACGTCAGGTACGCCCTGCCCTCCCAGCAGGTAGAGGCGGTGTGCCGTCACTGTGTGGTTCGGTTCCCTGACCAACGCGCTCTCTTCCGTCTCTCTGGTCTCACAGGGGAGAGAACGGCCCTGGAGGGTTTGTGGTCCTCAAGTCCAACAGCAACCCGTCCGTGTGCACCTTCATCTGGGTCCTGAACACGGACCTCAAGGTGAGGACCAGGGCTGACGAAGTGCTCCGGTTGAATAAAGGCTCACCCCTTTGGAAGGGATGGGAATCTGCGGGGACCTCACATGGGTTTCATTTTGGTAACATTCAAAAGATAAACTGTACTTTATAAATCCCAGATGGGGAAACCATGGAGAAAAAGGCCCCTCAGCGCTTTAGATGTGAGCACCTTTTAGTCAGTAAGACACCGGATCGTCACCGGTACGGTTTTCTACATCCTCCCCGTTGTGGAGTGACGTTGGCGGCTCCCTCCAGGGTGTTTCTCTTCCACTAAATCTCTGTTGTCGTCCTCCTCCCAGGGCCGCCTGCCGCGCTACCTCATCCACCAGAGTCTGGCCGCCACCATGTTCGACTTCATGACCCACCTGCGCCAGCGAATCACAGACCTGCGTTCCTCCTCCCGCCGCTAGGACGGCGATCGGGGAGCCGAGCCTCCCGTCAACAAAAGCTACGTGGCGTTGTGCGGCGTTGGCGGCGTTGTCCCACGACGAGAGCTCACGCCGCCCTGATGGGTGGCGCTGCACTGAACGGGGAAACTTGACATTTCCACCCAGGTGGACTGAAGACGTGAAGGTGTGTGTGTGTGTGTGTGTGTGTGTGACGTCTCTACAGGCGTTTGCAGCGCGTCCCGGTTAGCCAGCGAACCGATCTGGCTGTTTAAAGAAGATTCTCTCTTCTTCCACTCAACTCTTTTTTGTTGTTAAACACGGTTACATGCATATCTTTATGTAGGCCGGTGTGCTTTACTTTTCTTGAAAACATATTTTTTTTGTATCGTTGTGCAGTTGTCATTGTCATGTTCTCAACCTGCCATACGTTGTTTGATCAGGATTATTTTTGTGCGCCTATCAAGATTTGAGTTGGAATGAGGTCATTTTTTTGTGTCTTCTCTCTCTCTTGTGTCTTGCCTCGAAGAGAGCCAATGTCCCCTCACAACATGACTGAGACGCTGCTGCAACCTCTCATGTCTGGTCTGGCTGTGATGAGCAGTGAAGACGCACTGACCGTGTCTCACCACTAGAGGGAGACGCCACCAATCAAATGCGTTGAGTTTCAACGGTCAGCTCCGACCTCACCATTGTAGTCTCATGGTTATAGGGCAGGATCCAAATCGATAGGCTCTTTTAGGAAGACCTATTTAAATACAAATCATCGGTAATACGGTTAATCGGTAATAGATGACCTCTATTTCTGTGAATTGTATCGTTTTTGTGCCATCGTTTGAGCGGTATGATGACTCACACTGGTGGGTTGGACAAATAAGTAACTGTGCAAAAGATAGCTGTTGGTTGTCGAAGGCAGATATTTAAATTAATCTTGTTTACTAAGGGAATCCGATCTGCCTTTTGTTAATCCATGTACATAAAACCTAAAACTGTGCACCTCGTTATAATGACGCTCCTGGATCACAAGTTGGCCGTCTCATGTGCAGACGCTGCGCATTGGTGTAAGGCTAAACTCTGTTTACTCCCCGGTGGGTGGGGGGACGGCGAACAATCTGAGTGAGTGAGGGAGTGAGCAGGAGAGGTTGAGCTTGTGCCTTTCATTCGCCATAAAACCAGACAAAGCATGACATTTGTGTCTGGCCACGTGCCACGTATGTGGCCCATGTTGGGGGGCCACACCACAAGGTCATCCGTCATCTCACACTGACCTGCCTTTCTTTTTGTTGCCTTCACCCCCCCCCATCCCGCCCGTACCTTCTGACAGGTCGGCCTAGGATCCTCTAGTACCGCGGTTGTTGCCCCTGAGACACTTTGTTCACTTGTGAACAATGAATGAGTGAAAAGATAAGCACTCTAATAGACTGTGAATGATGATGATGAAAATAAGTGGGGGCCTTAATCAGAAGAAAGAAAAAACATGCCTGCCTTTACTTGTCCTTTGTCCCGTTTTTTGTTTCATTCTGATGTTGGTTATATTTGGTGACTCATGCTTCATAACCCCACCACTGCACTTTTGTTGCTTTTATTGTCCTACTTATTATTGATGTTTAAATGCTTTTAACAAACTTAAATCAGAATTACTGTTCATTTGAAATCATGACTGGAATACTGATCCTGACAAACTCAAGTTTATTTTGTAAGAAAATTCCCCAAAACTAACCCCAAATGAAACTCTAATAAAGTGTATACACTGAATACGCAAGTTGTTCATTATTTACAGCTTCACACTTTATTCTTCAACTTAAGAGGTGGATGTTCATGGCTAGCTAGATGGGTTATTGTGTGTGTTACATTTACCTTTATGAACGTATGTGTGTGTATTTCAGTATACACTTCATATGGGATCATGACCTCAAGGCATCTTCCCAGGATCACATGACGTTGGCACTAGCGAGTTGATAACGAGGGGTGACTATACTCATTGTGAAATGAATCCCGGGGGTAAATAATGTCACAAATGGGTGTTGGGTGGGGATCTGCAGGTCCCCTGGGGACAAAACATTGCAGCTCCTGATGGATTCCACAAAGAAAAGGAGCTCACATGATTTTGCTATGACTTGTCTTCTAAGGCTGTGTGTGTGTATGTGTGTCTTATGCTTGGATGAGTTGATGCGCTCCTCTTCTCTGTCCTCCATAGTAGGCAGATGAGTCGCAGCGCACCGCTAGGAATGAGCCGTCCAGAAGGGAAGGGAAAACTCCTCGCCACTTTTTTTTCGCCTGAACCGGAACCAACCGTGAATAAAAAAAACATTTTGACTCTGCTTGACAGCTGGGAGAGTTCGTAATTCGCAACGGTAGGCCTGCTGTATATGCCGAATGTTAATTTGGAAGTAAGATGGTTCTGAAACATGTTGGGACTTGGTGTGACTTTGAGCAAACGAGTGGTTTTACCTTCAACCTTCAACTTGTTTTTTTTTTTTTCAGCCACTTTATTCAGCACTTCATGACTCTAACGAGGCCCGGGTCAACAGAGGACTGGTCCAGCTCCTCTCCTCCTATGCATGGGACAGCCGTGTAACGTTTTCTGGTAGTCCCAGGTTTGATTTTTCCACCCACCCTTCAGGTAATCCTTGCTGGATCGTTGTTCCTTCAGCGAGTCTGTACCTGGCTGCTTCCGCTTCCTGCCCGGTGTCCATAGCGATGGGGTCTACGTTCAGCCAGTTCTGCATGCGCTGCTGCTGCTGCTGCTGCGCTGCGGAGGACGACGACGACAACGACGAGAAGCAGGCTTTACTTCCGTAAGATGGTGTCACACACACACACACACACACACACACACACACACACACACACACACACACACACACACACACACACACACACACACACACACCTAACTCCTTGTGCCCCCCCCCCCCCACATCACACACACAAACACACACCTAACTTTAAACCTCCAGTTTAAGCAGAAAACGATGAATATGTTTATGTGAACAGTTTACTTTTAGAAACACTGACACTGCCTAGAGCTGCCTGGTTCCAAGTCCTTTCAAATGTAACCAAAGTGTGTGTGTGTGTGTGTGCGTGTGCGTGTGCGTGTGCGGGTCCCTCCTCACAGTCCAGACCCCCTGGAGTACTTTGACCGTGAGGTGCAGAAGCGCCGGGACCAGGAGACCAACCTGTGGAGCGAGCCCGGGGACCCCAGCCACTCTGAGAGGGAGGACGACCGGGCCCTGTACGGCCTGCTCCAGGCCCGGGGCAAGACCCGCATGGGCTCCACGGTAGGGGGGAGTGAGGGGGTGGGGACAGGGGGGGGGGGAGTCATATGATAGGTTTTTCTTTGTACGCTTTTGTGTTAATGCTGATAAAAACAAAAACACTAATGCATTTGGTTTTTATAGCTATTTTCTAGACACTCAAAAACACTTTACAACAAGACAAAATACAGGAATTAAATATATTTGCAGTGCAATGACAGCACGTCATTGTAAAGACTGTATAATTCCATGACATGTCTCACAACGTGGTCGGTCGAGGTCGGGCTCGAACCAGCAACCCCATGGTCATGTGGACGACGCCATAAACACTGCACTACATAGGCATGTAGACAGCCAAGGGCAGATTAGACTATATGTTGAGAAGGAGCAGTCTTCCGTACATGGAGGTTTGGTGAGCTCGGTAGTTATGGTAATATGGCATTGGTATCAGTTAAAAAGTTAAAACTGTCATAAACATATCAAAACATAACCAACCATGTTTCTGAAGCACACTGTGTCCAAATCCATCGTCAAAACGGATGTTTGCGAAAAGACGTGTGTACCGCTTTAAGGCCCAGCCTGCGTTGGAGAGAGGCTGCGGTTCAGATACGAACTTCAAACAAATGTTATTTTGTTTTTTTCAGATATAGTCCTCAAATGTGGCATGGGTATACTACGGAATAGCTGTTGTGAAGCTGTTTACATATGCAAATATTTCACTTAAATTGTTCCAGGTGCATAAAAAGGAGGACGGAGAAGAATTTGAGAGTTTCTAGTCTGTCACGTGTCTGTCTCCCGCAGAGGTTCCGGCGCCTGAGCGTGGACATCGAGGCGTTGAGGGACACGCGGCGAGAGGTCAGAGACAAGTGGAAGACCATCCTGGAGAACCTGGGTGAGCGCTCCAGACAAGATCCAACCCACACGATCTCCTTAGAGATATACTGTCTACCTAAGAGGGTACATGACCTGGAATCAAATACAACCGAGTGTACCTGCAGAGCTGCCCCGTCTGACCACACCTCTTCCCGCCCTGCGTCCAGGTTTCATGGCGGAGGCGGATTCCTTGCTGACGGTGTCGGCCAGCGCGTCCTCCGACCGCATGCGCAACGCGGCGGCCGCGCGCTCCTTGCTGCACACCTTGTCTTCAGAGACCTCCCTGTTCGAATCCAGAGAGCCTCCGCCAGAGAGATACCTCTTCATTCTGGTAAGATACCTCTTCATCCTGGTAAGATAGCTCTTAAGATACCTCTTCATTCTGGTAAGAGACCTCTTCATTCTGGTAAGAGACCTCTTCATTCTGGTAAGATACCTCTTCATTCTGGTAAGAGACCTCTTCATTCTGGTAAGATACCTCTTAAGATACCTCTTCATTCTGGTAAGAGACCTCTTCATTCTGGTAAGATACCTCTTCATTCTGGTAAGATGCCTCTTCATTCTGGTAAGAGACCTCTTAAGATACCTCTTCATTCTGGTAAGATACCTCTTAAGAGACCTCTTCATTCTGGTAAGAGACCTCTTCATTCTGGTAAGAGACCTCTTAAGATACCTCTTCATTCTGGTAAGATACCTCTTAAGATACCTCTTCATTCTGGTAAGAGACCTCCTCATTCTGGTAAGAGACCTCTTCATTCTGGTAAGAGACCTCTTCATTCTGGTAAGAGACCTCTTAAGATACCTCTTCATTCTGGTAAGATACCTCTTAAGATACCTCTTCATTCTGGTAAGATACCTCTTCATTCTGGTAAGAGACCTCCTCATTCTGGTAAGAGACCTCTTCATTCTGGTAAGATACCTCTTCATTCTGGTAAGAGACCTCTTCATTCTGGTAAGAGACCTCTTAAGATACCTCTTCATTCTGGTAAGATACCTCTTAAGATACCTCTTCATTCTGGTAAGAGACCTCTTCATTCTGGTAAGAGACCTCTTCATTCTGGTAAGATGCCTCTTCGTTCTGGTAAGGAAGGAGCCCAGCACCTAACCAGGAGAAGTGACCCGGGAGGGGGATGGGGAACTGACAGCAGGCTGAGCAACTCATTTAAATCATAGGCAAATTCATGATGGAAATGGTGGATTTGTGAATACGTATGTTAACCTATAGATACGTCTGAAAGTCTCACATAATGTGAATCCAGGATTCAATATTAAAAGGATTTGAAAAAGGTACAATAAAAAAATGTGTTTAGTGAAAAGCAACACCATTAACATTACAGTCTACTCTTCTGCTGTTCAAAAACCAAAACACTTCTTTTCCAGGATCGACTCATATATCTCGACGTAGCGGACGACTTCCTGGCCAAGGCCCGGCGCTTCTACCCTCCGCGAGATTCTGACGAGGAGGAGGAGGGCTCGGGGCTGTCCATCAACCTGCCGCTGCTGCTGGCCCGCGTGGAGGCGGGCATGAACAGAGCGGCGGACGGTGACGAGGACGAGGACGATGAAGAGAGTGAACGAGAATGTTAAGAGAGAGTCTGAATCCAATCTTGTCCCATACTCCGATACTTCCGTTATTCAGAAATAAAATCCCCCGCCGTCGGTGATGAACAACGTTGAGTTTCAGGTCTTTCTCTGGAGAGTAGTTTCTGTTTGTGTGTGTTCTGTGGTCCACAGAGTGAGATGTTTTTCATTTGTTCCCCTCTTTTACCCCGGGGCCGATTATGTTCAAATATGAAAAGGTTCCATTTATAATTTGTCTTATGATTATCAGCACTCGGGAGTCTTTAAACCACAAGATTTATTTTTCATTTACTATCATTCAGCAAGTTAAAGTCTAATCAAACAAATCGTGAATTGAACCTAACTCATAGCAAACTATTTTACTTTATTTATTCACGTTATTATTTTTGTTAAAAGTGGTAGCATACAGTAATAATTGTGAAAAGGTATTACTGTTCTTTTTTTTTTTTTTTTTTTAAGAAAAGAAAGGACAGGTGGAAAGATATGGAGAGTGTGAGAATGAAGACCTTTACCGCTACACTAGGGCTGTAAGTGAGTTTAGCCCATGAGGAGATATCTAGTTAGTTAGTTTTGTATTTTTCGTATGTATTGGCTGTTAAGAAAGATTTAAATAAAGTTTTCCATCTAAAGCTGGACCAGGTGTTGCATGCAGTGGTCATCTCTTAAGTTCTGTCTCTCCTGGGTTTGAATTAAATAAGGATAACTTATAGGAATAGACTGAGATGAAACAATAAAATGGTGTTTTAAATATATTAAAGGGCTTCCCAATTTAGTAGCATGGCGTAACGCGTAGTAGTTTTGATCCAGAAAAAAAGTAGCTCATTGTCAATGCCATGTTAATGGATGACGATAATTAATACAGTATTAAGCACAAAAATGATGAACGGTTCAAAAACACTGTGATAGTGGCTGACAGAAGAAGGACGACAGTGAACCGAGCACAGGTGGTGTTGTGAGCAATGAATCCATGACACCATCACATCTCAAACGTCATCTTATAACCATCTTATAACAACACGCAGGTGCTGAAAGACAAACCGGTTGATTTTTTCCTACGAAATCATTGCACACCTCGTCTTGCTTGGACAACAGCTCTGTGAATATTTCTGTTACGGCCGAAGCAAACGACTGGATGAGAAACCTCTGAAATGCCCGAAGACTTCACTGTTGGTGAGCAGAATTGTCATGCGCCGAAACATCGAAGCCTGCTTTCAGAAGGCGGTCGCTGTGGGACTTGTAGTTGGCCTTTTGGAAAAAAAAAGCAACACAGAGAATACCCTGCGCTTTCGGACAACTCTGTGTGCTTTCGCTTTCTCTTTTGCGACCACGTATCCGTGCGAGGAAGTCTTCTCTTCACTTTCCGTCATAAAACTGAAACACAGAAGCAGGACGGACGCTGAGCCACACCTGAGACTGAAGCTGACCTCTACAGATCCACACATCAGGACTGTGTTCACTGGCGGGCGTACCCTTCTCGTCGGGCTTATGGACGTTGGCCAACTTTTAATATTATTCGTATTTAGCCTAAACATTGTCAAACAGGTTCTTGTTATATGATTGATATTCTTAATGTTGTCACTTGCTGTGTGTGTGTGTGTGTGTGTGTGTGTGTGTGTGTGTGTGTGTGTGTGTGTGTGGGGGGGGGGGTCAGTTCTCCTCAATGCCTCCTGTGTGAACTCTGCGTAGCTGAATAGGGCAGAAGGCCTTAGCTACTGCTTTTTGTTATATTTGATAACATCTGGTCATATTGGTGGTACTTGGAGGTACTTGGACAGACAGATATTTTAGGTGGTACGTGGTATGAAAAGTTTGAGAACCGCTGACCTAGATAGCTGAGCACGTATTAACAGCACTCTTCCCAGTTGTCACATGAGGCAGAGAGAGAGAGAGATAGAAAACCTTATTGGGGTGTTTGTCTGTGTGCCATGTGCACTAATGTGTAGCTGCTTCACACGACCAGTCCAGGCTGGATCTGACCATCCCTCTCTCTCTGTCCTCTCTGGGTCTCTGGGGTGGTGATAGGGGCTGGACCCTGAAGGATGGGCATGTTGTGGTGGTCAGCTGCTCCCCGTTCATGTCACCAGGGCGGGGACTGGTCAGGGCACATCACTTAACACCATCGCCAGAAGGAGCCTACTGGCACATAGCACACAGACAGCCAGGCACGTACAGACACACACACACACACACACTCACACTCACACACACTCACACACACACACACACACACACACACACACACACACACACACACATGCACACCAGTGTGCAAAGACACAAAAACACATACAAAGAGATACACACAAAGTCAGGTGTATACACACACACACACACACACACACACACACACACACACTAGCGACAAAGACAGACAGACCCACACACAAGAGAGGATAGACACACATGGGATCCAGAAACACATACAAAAACATGTGTCCCCCACACACAGACACACACACACAAAACAAACCACCGCACACACTTGCATAATAGCGAGCACACACACACACACACACAAAAACTAGCGACTGAGACAGACCGACTTACACACATACACACACACACACACACACACACACACACACACTAGCGAGAACAGAATACACAAACACAGACCCAGTAACACAAAACATGTATGTGTTTGTATGCAAACTGTATCTCTCGATCCCGTTTCTCTCTCCATTTGATTCCCTCCTTCCCTCCCCCCTCCTCGCTCCCTCCCTCACTCCCCCCTATCTCCCCCTCCTCTCTCTCTCTCTCTCTCCGCCTCCCCCTATCTCCCCCCCATCCTCCCTCCTCTCTCTCTCTCTCCGCCTCCCCCTCACTCTCCCCCTCCTCTCTCTCTCTCCTCTCTCTCTCTCTCCCCCTCCTCACTCTCCCCCTCCTCTCTCTCTCTCCTCTTTCTCTCTCTCTCTCTCCGCCTCACCCTCACTCTCCTCCTCTCTCTCTCTCTCTCTCTCTCTCTCTCTCTCCGCCTCCCCCTCACTCTCCCCCTCCTCTCTCTCCCCCTCCTCTCTCTCCCCTCCTGACAGCTCATTTAAATGTCACTCTGCAGCAGCTGTAGCAGCCTGGTTATGCAACACACACCAGGCTCTTTGCGGCAGGGGATAGGAGTTGTGGGTCTGGGGTTGGGGGGGGGGGGGGGGGGGGGTCGAAGGGGGGGGCGGGTGGCTTGGTAACTTACCAGGATCGAGACCCTTCCTGGTCACCTTCACACAAGTCTTCTAGCCCCTCCCCCCCCCCCCCCCCCCCCCCCCCCCCCCCCCCCCGCCCCCTGGTTCCGTAGGAGGATGAACTGGGGACATGGAGGTGAGTCATCCACCCAGAACTGCTGAGAATGACAGAGAGGTGTGTGTGTGTGTGTGTGTGCGCACACCGTGTCTTCGCGGTTTGATACAGCCAAATTGAATTGGCTGTATCAAAAATGTTTGTATAAAATGGGGGTATAATTGGATGCAACAGTTATATCTTGTATGATCTGAAACTGTGCTGTGGTGCATTTCTCTCGCACTGCTTTTTTGCCGCCTTTTGTGTAAACAATTTATGAAGACAAAAAGGGAATTAGGAGATAAGTGGGCCGCCTGTCATAGATTCTGGTTATGCTCCACAGAACCAAGTCCTGGTTGAAAGAGAAATCATAAAAAGAAATGATCTCAGCTCCCGCGTATGTTAGTGACTTATGACGTCTCGGGATGACATTTCCTGGTTGCCATAGTGGCACAAACACACAAGCTCTCACAAACACACAGATCCTCTCACGTACACACACACACACACACACACACACACACACACACACAACCAGAGTGGTAGGGGGATTTTGTTCAGTATGCCGAAGGCTGAAATTGTTGAGGGGGGTGTGTGGAGATCAAATATTTCTGAAGTACATGATCACGTTTTTCAAAAGGCAGAGGTAGCCTCGAGAGTCCATTCTGATTTTGCAACGAATATCAGTCTGGCCTTTGCTGTGCAGTAAGTGATTCCCACATATGGACGCGGCATTAAGGTGAACAGTGGTGTATTTGAGATGCCCCGTACACCACCCGCACGAGTTGCTCTTGTGACGTCATTTCCCTGCTTGTAGCACTCACAGCCTTCCTGTTTGTCTTTGTGAGTCATCGGCTAGTCGTTGTTGTTGTTAGCTACATTAGCCTCTTTAGCAATCCAGCTCAAGAACAAACACAACTTTACATTGTGTTGCACACACAGCAAGACCGTGCAATGCATACATTGGTGACCGGATTAAAGCGGCAATGTCTGTGAGAGCATTTAAAGTCAACGTTAAAATGATCAACGTGGTACAAATACAAAGAAAAAACTTCTCTTTACGGGCGCAGCCATTTTTGTTTGAAGAGTCGTACGGACGGCCTCACTGAACTCGGTTGACTCTCAGAATCCTGAGTAGGAACGACCAAATGGGGGCGTGCCTCTGTGAAATGCCGCAAGAAAGCTGGGAGATTTCCCACTTTGCAACTTGTGTGGTAGTATATGACGCAACGCACCATAACTCACCATAACTCCAACCATCCCGAGGGACGCTCGTGCTCTCTTCACTCTTGCCGAATCCAGTTGGAAGGAAAGGAACAAAGGGTGACAACAAAAGCATATCCTAATCTGAGAAAAGCCTTCCGTGCAGATTTGCTTTAATCTTTTATCATTGTTTTTCATTTGTCTATTTCAGACAGAATCACTTTTGATTGCTCCGTAGATTTCCTCGGGTGACGTCAGTACGTTTTGAACTGCGGTTCTCCTTGTTGCAACTTGCTGCAACTCCCTCAAGTAATGCAAGTAAAGTAATGCAATTAGTAATCTGTATGAATTACTTCCAATTAACAAATATTAACATAATAACACAGGTGTTTATTGCACATAATGCAGCATTACCCGTATCATATGCTGGTCATGTTGACTGTAAAGTAACTGTCGTCTCTGATGGGAGGTATGAGGGTTCCTGGCAGAGTGATTCACTGAGTGTGTGTGTGTGTGTGAGAGAGGGGTCATGTTTGTAATCCGAGATGATTTTGGCTGCTGTCATTTGCTGTCACCAAGGCGGTGAATCACTGGATTAAAGCTCTCTTACTGCAGTGTCAACGTCACCAGTGTGTGTGTGTGTCTCTGTGTGTTTCCGTTTTGTTATCAATCAAAGTGAGTCGTCAGTGATTTGTCATCAAGATGTGACGTCAGGACCGAGAATAAACACGCCGTCCTGTACGTTCAGAACTGGCCTCCCAGTGAGAGACGTATGGGATGTTGATGTGGAGGAATGCCAGTGTCTGAGCTAACACGTGTGTGTGTAGGGTTGTATATCCCAGTGTGTTTGTGTGTGCGTGTGTCTCATTGTTGGTCTATCTTTTTGTAAGTGTGTGTGTGTGTGTGTGTGTGAGTGAGTGAGTGAGTGAGTGAGTGAGTGAGTGAGTGAGTGAGTGAGTGAGTGAGTGAGTGAGTGAGTGAGTGAGTGAGTGAGTGAGTGAGTGAGTGAGTGAGTGAGTGAGTGTGTGTGTGTGTGTGTGTGTGTGTGTGTGTGTGTGTGTGTGTGTGTGTGTGTGTGTGTGTGTGTGTGTGAGTGTGTGTGTGTGTGTGTGTGTGTGTGTGTGTCAGTGGCAGGCAGTAGGCAGGGCGGTGTCGCAGGCAGTGTCCTCTTACACTGATTGTAGAGACATGACAACACGGATCAGAAAATAGCAACAGCGTGTGTATATAAGCGCCTGGATGGACCACCCCAGTTCCCCAAAAGCACTGGCTCACACCACAGGACGGAGACGGCCGCAGGAACCCATTACCCCGGAGACAACATCACCTCACCCTCAACCCAAAGCTCTCCACAGAGGACGCGACAGAAGAAGAAGGCTCAGCTAAGACACGCAGAGAATCCGTTAATCCGTTCATCCATCTCGAGCATACACTACTCCCGTCGTCGTAGCGATGCAGTTCAGCACGGTGGTGGAGAAGCGTAACGGGGAGGTGGTGGGGGCGGAGCTGGCCTGCAGCGTCCGGGAGGAGAACACGTCCCAGAGGGAGACCTACAGCGCTGACTGGAACAGCATCCGCCTCAAGACCAGGCCTCAAGAGGGGTAAGAGAGACCAGGCCTCAAGAGGGGTAAGAGAGACCAAGGCCTCAAGAGGGGTAAGAGAGACCAAGGCCTCAAGAGGGGTAAGAGAGACCAAGGCCTCAAGAGGGGTAAGAGAGACCAGGGCCTCAAGAGGGGTAAGAGAGACCAAGGCCTCAAGAGGGGTAAGAGAGAGACCAGGGCCTCAAGAGGGGTAAGAGAGAGACCAGGCCTCAAGAGGGGTAAGAGAGACCAGGGCCTCAAGAGGGGTAAGAGAGACCAAGGCCTCAAGAGGGGTAAGAGAGACCAAGGCCTCAAGAGGGGTAAGAGAGACCAAGGCCTCAAGAGGGGTAAGAGAGACCAAGGCCTCAAGAGGGGTGAGAGAGACCAGGCCTCAAGAGGGGTAAGAGAGACCAAGGCCTCAAGAGCGGTGAGAGAGAGGAGGCCAACGCTAAAACCACCGATTGGCTGGTGCACTCGGGACAGACATGAGGGACTCACCCACGTCTGTCTCAGACTCGTGTCTTACTATATGTATAAGCATCTCATCTTAGCTCAAATGATTCCACTGTCAAAAGTACGTCCTTTCTTATCTTATATGGTATCTATATCTACCAGTATCAATAGCAACATATTGGAATTAGACGAGGCCTTTATTTTTGTCTTAACTTAACTGTCTAAAGATAAGTTGATCTAATTAGTTGGACAATGTTCGGATGTGTAAAAAAAGGTGGGAGCTGTTCTCTGAGGTAGAAGCTCCAATAAAGGTCTCATTCGGCGTGTTTCTAACCCCACAGACAGACTCAGGACATGAAGGACGACTCCCGCAAGGAGACCCTGTACCGGCAGTGGCAGGTCCGCACCCTGGGCCAGGCCTGCCCCTCCGGGGTCTTCCGGCTGGGCACGGTGGAGCGGGGCGGCCGGGAGCACCGGCTGCTCCCCGCCAGGAACACTCTGCCCCTGCCCATCTTCACGCCGGCCGAGCTGGGGGTCCGGCTGGGCCGCGGGCGGGCCGCGGCGGAGGAGGAGGAGCCGCGTTTCACCCCCGTCGCCAGCCCCGCCAAGCGGACGGTGGACGAGATCACCCGCGACCTGCCCCCCGTCAAGCCCACCCGCATGGAGTTCGCCTCCAAGGCCCTGGGCCGCTCCACGTCGGTGGAGGCCCAGAGAGGGTGAACACCACCCCCCCTCCACCCCCACCACCTTCCTCCAACCCCCCCCCACCCCCACCCCCCAGCCAAACACCTGCCGACACAAACACCCCACCCCCCCTGTCGACGGAGGAGGAGAGAGTGGGGGGGGAGGGCCTAAAAGAGAGGAGGAGGAGGAGGAGGAGGAGGAGGAGGGCAGGGGGGAGGATGGTAGAGGTTGGAGGATGAAGAAGAGCAGATATGGCCCAGAGCAGATCAGAAGAGGCAGGCACATACGCGTTGTGTGTAGATGTGTCTTTAGCGGCCTTCATAATAACCTCGACGTAGCTCATAGGCGCGGCTGTTAGGTCACATATTGGCTTGTGTTGTTGGCGTGCGGTGTTGGTCACCGGTATGGCACTTGTAGCGCAGAGAGCTTGGGACATGTTGTCCAGAGTGCTTCTTCAGCTGTCTCACTGGATCGTCCTGTCCCGTTTTTGTCTCATGTTTTTTTTTTTTAGAGAAAGACCAAAAGTTTTTTTTTTTTTTACTATAGAGACCAGCACTAATGCTGTATGTGTGCGGCTAAACTGCTTGTTATTCGTTGTTTTTTTTTAAACATGGAAAGTAAACTTTAATAAGGTACACGAAAGTAAGTGTTGTTTGAGATGTGTTTGGGATCAACAGCGTGGGTCAAAACATGCTATAAGTGGACTGTCAAGCACATTATTTGAGAAATGGAAAACAAATTGTTTAAAGAGGATAAGATAACAAGACAAGTGTTCAGTGAGAATAGGCAGGGGCATAAATAGGTTGTGATGACATGCTGGTGGGCCCCCCCATGGCAACAGTGTTGTCTCATAACAATGGAAGCATCCAGCATCTCTTCTCTTGACGATGTGATCCCATTAAAGAGTGTGGAATGCTGTTTGAGATGTGTGCGTACCGTACGTGTGTTTACACCCTTGAAATGGTAATTCACCTCCACGGCTGTACGGTCGTTCCACCTCTTTCTTGTGACAGACTTCCCCTTGTGTGCCATGTGGTATACACATTATTTAGTTTTATCTTGTTTGTTTGTTTTGTTTTTGTGTGTGTGTGTTGTTTTTTTGTGCTGATTTATTATGTTTTGCTAGAGAATTATTTTTCTATGATCATTTAAAAGATGTATTTGCCTTCACTCGTGTGGCCTGTTTATTTGCTATAACCTGATATAATATAAACAACAGAATAAGAATAATAATAAGAAGAATAACCATCTGAACCATCGAAGCATCTGAATCTGAAAATCCAGACCACAGCTATGTGGTTTCTAACATATATTTCACAAAATTGCTCTGGAATAACCCAAAAATAAAAAAGTCCCAAACAAGTCAGACAACAGACAACTCATCTTATCTCAGAGGGGCTAAACTCAGGCAGACCGGCGTTTTGGTTAAAATATAAACAATATAAATAGCTGTGTGCCTTTGACAGAACCAAGTCAACCCTCATTTTGGTTAAGAATTAGTCATTTCAGACGTTTCATCCACTTTATCTTCGGCCATTCTGTGGGCAGAGGAACTTACATGCATTCATATGCACTGTTGTCTGACTCCCCCCCCCCCCCCACACACACACACACACACACACACACTCTACCCTTGCATGATATCTCATATTAATACTTCCCCCGACTAACAGCTTTTATCGGGAGTAGTTATTTCTCTTGGAAGACTTCAACATCGAAAATGCACCCTCTGCTTGCCTCTACTTAATACAGTTCTTCTCTGTTCCTTGCATTTGTCTCCCTTCCTCCTCCTCCTCCCTCTCGCCCCTCCTGTCCACAGCGCTGTCTTTGCCACGCGGTGATAGGCAGGGGATGCAGTGGCTGGGTATTTATAGACCCTGTACGCGTCGCAGTGGAAAAGCACGGCCAACAGGTGTGTCCTTTCCATACCCGTGCTCCATCCAACTGTTGAAAGCGGTTCCCTAATATGACTTATAACCTAATAACTCTCAAAGCAACTTCTGTGGCTGACAAACTTGACATGGCGGGGACGTGGGTGAGGCCAAAGAATGGAGGATGCGTTGTGAGCTGATACCGTAGGAGCATATCGACCCTCAGCGTCCAGGAAACTAGTATCTAAAGTCATCGTGACATCGATGATGCTTACACCGCGAGCGTAACGTGGACAGGATTATTCTGGTTGTGGTTTGGAATGTTCCATTCCCAGCGCAAAGGATCTGGGTTTGAATCCCCCCCAATGCCTCCAGTCTTCCTGTAAAGAAAGGAATCTGAAATTAACCATAAGTCACTTTGGTGAATAAAATCACCGGCTAAAATATGGTTATATAGTTGAAAAGGCATAACTTAACATGAATAAGCTCAAAATTGCTGACCTGATGCCCTGTGGGCCGACATTCCAGTCAGGGAACATTCAAGTTAGGACCTGAGGATTCGCGTTAATCAACAAGCGGCTCAAAATGGCAGCGTCTCCGCGACCAGCTGCTCCACACGGCCGCTGCATTGTGTTACCATGACAACCGACAACCCCCTACTACCCTGTCTGCTGGATAGTGGAGGTAGGGGGGCTGGGTGTTGGGTGACTCCCAGCACAGATGACCTGGATGGGATTATTCCTTCACATCCACGGCCTGGTGCCACGCGCCTATTTATAGAAAGTGATCTGTGTCCTTTGAAAGAACGATAAGCCGTAACAGTCCATTTACAGTCCGATTAATAGTCCATTTATTTATCTATCTAAATCATCATAGACAAACCTGCAAAAACTCTTAAATATGGGGTTATTTGAGACGTTTAAAGCTTTCGGTCTCCACAAGTTACGGGCTGGTTCGTATCGGCGCCATCTTCATGGTCAGCTGTTCAGGCCAGCATGGTGAGCTTGACGCACGACGGTGGAGACATGAGGGCCCAAACAGCAATAGGTCTTTTGTGAGGTCTTAGTGATTGGCCCCTGCTGTGGTATGTAACAATGTAACTCACGACAGCCGAGTCATGTCTCGCGTCAAGTCACGGTGAACGCTCCGGGCACAGACCATATCATACGCACCGACCATTCTTTCTTTCTTTCTTTCGTTTTTTTTTATTACGTAGAAATGACGCCCATGTGACTGGGTTAACGAAACCCTCCTCGAAGCAGAACGGCGACTTACAAAACACACGACACAAGCAGAGTTTTGTTTGACTTAAAACACATATCACAAACACAGATATGGGGCAGGCGAAGGGCCCTGGTCTTCTGGTCTGGTCTTCTGGTGGTACTGGTCGCCTTCAGAGGAAAAAACTAAGAACACAAAGAAAAAGCCCTGTTCCTCACAATATCTTTATCCACGACGGCCTGCACTTTTAGGCCAGCGTTTCTTTTTTACTGTGCAGACTGAAAGTGGGTGATGATCAAATACAGCCCAAGCTGTAAGAAAGGCCAGAGATTGCTAACTGACTGACTGACTGATGGACAGATGTCAAGCGACATAATTATGGATACCAACTGCCAGTTACGAAATTGGCTTAGAAAATACACCATGAAATAATGTGAAGCGAGACAGGAGGGAAGCGTACAAGAAAGCGCCTTTCAACGTGTTTGATCAGACATGTTACTGTCCCCTGCTGGCCAAGCAAGGCAGTACACGTCGGCGCTCAATTTTAATCTACTATTAAGAATCCTTTTTTTTTTTGTTTTGTACAAACTAAACATCAGGTTCCATACTTTTAGCCTAGATTACAACACTTTTTTATTAAAGATTCTTAAAAATATGCAAAAAAAATGTTTAAATAACCCAAAATAACAGGTTTGTCATGGGGGTCATTATCACTCAAAGAACCTTCTCTGCCAACGACGTGAGAACATGTGGGGTGAATAATCACACTCCCTCATCTTCACCCGCTGAAGCACACAGAACCAATACTAAAGAGGCAAAAAGCCACCCTCACACCTCAGAGGAACACACTACACCTCCGTTCACCGCCATCATTAGCCGCCATCATTATCGCTTACAGCCCAGACCTCAGCGCGGTGCTGTTGTCGGCTCCATTAGCCCCTCTGACATCACAGTGGCGCAGCGAGTTGATTGGCTGACGGGGCGTTTGCCACGTCCCTGGTTTCGGGTACCACAGGAGGGATGTAGCGCCCGTGAAGCAGACTGGTTGGAGAACCTACACACAACCTTACACAAGTACAAAGCCACAAACACACACACACACACACACACACACACACACACACACACACCCATGTATGTGCACAAACACAAGACAAACCATAAAACATAATGACAACATAACCATAAAACATAACATAATCATATGCTAAAAGGCCTTGTTGTAATTTGATGTTGTTTTTATGCTTATTAAACTTTTGTAACAGCCTGGCATCCATGGGGCTGCAAAAGAAGGTCCAAAAGAAGGTGCTATTAATCTAATTCTGGGCACAAACAACACGTTGTTGGTCTAATCACAAAGACACACACACACACACACACACACACACACACACACACACCCGCAGTGTCCATATGTGCCGTGTACCTTTTGGCACATGCCAAACTGTGTGCCAACCTACATTTTTCAAAAAACTTTTTGTCCGCTTATTGTGTTTTGCAGTGACGAAAGTAAATAATGCATGTACCCCCTTAGTGTCCATATGGTTCAGAAATCTGCTGTTGCATTTATGTGTGAGAGAACCCCTCGCAGTGACGCAACATTAAGCAAGGTGCTACACTTTAGGACATGTTTCATATTGAAGATGGATGAAAAAGTCTTGTCTTATTAATAATGCATTAGCTAATGACAACCAACGGAGAGGCTCTGCAGGGCTTTTCAGGCACATTACAGTCACAGCCGGGGAGAAGTCAAGATGACTGCGAGGACAGAGACGTCAAGCCTTGTCACAAAACGACAGTTGGAAGATAATAGTCTGAACAAGATATGGAGCGTTATTTTTTGTCTTTCCAGCAATAGATTAAGAATCCATCTGATATTGAACACACAAGTTTGCCAGTTCTTTCTTGTGTATACGGTGTTGAGATTTGAGTCCATAAATTAAATTAATTAATTAATTAATTAATGCTAAACTCTATAAGAAAAGAGAAATCAGATTTTGTTCACTACAATTTAAAATATAAATAAACATTAATTTTCACAGACACACACACACAAAAAACACACACACACATACTTACATAACAACACACACACACACACACACACACACAAACATGCCTGTTACTGTAGGCCTGCCTACTTGCTGAGAGTGGAAGATAAATAATAAACTCAATGTTCAAATTGAAAATCTGGTCAAGTGACGGACAGGGAGGCACAGCGGCGGCGGTGGCCGTATGACATCCTGCAGTTTTTGGAGGCAGAGTGCGTTGGCTGATCATCAGCATCTACCTTGACGTGACCGCCAGCGGTCCCTAATAGAGAGAGAGAGAGAAAGCTGACGGCCTCGCAATCTGTGGGAGCACTTGTGTTACAGAGCCTGCGGGCTGTGACCACCTTAATGAGACCTTCTGCCCACAAGCGATGGCAAGAGAACCACGTATAAATGTGTCTATTTCTACCCGGCGAACCGCTACATGATGGTCGTTCATTCGGTCAATATACAGGCTTCTATTAAATAAAAAACGCCAATCATCGTTCACATGGGATTGAAGGTTAACAAGATGACAAAGTTGTCTGTGTTCCACTAGTCTCAAAAATGCGGCAAGTGCTCTAGCGCAAGGTGAGGTTCAAAATATGTTTTAGTAAAGCCACATGGTTTAAGACGTAAGTGTGTGTGTGTGTGTGTGTGTGTGTGTGTGTGTGTGTGTGTGCACGTGTGTGTGTGTGTGTGTGTGTGTGTGTGTGTGTGTGTGTGTGTGTGTGTGTGTGTGTGTGTGTGTGTGTGTGTGTGTGTGATGTGGTTCTTTATAGTAACGCAGTAAAAAAGAGTCTTTTAGTCTCTGCCACCTCTGGACTAGACCATCATCTAGAACGTCCCCAAGCTCTAGCCTCAACATAAGACCAACTGAAAATATACGAAGCCGGTATGAAATTAAACTGTTAAACTGCGATTCTGAAAAAAGTATAAATGATTTTGAAAATCAGTTTAGATATAAATGAAGATACAAGTGTGTTGATTTCCGTTGTAAAAAATATATATTTTAAAAGTAGAATATCTTAAAAAGTTAAAAATATTAAAACATTCTGAATAGAATTGCGTGATTCCAAGCTAATCTGATACATTTTTAAATCTGAATGGAGTCTCTATAGGTGAACATTTTTGGAAGGAGTAGGATAAAGAAAGAAGGAAACAAAGAAAGAATGAACCCTAAGAAGAACAATAGTTGATCACTGCAAGCAGCACTCACCTACGGATTTACTATAGGCCTATTTACTATGGTAGATTATCCACATAAAGAAAAAGTAAACAAGGAATACCTCCTCCTCTTGGAGTGGTTGGTTTCCGGCCCAGGCTATGCGCCGTTTCCCTCAACAGAAGTTCTGCTCTAACATTGTGCCTGCTCTCAGATTAGTGTTTCGCTAATGCGACTACGTTGTGTTTGTATAACTTCCACAAACGTTCAAAGTAAAATGCTTCCATGATATGATATGAAGAACAGAATGTGTAGACGTAATATCAGACGAGTTTAACGAGGTACATTATTTCTTATCCAAGCCGGCTTTTGTAAACCAACACCACCACCACCACCACAATAACCACCACCACCACATATCCTGACATTTTCGATGTAGCCTCGGCCCTCCTCTGTCAGCTGAGAGGTAGGAGGGAGCAGGAGTGGCGCATCAACAAGCACACCTCTCGCTGCCAAGGCAAAAAAAAACTAAACAGAGCAGGACCAGGGAGGAGGAAGAAACACAAATCTACACCGAGGAGCAACAGTTGTTGGCCGCGCAACGTGAAACAAACTGTCGCCCGTTTAGATAATTTAAATAGACAAAACAGAGAAAGGAAGAGATAGACTCACCACCTCCCTAGTCTACTCTAATTAGCGCAATTTTAATTTACCAGCAGTCTGTCTGCCGCGCCTCAAGTGCTCCCCACACGCACCGCCCCTCACCTTTTCCCTTGTCAGCGTCTCCTACGCACGGGCCTCTCCGCAACGAACGCATTTATTTCAAACCGTGTAATTAAAATGTGATGCGCTGTAATCTGGCTGGCGTGCCTCTATTTTTAAAAGCTCCGTTTGTGTGTGTGTGTGTGTGTGTGTGTGTGTGTGTGTGTGTGTGTGTGTGTGTGTGTGTGTGTGCACGCGCTCGCGCGCGTCTGCGCGTGTATGGTGACCGTGCGTGTGAATGTGCGTGGGTGATACTGAAAGACGCAGGATCGAAGGGACAGCGCCTCGCGGAACAGCCGTATACAATCGCGTGTGCCCACCACCATCGTCGTGTGACAAAAACACTAAAAATAATTAAAGATCGGGTTAATTCTCGAAATGCTGTGGCTTTATTTAACAGTGACCAAAATACTTCTGTTAGCATACATAATCATTGGGGTTGTTTGCAAAACCTTTGAAAGAAGCCAGCAGTGCCGTGCCACGACACCCTAGAGCCTTCGCACCCACGACCTCTTCATCTACTTAAGTAAGTATGATTAAATCATGCTTTGCACTTCTCAGTAATATTTAATAATGCTCTCTCTCACACACACACACACACACACACACACACACACACACACACACACACACACACACACACACCTGACATGTGCGTGCACTTTACACACACACACACACACACACACACACACACACACACACACACACACACACACACACACACACACACACAGCTGGTCATCAGAGCGACAGCACCAGTTAAAGGGTGAACTCACTGCATTAGAAATCATTTATTCATTTCCCCTGGGTGGAAAGGGGGGGCCATGCCGAGAGAGAGTGAAATAGAGAGAGCAAGAAAGAGAGAGCAAGAGAGGCAGAGAGAGAAACCCAGAGAGAGAGATAGCGAGAGTGAGAGAGGCAGAGAGATCATCAGGAGAATGAGCAAGAGAGAGAGCGCAAGATATATATATATATATAGAGAGAGAGAGAGAGAGAGAGAGAGAGAGAGAGAGAGAGAGAGAGAGAGAGAGATGGTGAGCGTGAGAGACAGCCATTAGTGCTTCATCAAAGACACCATTAGTCAATTAACTGGATCATGGGCTGAAAGCACGACAACAAGCAGCAACAATAGCATCATTGCATTTCTGTGGACCTGACCCTTCTTATAGCACGCCGGAGCTCGCCGCAGTCGTCTCCAGCGTGACTCTGCTGCTTCCGGCTCGGAGACGGATCCCAGAGAGTGGAGATTTGAAAAGTTAAACCTCCTCTATAAGTCTGACTCAGTTCCAACCACCAACCACTCCGCCCCACCCCTCCCCTCCCCTCACATTTTTTTGGCCCTCACCCCCCTGCGGCATGAGCTGAAGAACATGGCCATTAACTTTCCCGGTTCCTATGGCAACGCAGACCGATCCCAATGTGGTTGTGTGTGTGTGTGTGTGTGTGTGTGTGTGTACCTGGATGTGCATGTGTGCGTGGATGTGTGTGTCCTTCTGAGATATGTGGTAGCTTGTGTTTATTTAGACACTGCGGCCAATTGCGCGGCTGATTTATACAAGGTTTAATTTTGTTCTACTTCACTTTCATTCTCTTGTCTCGCTGTAAGTATGATGTTATACACACGGGCACCCACCCTGACACATCCCCAGAGGAAAGGACATATCTGACTGCTAGACTTCACATGCATCAACTTAAATACATTTCCATAAGAAGAGAGAAGCAGAGGGACGCGACAGTGAAACGTCAACGCATGTTTGTTAGCTTCAGTCTACATGTGCTCCATTTGACCACCTCATTACTTTTTAGTGTTCACCAAGGATGTGACATGATATTATATGACATGGTGAAATATAACATGTACATATTTAGAATTTATTTCCATGTCTGTCAACGCAAACTTTATTGGACAAATCAATGTCATTTTATCAGGATCATTTAAGGGCTATAAGATTAGTGTTCCCAAGATTCCCAATGAGTAAATGTGAGTAATGGTTCAAAAGCAAATGCCATTTATAAACGTAGAGGCATAGACAGAATTGAGACGCCTGTGCCATTTGTGATGATAACAATTCAACGTTGCATCTCTCGGCCAAGAAAGAATGAGTTGAGGAAGAAATGGTTGGATTGGACATTACCACTGTTTCAACATTTATGCGGCCGGTGCACGACGGCTGGGGTACGGCGATTGAATACAGAAAGAAGAGCTGCGTGGCCAGAGCTGAGCTCCCGGCCGCGGTGCACGCCGGCCGCGGTGCACCGCAGTAATCCGGAAGCTCAGCCCCGGCTGCGTTGCCCCGGCCGCGGTGCCCCGAGGCAGCTCTTCTTTCTGTATTCAATCAAACAGACAAACCCCCAAGGAGCAATTAACAAAGAGCAACAATGTAGGACATCCAAGAAGGACGGCAAACTTTTGTGCAACATTTTCTTCAATAAACTAAGTCTTTGGCTGCTGTCCAGAAATACCTCGCGGGTACTGTGTTTGTTATCCCCTTGTCGCACGGAAGTGACGATTCTGTCGACCGATTCAACGGACCAATCAACTTGCCGGCTCCCTTTCAGGCGTCTCAGTACCACAACGGAGGAGTACTGCGAGACGAGTACGGCTCAATACAGGTCAGTCCAGATCACACCCACTTTTGGTGGTGGAAACGCGACCCGTGCCGCACCTTTGCAGACTGAAACGACCCTCACCCTGCGGTGGAAATGCACCAAAAGTATATTTACCCTGAAAAAAGGAATTGGATTTACATTCAGATAGTTGAGGGGTCAGCACAGAAATAACAATTTAGGATTAATTTTAATCTGTATCATGGACTAGACAGATTTGGGAACATTATTTGGCCCCTTCCTGACGAGCTATCATGACACAACTGTTAGTATTAGATATGGTTACCTAGTTTCATATGACGCATAAGCTAAACGCACGCCAAAGCCTCTGAGAGAGAGTAATGTAAGCTAAAAAAGTTTGCTGGCAAGCAACTAGCTAGCTAGAACCAGCTTACGTTACTATAGCATTACATTCTTAAACTAACCGGAAGAGTCCTCCAGTTCAGACCTCTTTATTTAGACCTTGTGTTTTCTGTGCTTGTGCCTTTTGTCTTTTGTCTGTCAGTTGTTTTTTTCCACAGACCTGATTTGGGGTGCTGACGATTCTGACATGTTCTCCAAACGTTCGTCAAACACTTTTGTCAAGCATAAGCATCAAGCCATCAGCCACTTGCATAAACAGAACTTCCGGTTTTACAATTACCTTCAAAATAAAAGCCTTTAAAGGGTCTGATATGAGGCACAAAAAAGATCACACTCACTCAACAAGTGCGTTAGTAAGACTCAATAAATGGGTTTGTAATGCTTTTATTAACAACTATAATAAATAATAATAATAATAATAATATAATAATAATAATAATAATAATAATATAATTATAATCAGATTTCCGCATTACTCCCATTATTTTTTATCCAATCCAAATTCCAAATAGGATTTTTTTATCTGGAAGCTCCATAGTTCCCTAGCGAGGCAGCTGGATTTGTGAGCGCACAATCACCTGACAATCCATCTTTCCAGGCTTCAAGTTTTAAATGGTTTAAAATGGTGATGGACAGATGGTTCCTCAATCACCTGCAAGATACTTCCAACTTCCACCTGCAAGATCACTTCCAAGCAGTTTCCTAGGATGCCTTCACAGATCATTCTGTTTAAAGAACCATCTGGCGTCTCAGGTTAGGTCATTTGTAGCATTTGTACCAAATTTGGTGCAATATGTTTTATTTTTTATTTTTCTCTAAACCTGTTGTCAAGGGGTACCAAACTCGCTGTAAAGTTTCTGTATAAAAACATAAATATGTTACATATGTGGACATTTTTGACCAGTGTCAGGAAGAGATATCGGTTTTTGCTATTTGAAAATAATAATGGAATCCCTGAATAAACAATAAACAATAAACAATAAACAATAGGTTTCCTCAGTTTCACTGTGAATACCTCATTACAGAGAGGACAGAGACATCCACGATCACACAAACACACAAACACACACAAACACACACACAAACACACACACAAACACACTTCCCTGAGCTGTATTCAGTGCCCACTGCCATCTCATGTGCCAATTAATGCATCTGTGTGTGTGTGTGTGTGTGTGTGTGTGTGTGTGTGTGTGTGTGTGTGTGTGTGTGTGTGTGTGTGTGTGTGTGTGTGGCAGGTGTGGTGTCTGGTGTGTGTATCCCTACCCCCTGAGTGTAATATCACTAACATTGAAGCACTGACACAGGTTCATTAGGCTAGATTTTGAATGGAAATCAATAACCAAAGATGTCACCTACAGGCAACAGATGTTGGGGTTTGAACACATAACCGTAACCACTAGTAACCACTGACCCCTGGTGTGGGTGACCAGTGGGCGTGGTAAGCGTCATCAGTGAGGGAGAACACAATAAGGTGTGGCTCAGCTGGGGATAAGACACAGCTGCTAGAGGCAGGCAGGAGTTTTGAAAAGGTATTTAAATGATGTTTAGTCACGTGTGGTCTTCCAGTGTGGCTCAATCTGTACACACCTCTCTCCCGCTACCTTTGGGCCTGACCATGCCCACTGGCACCTGGCAATGTCCAACATGCCTCCTTCCTCTGCCATATCCATCCATCCATCCATCCATCTATCTATCTATCTATCTATCTATCTATCTATCTATCTATCTATCTATCTATCTATCTATCTATCTATCTATCTATCTATCTATCTATCTATCTATCTATCTATCTATCTATCTATCTATCTATCTATCTATCTATCTATCTATCTGTCTGTCTCTCTCCCTCTTGCTTTCTCTCCATCAATCTATCTCTCTGTATCTGTCCCTCTCTCTCTATCTCTCTCTCACTCTCAGTCTCACTCTGTCTCTGTCTCTCTTTCTCTCTCATTCTCTGTGGATCTGACCTGGACGATTTCCTTTGGCTGAATACAGAAATGAGAGAGGAAGGACAGGTATGATATGGCCCCCTCAAACTCAGCCTGGCGGCGGATGACCCACGCAGACAATGATCCGTGATATAGTCATTTGGATGGAGAGTCTTTATCTGATATCATGTATTATGATGAGGATTCTGTAAACTGGTTTGGGCGCAGGCCAAAGAGTATGACAGTGAAGAAAAAAACGTGAGTCATAGACGACTAAAATAATGAACAGCTTCTTCTTTCTCCCTCACACGTTTCTTTCTTTGTCCCCAAAGCAACACTGCTGGGCTCTAGTTAAGGATCCTACTACTGGATTTATTATGTTTTAGTTTCATTTTATTGCATGTATGTCATCACCATTGGTGAATCCTAAAAGCAGTATCCCTTTGTTTTTCATTGATCCTTTGGTAACTGTTCATTTTTTTCACAACATATTCTTGGTTGTTGGTTCGTTAAAGTGAGTGTTGTATTTTTAAGAGAAACAGATTGAGCCTTTTTTTTCAGATTGAGCCTCGCCTGAGATTTTAGCCCAGGCGAGTTATCAAATATATTTATTCATGCAAATTGTAATGTTGTATTCCTCCCTCCAGAATCCAGAACCATAAATTAAGGCATATAAAGTACAGATCCTTTAATAATGGAGGTTTTCTTGTCGTTCTAAATTTGTCGTTCCCTGCTTTCATGGAGAGACCGACAGGTAAACTGCCACCACTGTTCTCTAGATTGTACATTAAATGAGGTGTGTGTTCATCCTGCCAAACCTTTCTATTATTCAATAACCACACACAGTCACCTAACGCACATTAAATGTTAAATGTTAAAGTGGGCTTAGAGAGAATGAAGAAAAATTGCATCCTCTTTGTGGTGTAGTGTTTGGACGGTGGCTGGTTTACGGAAAGCAAGCCTCACCTGGCCCCAGAGTCGGATTGGACTCTGGGGCCGGGTGAGGCTGCGAACCTGTTGCACGTTGAGTGAACAGTGTGCAGAGGTTAAACCAGCCATCACCTTCACCATACACTGAGAGAGGACTCTCCTACAAGGCAACATGGAGCACCAGGCCATGTGTCGTTGTGCGTCTTTGTCTGGAGGAGGCCAATACGGCAATTCACCGTGACCTCACACTATGTTCTTCCGGGTGGCAAAAGCCGATGCGTTCTCCATTGGCACCACTAGTAAACAAACCCTTCCACGATCGAGAAAACAGAGTAAATGGCTTGAATTAATGATTTTCTTCTTGCGGGGTGCTCCGGGACGTCTCATATATTATATTAATATAGTTTTCGTCGTCGTTTCAACTTCAGATCAACAACAATGTTTTGTTGACTGTGTGACATAGTCTTTATTGTTATTTATTTATTATTATTTATTATTATTATTTGTGTTTACAGCCGGCTGGATGGCTTCAGGTCAGTGGTAGCCGCTCGTTCTGCCACCCGGAAGTGTCGTTACGGCTATTGTTTACTGTATTGTACTGTATTGCTACTTGTTTACTGTATTCTGAAATGCCGGATAGAAGCCAGCTAGGTGGAGTGTGGCAGACGCCTCGTAGCATGGACCTCGCTAGCACAGGTAGATTAGCTATTGACATGATAACAGCTGAGGTCGTCCAGGCACTTGACAGGTAACTGCAAAATGTCCACATCGTTTCCACTTGTATTCCCCCCTAAAATAATGGTGGTTGATAGCCAGTTTTGTAGCTATAAGTATATGGCATCATTATGAATGTACTAAAATACACGTTGCCAAATCAAACTTGCACAAAGAATATGTGGCGAATATGTGCAAACATTAAAACACATTTTTCAGTGTGAACCATGTAGGAGTGTGTGCCAATGGAAATGTGTTACAGTAATTGAGACAAGTGTGTGTTTGTATGTTTGTGTATGAGAGGGTGAGTGTGTGTGTGTGTGTGTGTGTGTGTGTGTGTGTGTGTGTGTGTGTGTGTATGTGTCTGTCTGTGTATGTGTGTGTGTGTGTGTGTGTGTGTGTGTGTGTGTGTTTGTGCGTGTGCGGGTGTGGGTGTGTGTATGTGTGTGTGTTTGTTTGAAAGAGACAGTGAAAGAGGGACCGACAATGAGATGAGATAATAACGTGTTTGCATGACCTAGTGTCCCATATATACATTTCCGTCACACACAACATGTTTTGTTACTCCTGCCTGCAGTGACTTTACCTAGAGAACCCAAAGAACTGAGAATTGGAAGACATTTGACCAATGGAGGATACCTTGAATCTTTGAGGTCACTGCAGAAGCAGTGAACCTGTCAAAATAAGATTGAATCGATGACCCTGAGGATTTAAGACTTGCCCAAACTCTGACAGCTTTTAAAACAAGACTGAAGACTTTTATGTTTGCTTTAGCTTTCTGCTAAATCTTAAATCTACAATGCTTCTATTTTATTTATTTATTTATTATTTTATTTTATTAGTAACTTTGCCTTTATTTTCTCACTTTCTAAAATGCATTTCTTTTAACTCTGCCTTTCTAAAATGTTTTTTTTTTTTTTTTTTTTAACTTTGCCTTTATTTTCTATCTATTTTACTTTTTACTTAACTATTGTTTTCTTTTGTTGTGTGACAGTGTTTGTGTGTGAAGCACTTTGAGTCTGCCTTTGTGTATGAAAGGTGCGTTATAAATAAAGTTGCCTTGCCTTGCCTTCTGGGCCAGCCTTCACCAGGTCAAACCCTTTGGGTTTGCTTGTAAAAAAAAACACCTTGACGAAAACATCACTTCAACTGAAAGCAACAAGAAAACCATTTCTCGTCTGTACCGTCTACTGTCTCCTACCCGAGGAATAGAAATGCAAGCTGCTGTGTAACTCCTGTCATTATTTCTGTCGATTTATTTTTCCTTCTTTTTTTCATTAGCTTTTGGCCCACAGTTCATTATTTTTGTTGCGGAAAGGTCAGCGGTGATGCAGCATGACACGCAAACACGGCTCTACAGAGGTTGCTCGTAGCGCGTCGTTAATACTAAATGGCCCCCATAGGTCCGTCATGTGGACTCATTAGAGCAATGGTCCTCCAATGATTTATGAACATCATCCAGTCAATCAAGTAGCCAATTAAAAATAATATAAAATATGATATATATATATTTATATATATTTATTTATATATATATAAATATATATATATATATTTTTTTTTTTTCTAAATAAAATAATCTTTCCTCTTATATCCCTCCCTCACCTCTACTCTCGTCTCCTCTCCTTGTTCAGAAAGCTAAATGGTGAAGTATGCCTAATTTCCTTCTAAAAATAAATGATAATCAAATGAATATGTTGCCATCTCCAAATAACGTCAAGGGGAAATAAAACTTCTATACACAATAAAATGATCAGGAATAATTCCGTTATACCTTGTTCCAATATCAAATAATAATAAATGTTTCCTGAAATGATGCTTGTTTTAAACACTCGTTTGAACGTTTGTTTTATCACACTGAAGGGCTTTCTGTCAATATTTTTGGATAACATAAAAATATGTTCTAAAAGTTTTCACAATTCTGAACAGTGTATTTTTTCTTCTTCTTCCTTTTTGTTGTCGTGTAGCAGAGGTATATATGACATGTGCAGATGTGCATGAATGCACGGTTGTGTCTGAAATGAGCCATCTCTCCTAACAAGTACTAAAATAATCATGAGAATGAGTGCAGAGAGAGAGAGAGAGAGAGAAAAAGAGAGAGGGGCGGGGGGGGGGGGGGGGGGGGGCAGGAGAGAGAGAAAATAATGTGGAGATGCCATAGTGGAATCAAGAAACAAAATTGTTGGAAAAATTGTGCCAGTTTCCTAGAAAATGGAATGGACGGTTCAGCCCTCAGAACAGTTTTCATCTTTCAGCTCCAACATAAAACATTTATTGAGAAATAAAGCAAAGAGAGAAATCAGAGAAAGCATTTTATTTTTAAGTCTCAATGGATGTTGTGCCCACCTGGAGCTGATCTCTGCTGAGCCGCAGAAATCACTCCTGCTTGATCTTTTTTCCCCCCATTCTCTTTACTCAGTGTCTCTTGTTCTGCTACCTGCAGATGTGTGTGTTACATGCCTGCACAAACACACACAAGCAAGCATGCACAACACACACACACACACACACACACACACACACACACACACACACACACACACACACACACAGTACAGTAAAGTCCTTAAAGTGAAGCAGTAGGGGCTGCTGGGAGGAAGGGCTGAGTGAAGGAGTCTCAGAGACCCTTGATTGCGGCAGGTCAGCTCTCTCAGCTCAGGCTATGGCCACCGGGAGATCAAAGTGTCATTTCAAGAACACTTCCTTTTATCTTCGATCTCTCATCTCAACTTTTCATCATCGCTGTTGACACCTGCTGCCAGTTTATGTCCGGATGTTTAATGTTTGGCATATATTTAAAGGATAACATCCACACACGCTGTTTAGAGTTAGCAGTTTCATTGCAATTCAAGTGGAATAATGTTCAGACAGTTGTTTATGCTTTGCCTAAATATCACCCTGCCATTGTGGCAAGTTCAACATGTAAACATATTGTTTGAATGTTTACCCTTGAGATGTTTTCTAATTCAGTGTTTTCTGAGGCCTCGTGTTGATGAGCCTCGTGTTGATGAGCAACACTGGCGCACCCCAAGGAACAGTACCTTCCCCTTTTCTCTTCATCATCTCCACCTCCGACTTCAGCTTCAACTCTGGAACGTGCCACCTACAGAAGTTCTCAGATGACTCCTCCGTCGTGGGCTGCATCAGTGAGGACGGGGAGGACGAGTACAGAGGTGCGGTGGAGGGCATCGTCAGATGGTCCGAGGAGAACCACCTCCAGCTCAACATCGGCGAGACCAAGGAGCTGGTGGTGGACTAGTACAAGTTCCTTGGAGCGAGCACAAACAATAAACCGGACTGGACAGACAACACCAAGGCCCTCTATCGAAGAGCCAGAGCAGACTCTTCTTCCTCAGGAGGCCCAGGTCCTTTGACGTGTGTGTGCAGGCTACTAATGATGTTCTATCAGTCTGTGGTAGCCAGCACACTGTTCTTTGCTGGGGCGTGCTGGGGAGGAGGCATCAAGGCTGGGGAGTCCAACAGACTCAATGAGCTAGGAAGGCTAGCTCTGTTGTGGGACTAGAACTGGACAGTCTGGAGGTAGTGGTGGAGAGGAGAATGAGGGACAATTTCAAGTCCATCCTTGGTAACCCCTCCCATCCCCTCTATGCTGAGCTGTGGCAGATGGGGAGCACCTTCAGACACAGATAAATTTCCCCCAGGTGCAAGACGGAGCGGTTCAGGTGCAGACAGCCATTAGGCTGTACGACAGTGCCTGATGTATGTACTGTATGTGTATGCATGTGTGTGTGTGTGTGTGTGTATATATATATATATATATATACAGTGGTAGGCATAAGTTTAGGCACCCATGCTAAAGTTGACTAAAAAGAGGAAATTGATCTTAATTCCTTAATTAATCTCTAGTCAATCAATCTCTGGGTATGGTGAAGGGTATGTGATGATGTGGGGCTATTTTAATTCCAAAGGCCTAGGTGACTTCATCAGGATGCATAGTATCCTGGATCCATGAAATAACAAAAAATCTGCCTGCCTCTATGGGAATTTAACATAGGGGTGTCTATACTTATGCACCCTGTATTTTAATGGAGAACATTTATTCATTTACGATACATTATTCATTCACAAAGCAAATTGGTGTCCTTAAAGGTTGGATTTTTCCTCATTTGTTTAATTAAGGCATTAAGATCGATTTCCAAAAGATGATTTTTTATTCCTCTTTTTAGTCAACTTTAGCATGGGTGCCTAAACTTATGCCTACCACTGTATATGTACTTGATCACTGGGTCAGTTCTTTGTTTACAGTTGCATTTATTCACTTTAATATTGGGGGAGAGCCGGGTCGATTGAAACACTTTTCAGTTAAACGTCTTTTTCAAAGTTAACGTTATGTATACAAATAATTTTATCATGTGATCAACAACTCACATGTGTATTATCTTAGTTACAAGTGTAATTTAATACATATGTTGGACGATCACGCTGTTTTTAAACCTAAGTTGACATTTGTTTAAAATGCCCCGCATAGTAGGGACGTTTGAAACACATATGTGGGATGAATGAAACAGCATATTTTAAACAGAAACTATTGACCTCACTCTTGTTTTTATGCAGCATTCTGGACAGCATACTAGTGTACTCTTCATTGCTAAAATTTCACATAATTTCTCATAATATAAATAGGTAAAAAATATATTTTTGTCCTGTGCGTAATTGTCAAGATGCGCATTTCGATTAAAACTCACCTTTCTTCTTTTATACCAGTTGGACGATTACATTTTCATTTAATTTAGGCTACTTATTTCACTGTCCAAAGTCATGTTTAGGGATACACAGTTGAACATCCTGTTATTTATTTTAAACAAAAACCACCAGGTCAATCGGAAAACACGACACCTGACCTTTATCCAAGCGCACCTTATTGAAACAAGTGTTTCAATCGTCCCGACAGCGACTACTGACACCTTTTTTTGCCTCTAAACTTCAAAACTCTGACATTGCACACTTTAGGATATGTTTAAGTACTAATTCACCTGTTGTATAGTCATATTATTATGGCATGAAACAAAAAACACAACTGTTTATGTGGGCATCTGTGGCCTACTGGTTAAAGAGTTGGACCGGTAACCGGAGGGTGACCGATAGGTATAAATATGGACGGGGCGAGTGGTTGTGCAGCACTCTCCTACGTCCTCGTCCATGGATGAGGTGCCCTTGAGCAAGGCACCTGAACCCCCCACCTGCTGCACTGCCCACTGCTCCGGGTGTTCACCGGCTCCCGGATGGGTCAAAAGCAGAGAAACTTTTTCCACAAAAAAGGGACAATAAAGGGTAACTTATCTTAACTTATTACAACAAAAAAAATACCAGACGAAAGATTTTACTTTCTGCACTCAAAAATAGGTTCGCGTGGATAACAATCGAACGGAATGACGTCATTACACAAGCCCTCCCGGGGTTGGTCAGTCTTGCGCGCTGAATGTAGGGAGGAAATTTGACGCGTCAGACTTGCGTGGTTTTCGAGAAAATCGCTGTGTTTCATTCGTCCCGTGTTTCAATCGACCTGGCTCTCCCCCTGTGAAGTACTGGTACTTAGCAACTTTGCAATTTATAATTTATATTTCTTATACCGTCTGTTTTGTTCGTCTTTGTTTTTGTCTTTACTCTGCATAGCCATTCAGTCCCCCCGCCTACTATTGTCTGTTGTACGTCCTGGCATTTAATGAAGGCACTTAATGCACGTTGTATTCATTCATTGTAGGCTACTTAATTGTGTAGCATGTACTTAATTGTGTAGCATCTGCAGTAGATGCTGGTTAGCCTGGCGATTGTTAGTACTTGCTCTTGGTTCTATGAACATCTTTACTGTACTGACGGTGATATATTGTTTCACTTCTTATGACAAATGTAGGCTACTTATTGTAAGTCGCTTTGGATAAAAGCGTCTGCTAAACGCCCTAAATGTAAATGTAGGCTACTTTAGCATTTACTTAAGCGTCTATTTTTGTTTTCATTAGTAGGCCTACTTATATGTATTGTATTGTATCTTATCCTGTGTTTTCCACTGCTTCTGGGTTCTTGTAACGAAGGAATTTCCCCTCCGTGGGATTAATAAAGTGGTTATCTATCTATATATCTATCTATCTATCTATCTATCTCTAAAGCATACAACCAGTAATTAGTATGATTTTTTGTAAACACATTAGGCCTACATTTATTTTTGTAAATAAACTAAACGCATATGCTTTGAACAGATTGGACAGATTCATGGCAATTCAAGACATTTTTTAATACCATGCTGCACGATGTCAAGATATATTCATACAAAAAGACATGCAGCATTGTCAAAAGTGCAAAACGTTTTTGATGATCACCTTACAGACCCGGGAACGCGCATGCGTGACAGGAGCAAAACACTGATTGTGATTGAGCTGATAAAACGTGCAAAATCCTAGCACTGGGGTGCTGTATCCCCCCACATGCCACTGAATACTACAGCAATAAGACTTTTTGTATACAACTATAATCCACGTCCATCACGTCCAAAGACATCATTTTCCGAACGAGCAGCACAATGCTTACCATGCGTTTTGAGAGTTTGTGACCTAAAAACATTCAATAATCATCATTAGAAATAGTACTAAAATAGTTTGAGGTAACATCTTGTAAACATGTTCGTCGCTTTGTTCAAGTTGGCCCTATATGCTTATCCAAACATACAGACCAGCCGATGTGTAAACAATTTCTGGCTTTTTACGCACAAACTTTACGCACACTGTCTTTGTAACTATATTTTGTTGCAGACATTTTTTTTTTCCGGAAAGGGTTCCTACCATTTGCATATCCATATGTTCCTTACCAACACACCGAGAGTGCCTTTTCAATGTGTGCGTGCAGACTCGACATGCCGAAGACTTCAACCCTCCGCGCTTACATTTCTCTCTAAACATGCTTCTCTAGCTCAGTCCGATCATCACCGCCTCCACGTCTTTGGAGGGTCTCCGGTCTTTCACCAGAAAGTTGATCATACTCTCCGACTTGATCATCAGGTTGCATCCCAGGAAAAATATCCCGAACATAACCGTGAGCGAGAGCACGCACAGCACGGCGATCTGAACCACGCGCATGATAAACAGTTTCCTCTCGTCCGGCTGCAGCACCAGCGACCCCCCGTCGCTGGTCGCCACCTCGGTGGCGTTACAGCAGCTCGCCAGGGTACCGGCAAGAGTTTGGCTGCCGTTGAACAGCGCACCTTGGGTAAGCTCGAAGAAAGTGCGGTTCATGGTTGTTGCTCCTCGCGGATGTTCGGCAACTCGGAACGGATCGGGGTCCGACTCCAAACACTGACCGAGAACGGTCCGTTGCAAGCACAACTTTCCCGCTCGGCTTTCACGCTGGTTGAGGCTTGCTCTGGTGGGTGTCCTTAGGTGTAAAAACGCATCTCTCGAGGAGCCGGTGTAACACGAGACAGTGCCTGTACACCTGTGGTCGCCTGTGAGCTTTTGTGCCAAGTCTCTGGTGCGTTTCGAAGTGATGATGAGATCCCCGAGGAGTACACTACCGCTCTTATGAGGGGAGGTGCTCGAATGGCTCTAGGTGGACGGGTCTTTATGAGGGGAGGTTCTCCAATGGCTCTAGGTGGACGGGTCTTTCAGCTAGTAGTCCATTATGATAGCCTACTTATTCTCTTTTCTCGGATCCAGTAACTTGGATTCTTGGATTCCAACCAATTATGGGATGAAACATGAAATTCGGATCATTCATTGGCTGATTTAACATAGACATAAAGGCTAACACATGAATAAATTGTTTAACAACATTTGATATGTGACAACGGTAAGGGTATAAGGGTCTACGTTTGAGAAAACCTTTAAGAAAGAAATGATAATAACTGTTAACCTATAAAGCCTCGCATGGACGAGCTCTATCCTACCTGAAGGACCTGATCGTTCCTCACAGTCCCTCACGGCCCCTCCGGTCTTCGGGAGCTGGCCTTCTATCGCTACCAAAGGTTCAAAAGAAGTCGGATGGACAGAGAGCCTTCACCTACCGGGCCCCTTTCCTCTGGAATAGTCTGCCATCTGTGATCAGGGAAGCTGACTCTGTGGAGCTATTCAATGCAAAGCTCAAAACGCACCTTTACAGCCTTGCGTTTGAGACTCAGGGGTGCTAAAACGCTACAGACGCGATGCGTGCTTGTTCATGCTCCTGCAAATGCAGTTACTAAATGAGTAGCAGTATACATTTCCACTATGTACTTTTTCACTTCTAATTCGCTATGTTCTCTGTTCTAGCGTGTTGCGGTGACTGCGACTGGATGCCTGGATTCTCCTCATGGTTTTCCAGCCATCATCAGTTTTAATGTCTTGCCTGTATTAATGTATGTCAATTGTGGCACCCATTGCACTCCGGACCGTCGCTGGAAGGAGGGATCCCCCACTCTGTGTTTCTTCTCAAGATTTCTTCCTTGCTTAAGGGAGTTTTTTCTTGCCCCTGTGGGTGCTTGGGTCAGAGGGGGGGTCACCACATATACTTGGCCTGTTAAGCCCTTTGAGACTATAATGGTGATTAAGTAAAATGTAATTGAATTGAATAATCATGGAGTAAGCCCTAGATAAACGTCTGGGACGCTTTGCTCTGGAAACGGATTCTTCTGTGACTTGGTTATCTTATGAGAAGAGAGCCATAAATATAGACTTCAAGAAGTGAAACTTAGAAACCAAGGCGCAGCATTGATTTGAAATATTGGCTCCTTTTTCTATCTTCACTTTTTGTGTTCAGGGATTAATTCTGCCTTGAACAGATCTACTCTGAAGGCCTATTAAAGTTATGAGTAGGCCTGCCATTTAAGGAGTAGATTGTCAACACTTAAGGCAAAACCTAAATAATGAACACTGGTCAATTATTCATCACTTTAATAACACATTTTCAATTAAACTAAAAATATATAATTTTCATTTCAGTTAGCCTCTACCTCCCTTAGGAAAATAATAAACCAAAACCCACCATTGATGAAGTTCTATGATACACTTTATTCATCCCCAATGAGAAAACTGTGTTTGTCACCCATGCACACAAAACCACCCAGAGACACAATGAATCACATTCTGATTGATGATAGCTGATTGTACATCAGAGCTTATAAAGTAAAGACACTATGATAAAACATTTGTTTTGTGAGAAGCTTCAAACACTATTATATCATTTACACGTTGACAATTTATGCAGTGGACGTCACAAATAACTTCCTATACTGCTAACAGCTCTATAAAACAACTCACCATGAAAACAATGCCATTGGAATACTTGAACAAGCCTTCTAAACCAATAAAACGTTATCCTAATTACACAGCGCTGGTGCTGGAGAGCTTAGAAGTGTATAAGTAACTTTCTCTCTAATAAAAGCACGACATCCCATCTATGGGTCTCCTAGGCATCTATGAGCTGTACTGTTTGCAGCTCCCAGGCCCCTGACTGGCAGGTGAATAAACAATGAATAGCTCTGCACACAGAGGCCTTCCATAGGGTTGGTTACTGGAGATTACTCATTAATCCATTTGTTTCATGCTCAATAAGAGCAAATAATCGTCTTACATTTTTGATTTGGCATACATGCTGCTAATTAAAGTGTAAATCCAAACTGTGAAATTTGCATTTGTTCCTCAGATTTTCCAGTCCAGAGTGTGTGTGCATGTTTGTCTGTGTGTGTGTGTGTGTGTGTGTGTGTGTGTGTGTGTGTGTGTGTGTGTGTGTGTGTGTGTGTGTATCTGTGTGTGTCTGTGTGTGTGTGCAGCATCGTTCTAAAATAAGTCAGAGACAGACAAATCATTCAATTACAGAAAAGAAAAACCAAACACAGGAAAAGGGTAGATTTTGTTTTCAAAGTCCACACTCGACTTTTGTTTTGCAACACCAGATCAGACGCTTCATGGGGTTCTCTGCTCATTCTACAGACGACAATAAACGCTCCATTATCTCTGCATCAACACATCAGCGCTGGCGGCTTGTGTTTGCAGTCTAGCGCTTCCTTATCCAATGCTTGTGTCCAGCGGGGTCAACCTACCGATGGCATCTCTCCAACCACAGACCTTAATGAGTCTAACTGTACACGGAGGAATATAAATATATTAGACACACATATAGAATGCGTGTGTTCCTGACTTGTTCCTAAGCAACCGAAAGACCTGTGAGCATATTGACAGATGGTTGCTGAAGTTATTTTGGTTTAGTGGAAGATAGAGGGAGGGATGGAGGGAAAAAGGGAGGGAGGAAGGGACAAGGGACAAGGGACGAGGGACAAAGGAAGGGAGGGTGAGTGGGAGGACGTGAGTGAGGAGTTGCCCTGGACGGAGGAGAGGAGAAAACGTTTCCACTTAGCGTAAGGGAATTGGCAGCCTAGCAACACAAACTAAGTGAAGACATCCCTAGCAACAAGATGTTGGTATCTGTCGCACACACACACACACGCACACGCACACGCACACACACACACACACACGCGCACACACACACACACACACACACACACACACACACACACACACACACACAAAAGCTCACACACGCACACACACACACACACAAAAGCTCACACACCCACACACACCTATGTATGTAAACATACAGATAGACACATGCACGCAAAACATACAAGCACACAGTCAGTCCTAGCTGAACTTTCTGCTTCTCTAGGGCATTACCTGGCCCTTCAAGCCCACCTCCTCCGTCTCCAAGGAAACACACTTCCTCTGAACATTGTTCCTCGGATGTGTGTTTCATGATTTTGTGTGCATGCCTGTGTGTGTGTGTGTGTGTGTGTGTGTGTGTGTGTGTGTGTGTGTGTATGTGTGTGTGTGTGTGTGTGTGTGTGTTGGTTATAAATGGCAACAAATAGTGTCATCTAAAATACATCTCTTTGGAATGTGGATAATGTAAGCAGATAATTAAAATAAATCGTATTACTGGATAACTACAGTATAACCAGATAAGTATATTACCACAGTATAGTATAACCAGATAACCCTAGTATAACCAGATAGTCACAGTATATAACCAGAGTTAAACCAGATAGTATAACCTTTGTATAATCAGATAACCACAATATAACAATATATTATAATCAGAATATAACCAGTATGACAAGATAGTATAATCAGAATAACAACTCTATAACCAGAGAGTAAAACCAGATAGCTTTACCAGATAACCACTGTGTAACCAGATAGTATAACCAGATAACCATTATTAAACCAGTATGATACCTCTGCATGGAGACACAAAATGGGCGGAGGGCACTGGCTGGGTTTGAGTGATTGAAACACCTGTTTTTCTTAATCAGGCCACCTACAGTCATGAAGGAACACACTGAAACGCACGCACACACACCTCCACATCAGCAGACACCCCATGCAACACCACCTTCCAGCAGTCCATTCTGACGTCCTGCATCAACTCTGTTTGTTTGCTATAATTTATGCTCCCTCTCTCTCTTTCTCTGCTGTCTTTCAGTCTCCCTCGCTCTGTCTCGGCTTGTACGTCTGTGTGTGTGTATGTGTGTCTGTGAGAGTGATTGCATGTGTGTCTGCGTGTGTGAGTGTATGCCTGTGTTTGTGATGATGAATTGCCGATTAGCCAACCAATTTATCAATAAACCATCATTAGCAGAGCTCATCAGATTATTCTCAGGGTACGTCACCATTGGGTGGTGTACCTCAACCCCCCCTTTAGTATGTATCTCTGCACACGTCAACCCCGAGTGCCTTTTGGGATGTGTGAAAGGGGATGTGCGTGCAGACAAAATATAGACAATATCGACAAATATAGGTCAAACCACAATGAACTCCACAGACAAGAGCGAGAGAGAGCGAGAGAGGGGGACCCTAAACACCTTCAAACCCTTTTCTACCGCTCACTTCTTCCTCTTCCTTCATCCACACCTTTAATTGTCTGGCTCTTTGACGGGCTCTGTCGCTTGTTCCTTCGGCAGCGCCACTTAATGCGCGTGAATGCCATTTTGCTCACAGAGAGCCTGAGAACCAGAGAAAAGGGCTACAGGTGAAGTCGATGTAAGTAATTATTGCCAACGCCGTCGAATCGTGAATCTATAGTCTCTCCTTTAACCTTTCTTCCCCAAGGGCCACGCCAATGCGCAACTGGAGTCTGATGGCACGACGAATAATTCGACAATTTTACAGTGAGATGCCACTGTGCCTGTTTCTGTCACTTTTTCTACTTCCACCACTTGTGTCATACAGTAGCTTAGCAACCAGCGAGAGAGAAGGAGCTAAGGGTAAGGGGGAGAGGGTGAAAGAATTCAATAAATGGACAAGTACTCCGAGAGATCAGAGAAATTGTCTAATATACTTCTGTTCCCCCCCCACTCCCCACAACATAACCATGATGATGGGTGATGGATCGTGGTTGCATCTTATTCCTTCTACTTTTTCCTATTAAAATGAATGAATGATTTAAATCTATTGAAAAACAGGAACATTTTATTTTAAAGAGATGGATTTAACATAAGGAATGACAGCATTACCCTTTACAATATGAAGGCTAATCTAGACAGGACAGACTTCCATCAATTAAATGTGTTTTATAAGAAAAATGTCTGTCTCTAAAACTTGAAGTTGCGCATATATTTTTCTTCCACTAGGGGCCATTGTACGGCAGGTATTCCTCACTCTTCATTTGGAGCTGCATGGAGCAGCACAAATGTATCGTAAGGAACGAAACATTGCAATCCTTTTTTCTAAAAAATATATTTATGGTCATAAAAAGAACACACAAAAGAACACACACATGTCCGTTATTTAAGTCATAAAACCATCTCGATAATTTAACGTTCGGGCAGGCCCATTCAGGCAGAAGTCAACTCGGCCCATGTAGTCAGCCAACACGTTCGGACGAGCACAACGGTTTAATTCTATGAGGAAACACTTTTGAGCAGTGGTGCAATCGAAGCTGGGCTATAGGTAACAGCCAACTGTTACGCTTGCCACTTAAGTCTTAGGTTAGCGACTTTCCAACCATGGGAACTTCATTGCACCGTTTAATAATTGTATTCCTACTCATTTTGGTCGTATTATTTGTTAATGGTAAGTTTTTATTTTATTACATTTCTTTTAAATACGCCTAATATTCAAACGATCCTGTTTGCATATAGGGCACGATAATTCGTTTTCAATGCAATTGAGTAATACAACATTCTTACATGCTACACTTTTGTTCAAGGATCTTATCTTATTATCATGCAAATAATAACCTGATTTTGTTTAAGGTAATCGTTTAAGAGGATTTGTTAGAAGTTAGGAGGACACTGCCTTATAAGGCGATGAAAACATACGGGATACATTCAGTGTATGCCCCGCGGGACACGCCTATAATGTGTTTATACAAACAGAATGGGAATGGAATGCCGTAGGCCTACTGTTGTTCTTATTTATATGTTTAAACATAATTGTAATCTTCCAATAAAACCTTAATAGACACATTTTATTTTAAATGCCTAATGACATTTGTTTTTCATATTAACATTATCTTTTGTAAAGAATGTTACTACTAAATTGAAATATTTGTAGAATGTCGTATCGGATGTTGAAGGGGATCAAACTCTCAGACTTTCAGGATTGTTGGTGACGTCATGAATTGTTGTCCACATAGTCCAACAATTTGGTCAAATGGCTTATTCGTGACATATTCTGTGTTATTATTATCTCTTATAGGATCCAACATCTGTACATCGCGAGGAGTCAGTACTTGTCGACAATGTTTGGCTATAAGCCCTAAATGTGCTTGGTGTTTTAAGGAGGTGAGAATACTGTGCTACACACCTACACACACACACACACACACACACACACACACACACACACACACACACACACACACACACACACACACACACACACACACACACACACAAACACACACACCAACAGTGCACACATGCACACACACACAAATACACACACACACACACACACACACACACACACACACACACACACACACACACACACACACACAACACCAACAGTGCACACATGCACGTGTGCGCACATACGGTACACGTGTGCACACATACATGTGCACACTCTAAATAAGTCCACTCTGATTGAAAAAGTGTGAATACACGACGCAGCCCTAAGAGCTGATTCTCAGTCTCATTCTTTGGTTAGGGGTTCGGGAGAGGGGGCTCCAGCGCGTCCCGCTGTGACCTGAAGGACAACCTCGTGGAGGGGGGCTGTGGCGCGGCCATGGAGTTCCCCTCCAGCTCGCTGAGCGTGGAGAAGGACACGCCGCTCAGCGACAAGGCCTCAGGGGTGGCTGACGACGTCACACAGATAAAGCCTCAACGAATCCGCATGACTCTGAGACCGGGTGAGGACGTTCAATGACTCCATGTGGTGGTGGTGGTGGTGGTGATGGTGCTGGTGATGGTGGGGATGATGATAATGTGATGATTGATGGTGGTGGTGATGATGTGATGATGGTGGTGATGATGTGATGATGGTGGGGATGATGATAATGTGACGATGATGATGGTGGTGGTGATGATGTGATGATGGTGGTGGTCATGATGGGGATGTGATGATGGTGGTGGTGGTGCTGGGGATAATGGTGGGGGTGGTGATGATGTGATGTTATGACGGTGGTGGTGGTGGTGATGGCGCTGTGATGACGCTGGTGGTGGTGATGATGGTGATGTGATGATGGTGGTGGTGGTGATGTGATGATGGTGGTGGTCATGATGGTGATGATGTGATGATGGTGGTGGTCATGATGGTGATGATGTGATGATGGTGGTGGTGCTGGGGATAATGGTGGGGGTGGTGATGATGTGATGTTATGACGGTGGTGGTGGTGGTGATGGTGATGTGATGATGGTGGTGGTGGTGATGATGGAGATGTGATGATGCTGGTGGTGATGGCGCTGTGATGATGCTGGTGGTGGTGATGATGGTGATGTGATGATGCTGGTGGTGGTGGTGATGATGGCGATGTGATAATGTGTTTGTCGCTGGTGCTGGTGATGATAATGGTGGTGGTGGTGTTGCTGATGGTGATGTGATGATATTGATGGGATTGTGGTGGGGTTGATGATGGTGATGTGATGATGGTGGTGGTGGTGATTAAGAAACATATGGGCTATTCTTGCACGTTGGATAATAGAGAATCCCTTTAGATACACTGTAGAGCCCTAATAATGTTTTAGAATATGCTTTTATCTAAATTAAAGTTACTTCAAAGTGTATTTTGTCAGACACATCAATGAGCAGGTAGGGGGTTAGGCATCTTGTTCCACAGTCCCCAGGTATATACTGTAGCATTTGAACCCACAACCTTTTGCCTTGACCTCTACAACTATAGTACCAACCTCAGATTGTATATGTTCTTGTAACTTTGTAATTAACATCCAATTCGCTATTAGACCATGATCCAAATACACACATACATTCTATTTTCTTCTCACTAATTTCTGTCCCTTGCCAATCCTCCATCTCTTTGTCCTCTTCCTCTTCTTCTTCTTCTTCTTCGGCGTTGTGACCAGACGACAGCCAGCGCTTCACCGTGTTGGTGAAGCAGGTGGAGGACTACCCGGTGGACCTCTACTACCTCATGGACCTCTCCTACTCCATGAAAGATGATCTGGCTAAACTTCGCACCCTGGGCAACGACCTCGCCACGGCCATTGGCAAAAAGACCAGCAACCTGCGCATGGGCTTTGGCGCCTTTGTGGACAAGCCCATGTCTCCGTACATGTACATCGCCCCAGAGGAGGCGGTGAAAAACCCTTGCTATGGGTAGGTGGAGTTTAATGTTATGTAACTAAGTAACTTTATTTGTCATCCCACCCCGCAGTTTTGCAAGAGGAACAAAGAAGTACTCCTCTTTTGTTTTTGTGCTCACAGTAAACAAGGACCTTAACTAATGGATTGATTTGAAATTATAATGGCAGGAAATATATTTCTGGCCTTCTGGCCTGGCCCTTTAAATTATAATAATATCACCATAAATATATGACCTGTTAAGCCATTTGAGAATGTACTTTTGATTAAGGGCTATACAAATAAAATGTAAGTTAATTTAATTTAATTATTGGTTAAGAACATGCCAAAAACATGATGACGAGGGTTACATTAGTCATCAGGGTGAGATGGAGGGCTTCAAAGCGGGATCTGTAAATCTTCTCCCCTTAATACTATCTACTCTAATAGGTTGCTACTCAACTGTAATACTCAGTGGGGAAGTCCCATCATATGTAGCCCATACAGTGTGTGTGTGTGCGTGTGTGCGTGTGCGTGTGCGTGTGTGTGTGTGCGTGCGTGCGTGCGTGCGTGCGTGCGTGCGTGCGTGCGTGCGTGCGTGCGTGCGTGCGTGCGTGCGTGCGTGCGTGCGTGCGTGCGTGCGCGTGTGTGTGCGTGAATAAAGGGGAAAAAAATGGAATGCTTCCGAACAACATCCCTCACTGTGTGTTGTTCACTTCCTCCTCTCCTCCGCTTCCCACATGCCATCGCTCCCCTTCCTCTTCCTCTTCATCGACCTGACGGGCGTGGTCCAGCATCAAGAGGGATTGCCTGGCTCAGTTTGGATACAAGAACGTGCTGTCTCTGACGGAGCAGGTGGGTCGCTTCACAGAGGAGGTGGGCAAGCAGCAGGTCTCCAGAAACAGAGACTCCCCCGAGGGCGGCTTCGACGCCATCATGCAGGCTGCGGTCTGCAAGGTATCAAAACACACGCACGCGTCACGTGCACGCATGCATACACTCACACACACACGCACACACGTGCACGTATGCACACACCCACGCACACACACACACCGTCCCGCACACATACGCACACAAAAAATACACATAAAACTTTTACACACGCACACACTTCAATTACTCTTCTGTGATGAGTGACATCCTCATCTCATTTCCTCCCGGGCGTCACCCTGCGCTTCATCTCGTGTAGGAGAAAATTGGCTGGCGGCTGGACGCCTCCCACCTCTTGGTGTTCACCACGGACGCCGAGACGCACATCGCGCTGGACGGACGCATCGCCGGCGTGGTCTCGCCCAATGACGGCCTCTGTCACCTGGACAGGAGTGACGTGTACGACATGTCCACAGTGCTGGTAGGGAGGAGGAGGGACTGGACCACATGTCCACAGTGCTGGTAGGGAGGAGGAGGGACTGGACCACATGTCCACAGTGCTGGTAGGGAGGAGGAGGGACTGGACCACATGTCCACAGTGCTGGTAGGGAGGAGGAGGGACTGGACCACATGTCCACAGTGCTGGTAGGGAGGAGGAGGGACTGGTCCACATGTCCACAGTGCTGGTAGGGAGGAGGAGGGGCTGGACCACATGTCCACAGTGCTGGTAGGGAGGAGGGACTGGACCACATGTCCACAGTGCTGGTAGGGAGGAGGAGGGACTGGACCACATGTCCACAGTGCTGGTAGGGAGGAGGAGGGGCTGGACCACATGTCCACAGTGCTGGTAGGGAGGAGGAGGGGCTGGTCCACATGTCCACAGTGCTGGTAGGAGGAGGAGGGACTGGACCACATGTCCACAGTGCTGGTAGGGAGGAGGAGGGACTGGACCACATGTCCACAGTGCTGGTAGGAGGAGGAGGGACTGGACCACATGTCCACAGTGCTGGTAGGAGGAGGAGGGACTGGACCACATGTCCACAGTGCTGGTAGGGAGGAGGGACTGGACCACATGTCCACAGTGCTGGTAGGAGGAGGAGGGACTGGACCACATGTCCACAGTGCTGGTAGGGAGGAGGGACTGGCCAGGGAGCAGCAGACACTTTAATGCAGACATTTGAGCGATAAAAGACTGCTCTAAAATCTAATAAAAACAGCATAGTACCTACATACATTCTTTTGTTTTAACGTCAAATTGATGTCATCCAGGTTATACATTGTCTATGTTTTCTATTAGAGATCCGGAAAAGAATGAAGCTGCTTCTACTAAATGTGTTCTCTGTCAAATATTTGCAGGCTAGCTTTAAAAATTTTTAAAAAAGTCCTGGGTGAGTCAGTTAGAGAGCTGTCACTTGGAAATGTCTGCTTCCGTTTTCTCCCCTCCACCCCACCGTCCGCCAAAAGATAAGGAGCTGTCATATCCGTTTTATTTGAATGGAGAAGGAAACTTTTATGATCAAGGACATATTTTCGTCTCAGCAGCCATTATTAGGAACACACACAGCACATAAGCAACCATCCAAAATGACACTAACAACAAGAATAAACAACAGACATGTCTTCTTAAGCTACTTACTCACTTACCCCTACTGTTATACTCCAGCTGCCACCTGGTTAACTAATCAACAGAAACACACCCACCAACAGCCAAGAATAAACCATCCAATTAACCCCCACACAAGTACAAAAACAAACACAAAGACCTAGACAAATAAAGAAAAGAAGGCAGAGGCAGGATTAACTGGTGGCCGGGGGCCCTAGCACAGCACAATGTGTTTACAATTAAAAGATAACAGTGAACCAATAGCCACAGCCCATCGTTTGACTGCTGTTAATGATGGCCTGACCACAACAAACACAGAGAGAAGGAAACCGGACACTGCAATGTTATTTATGTTCCATGGCCCATTTGACTTTTCCGGACAATTTAAATAACAATTGATACGTTTGAGCCCCTCCCAGTTATAGTAGGAAGGGTTCAGAAACCTAAAGAACAGTCTGTCTGCTCCACCTGGCTGTGCAACGGTGTGACACACATGTGTGTAGCCTGACTGTTGTAAGGAATGAACTGTGGCGTGAGTGGGAGAAGTTTAGTGTTGATAGTAAGATTACTGTGAACAAAGAGAGCGGTACGGGCTGGCAAGGATTTAACTGTGTAGTAGATTATACAGTTATATGATGTGACTTCATTGATAATATTGAATCACTCTCAATCCGTTTTGTTCAGATTATTCAGCTAGTTGCAATGTTACACATTTTATGCTACACATTTTAAGTCGCAATGTTATACATTGCGACTTAAAATATTTGAGTTTCCAGGAAGTCCAATTTTAGTTGTTGTTCTTGAGAAACACATCACTCTTTCCATATTTGTTTTTGATTTGTTGAGTTTGCTGTTTCCTGTGTGTTTAAGGACTATCCCTCTTTGGCTCTTATGACGGATAAAATGTCAGAGAACAACATCAACCTCATCTTTGCTGTCACCGAATATGTGCTTCCACTCTACAAGGTGATAACTCTAAACCATTGGTTCTGTAATTGCCATTAATTCTAACTTTATTAAACCACTACTTATCAAATCCATCCTTCCCCTCAGAACTACAGTCAGCTCATTCCAGGCACGACAGTGGGAATGCTGTCCAGTGACTCTGGGAACATTATTCGACTTATTGTCGAAGCTTATGAGGTGAGATATATTAGTTTATTATTTGATTTATTATAGAGTAGTATTATCAAAACTTTTATTTCTTATGTTTCCATGATCAATAACGTACTGTTCCTCCTCTGAGCAGCGTTGTTATATAGTGGAACCTGATGTTCTTTCATCTAAAGTGGACTCTAAGGTTCCTCGAACTCTAAAGTGGAAACTAATGTTGTTGCATCTAAAAAATGGATTTGATTGATTATATACTTCCTGTTGAGGATTGTATTAATTATTAGACAGTTAGATATAGTTATAGTTATATCGTTTCCCACTGTTAGTTGAAGACACCTTTTCCCTGCCCTCAAGAACCCTCCCTGCCAGGTCCCTTTCTCTGACCCCCAGTTTTAATTGAGTTGTATTCACCTTCATCCTGTCTTGCGTGAGCCCAAGAATAAAGTATTGACCAAGTATTGACTCCGCGGCCCTTTGGAAGCTTTGGGACTTGGAATCTTGCACCTGAATTTGAACAAACCTCTACAAGTGGAACCTCATGTTCTTCCATCTAAGGGGAACCTAACTTCTGTGTGTCCATCTGCTTGTCGAGCAGAACATCCGCTCCAAGGTGGAACTGGTGTTGCTGGACGTCCCGGAGGAGCTGGCTCTGTCCTTCGACGCAACTTGCCTCAACGGGGAGGTCATCCCCGGCGTCAAGTCCTGCAGTGGCCTCAAGATTGGTGACACGGTACAAGTGACCCTGGCTAACTCTTTTTTTTATTGTGACACACCGCCATCACCACCAGCACCACCAGCACCACCACCAGTACCACCACCAGTACCACCAGCACCACCACCAGTACCACCATGACATCCAATCACCAGACACACTCCCCCTTGATGGGCAAAAATAACGGACACATTACATTACGAATATAGTCAACTCTGGGTCCAAACCTAACGAACACAACACACCACACATTCAAGAGGGTCAAGACGACCCTCGAGCCCCCCTATCAGTCTGCGGAGAACACTCTGCCACAGCTGGATGGCGAGGACACACACATCACACAGAAAGACAACACAACCCGGAGGCTCAGGGACAAGAGAACCCGTCGATAACCCACACATAGGCCGTGTCCCAATTCAGGGGTTGCATCCTTCGAAGGACGCATTTGAAGACCGCATACGTCACAGCGGCGCGTCAAGTGCTGTCCCATTTCGAAGGGTCCTTCGAATGCGGCCGAGATATGCAGCCTTCGTTTCCCGGATTTGAAGGACGCATCGGATGCATCCTTCACGGCCCAACGTATCCCAACATTCATTGCGCGTTGGATATTTTTTCAGAAATGGCGCGGAGAGAGCGGAAGCAGCAGCTGCAGCGAATACATATTTAATGACAAAACTATGTAAAAACATTTTTTTATATAAAAGTAAGGTTGGGACCATTTTAAATATGTAACTTTATTGTCAAAGTTCAATTACATTAACGCTAGACATATAACGTTAAACTAATTAACGTTAAGCCAACGTCCTCTCTTCCTCTTCACCCGCCGGCTCCGGCGGTGAATCTTCTCCCACTCCTCCAATAAAAGATAAAACATAACCAATAAAATGATCATTTCTGGCTCCATATATCTCCTCCACTGTCCGGTTTGAACCGCAGCTGTCAGGGTTGCTAGGAGACAGGAGCGGCGCGTGGTCACGCAAGGTAAAGGACGTTAACGGCTGGTTGCGCAATCCGGAAATGCTCCGTAGGCTAGACCGTCCCATTCCACAACGCTCGTTCGGCCTTCGATGCAGCCTTCGCGGTCTACGAAGGCTGCATCCTTCGAAGGACGCATCCTTCGAAGGATGCAACCCCTGAATTGGGACACGGCCATAGTCTACCACACACACCTGGCTAGGAAAGATACTATAAGTTTCACATGCACCGGATCACGGGGTGCTCTTCTGAAGCAGAACCTCCACGGAGGCGAAGCTCCGGACGACCTCAGCGCTGTTAGGGGACGTAGAATATTCGATCTCTCACGCTTTATGAATCAGTATTACCTTTGCCACTTTACTCAATAAATCCGAGGCCCTCGTGCTGACAGACTTTATCACCTCTCCGTCTCATTTTATCCGGTCAAGTAACTAGACTAGTAACTGTTTTTCCCAACACCCTCTCTCCCACCCGACCCCTCGCAGGTGTCCTTCAGCGTGGAGGCCCGTCTGCGAGGCTGCCCCAAGGAGAAGAGCCGCACGTTCACCATCAAACCCCGGGGCTTCAAGGACGCCCTGGAGGTCACTGTGGACTTTGCCTGCGGGTGCGCCTGCGAGGCCCAGGCCGAGCCCGACAGCCCCCTCTGCAACCAGGGCAACGGCACCCACGAGTGCGGCGTGTGCGAGTGCCACCCGGGGCGACTGGGCCCGCACTGCGAGTGTTCGGAGGGAGACTACAGCCGCATCGACGACGCCAACTGCAGCCCCAACCCCCAGACCCCCACCTGCAGCGGGCGGGGGGAGTGCGTGTGCGGACAGTGCGCCTGTCGCAGGAACGACTACGGGAAGGTCTGGGGCAAGTACTGCGAGTGTGACGACTTCAGCTGCCTGCACTTCAAAGGGAAACAGTGCTTTGGTGAGTAGAGGGCTTTTTTGTGCGGCGGGGGTTCGTGGTTTGAATTCGCGTGGTTTTTCATCTTCCCGATGGTACTATGAAATAATGATTCATCTTTATTATATGTAGCACAAATGTATCTGTAAAAGGAAGTTCAGAGTGCTAAACAAAAATACATTAAACACAAAGTAACTCTTAATAATCAGATAAGACAAATGAGATGTTAAGTTGTG
>NC_140271.1:315763-495763 GCF_964030765.1 Micromesistius poutassou | reverse complement strand
CCTTTGGAACCAGAATGATACTTGACAGCCACTCTGATAAGCGAGTGCATGGGGGCCATTGACTCACTAATTCCTGCCTGATCCAGTCATTACCAAGGCTTGTTCTCTCACTCCCTGTAAGCGTTCCTTCAGTTTTAGTGTCAAGATGCCGCCTGGACATGTTATTTTGTTCAGTTGCTTGCTGTCAGCACACTGCATTTTTTCCAGTAGGGAAAAACTGCTGCCAAGGCAAAAGTCTTGTTGTTGTTGTTGTTGTTGTTGCCGTGGTGAACGTAGGTGACCACTGGCTGTCTGGAGACACCAGACAAGCATGACAACATGCTTGTTATGAAGCAAGTCATACAAATACCTGTCCAGTCATGCAACAAACAACAAAAAAAAGCTAAAGTGGCCTGTCAGACACCTTGGCCAACTCCCAGACGCCGTCACAATCAGCCACGGACGTAAACAGCTTTGAAACAGTGATCCCTATAAACATCTGGGGCCGTATTCACAAAGAATCAGGTCATAAGTTGCGAATTTAGGAGAAACTCTTAAGAGAAAGCTTAAAAGTCCTCGAGAGGACTCCTAAAGGCTGCCCCACACTACACGATTTTTTTTATCTTATGCGATTTTTGAGTCGGAGTACACCACACACAAAACGAGAATCGCAGCCGATTTGTTGCTCTCCGATCCTACATAAGATTAGAACACAAGACGGAACACCACACACTATAGGATAATCTTATCCGATTCTCGGCGGTGTAGGCTACGACTTCCAGCACGAGACAAGAGATCGAGAGACAAGAGATTGTAGATCTAGCAGCGGTTCCCAAATTTTTTTTTTTTTTTTTGTAAACGTTCTTTACATGTTGGATAACCCAGATTTTGAGATCGGGTGGTCTTTGAGTTTGAGTGGTTTGAGTGGTTTATGAGATTCTATCTTAGAACACTACGGCAGACAGGATAATCTTGGCCGATTTTCGTCCCGATTCGGCTGCCATGGGAACGCCACCCCGATTCTCGTAACGGGGCAAATCGGCCACGATATCGGGACATTTATCTTGTAGTGTGGGGTCAGCTTTACTCAGTAAGAACAAAGAATCGGAAAATGGCTTGTGAGGGTATCAAACTCGAATTAGTGCGGGATGCAATAACGTCCCCAACAAACAGGAATACCCCGATCAGTCCGGAGATAAAATGTTTGGCAACACTTTGATATTTAGCAACAGGGAAAATGCAACTTTGCAATGCCGACGATTTAGGAATATCACAACCATCAGTGATGGTTAAAACACACGGGGGGCAATGATACAAACGTACCTTTAATCATACCTTAATTATTTAAGATATAAATATAAATAAATCACCTAAACCATCATTATTTGTCTCATGTATTAATAGTAATAAATCACTTTAATCAACATTATTTATTTCAAATAATAATTTGGAGACATGGTAAAACGTATTAATTCTATGAATTGGAGTTGAACTGAGTGGAGAGGTCCTCTCTCAACAGGCCACGGGACATGCGACTGCGGCTTTTGCCAGTGCGACGTCGACTGGAAAGGCAGCAACTGCAACTGCTCGCAGCGCGTGGACACCTGCATGTCCACCATCGGCATGCTGTGCAGCGGGCGTGGACACTGCCTGTGCGGCAAGTGCGAGTGCACGCAGGTGGGGGCCTACGGACCCACCTGTGAGAAGTGCCCCACGTGCCCTGACGCCTGCACCATCAAAAAGTAATCGTTCTTTTTTTCTATTGAGTGTGTTTCCAGTGTTTTAATCATGTGGAGTCAGACGGGGTATTAAACCATAACCACTGACGAGGCTCCTGGTGTTTGGATATCTGTCGGGGGTTTCCCTGGTAAGATGTTTGATTTTGACGTTGTGTGTTCTCCTTGCGCTAACAGGGATTGTGTGGAATGCAAGCACTTCTTGCGAGGTCCCCTGAGCGACGACAGCTCCTGCGCAAGAATCTGCAAGGATGAGATCCAGCCGGTGGATGAAATAAGTCAGCGATGGTGTTTTGTACAAGTCACACGTGACACGCTGTTTGGGATGCGTGTTAAAGCTGTAATGTAAAAATGTTTTTATACAAGCCTAGCTTGTGATTCCTACATATAGCCTTCACTTGTTGTTTATTTGTTCTGAACCAATTGCAAGGGTTTAACTATACACACATGTACGGGCGGTTGGGTTCACAACACAATACAGTGACTCAATATGTTGTGATTACCTCGTTTCATTCACTGTCCACAATCTGTTGTTTCTTACAGTTAAAAATTTGAATGCGGTAAACTGTTCATACAAGGATGAAAATGACTGCGTGGAGTATTTTCAATATTTTGAAGATTCAAGTGGGAAATCCATCCTGTATGTGATGAAAGAGCCAGGTAAGACATGGCATGCAGCCCTGTTTGTGTGTGTGTGTGTGTGTGTGTGTGTGTGTGTGTGTGTGTGTGTGTGTTTGTGTGTGGGGGGGGCTGTGTGTGTGTGTGTTTGACACAACGTCATGAACCATTTTGTCTGCTACACAATGATAGTGCAATAGAATCGGCCGCGCACATAATGAACGGTTGCCCAGCAATATAAAGCACTCTACATAGCCCGACACGACCGCATCGTCGATATTACAGCCAACGAACTACGCAGAATATATGGACAAAGTGTAATACACACAAACAAAAAAATACAATTGAACTGGTTCACACACTTGAATGACAACTTGCTAGAAAGTGTTCTTAGAGACTCTCCAAACACTCGTGACACTGTTGTTGTTCTGTTGTTGTTGATCTTTTAAAATCTATTGTGATTCTGGAAGTGGGTTGTTGCTTTGACATGTACACGGACCTGTGTTTCTCAGACAAAATGTTAAAATACCAGCCGTTAACTCATGCTCTTTCAGTAGGTGGTTATAGCACAAAACTGGTTGTACTTATTTATGGTAGCCTTGGACACGTTCATAGACTCTAAGCAAATAGCCAAATACTGCTCTGTGTCACCAAGCATAGGCAGTCTGCATGTATGGAGAAGGCGGTGCCATCTCTACCCCTGATAACTATGTATTTACTTACTCATTTGCTTGGCTGTAAGTACTTGCACAGTGTTTGTGTTGCTGTGTGAGACATAAATGGGCTCTTTATTAATATTTGGAATGCTGTGTCGTTGTAAGTATTGGTCATTCCAAATAAATGAATTATGTGTGTGCGTGTGTGTGTGTGTGTGTGTGTGTGTGTGTGTGTGTGTGTGTGTGTGTGTGTGCGTGTGCGTGTGCGTGTGTGTGTGTGTGTGTGTGTGTGTGTGTGTGTGTGTGGACGGGCCTTCTAGCGTTGAATAATGTGAGCCGTGGCAGGCAGGATCAGCAGTTGAGCGGCTTGAGTGTCTATAATAATAATAATAACAATGATATGAATAATAATCACTCCTGGTACACCTGGACAGAGCCTGGTAGACCGCAGAAGCTGACACTAGTCTGAAACACATGGTTGTGTAAAGAGATCAGCGCAATAGGATTCCATTACGGAATATTATTATGTACTAAACTTCTTTGGGTGATATGCTGACTTCATTATTATTTTTATCCTCCTTTCAAATATGTTATTTGATAAGTCAGACGTTTCACTGTTTTCAAACGTTGACACAAGTCAGTGCCCACATACCTCCTTGCATCTTTGACGGTGTTGTCATGGATACAGAGGGGAAAACGGCGACAGTGGTTTGTGAGGCCTTTAACTACACAAACAAAACTAACTACACAAAACTTTTCACTAATATTACCAATGCCAGAAATGACGACGGACGTACTTTTTCAAATGTCTTCTTGTGTCCTATGGTTGTGTCTTGTTTGAACTATGGCTACACTGCCAAACTATTTCCGATGTTACTGCTACGGTAGTGCTCCGTTTCATCCGTAACCGGAAGCTTTCAGAGTACAGAAAAAGGCTCTGCCCGTATCTGTATAAATATCGAACGTCGAGCATCAATTTCACTTTAATTAATGCCTCCTATCTCAGATGTTGTCGTCGTCCTCTTCACTCATCCTTCCCTTTTTTATTTTTAACCCCTACTCCTCCACCTGCTCTCAGACTGTCCGAAGGGTCCTGACGTCCTGGTCGTCCTGATGGCGGTGGCCGTTGCAGTTTTGCTTTTAGGCCTGGTCGCCCTCCTCATCTGGAAGCTGTGGGTCACCATCCTCGACCGAAGAGAGTTTGCCAAGTTCAACGACGAAAGGGCAAAGGCCAAGTGGGACACTGTGAGTTCAAGTGTCGCCCACCACATGACACCACGGGACATCTCGTTTATGGGATATTATTTATTCCTCTGAAAAAATATTGTTTAGGTGTTTGTATAGTATCACTCACCCCTTTTAAATACACAACATGCTTCGATCTGAGGTTAATGATAAAATAATGAATTGAAATGAAAATCCTAATTTGTGGAAATATTACAAATAACGTTTTTCTCTTCTGCATCCCTTTCTCCAGGCTAACAATCCCTTGTACAAAGGAGCCACCTCCACGTTCACAAACGTCACATACAGAGGGAACTGAGCACAGCGACAATGTTGAAAAGAGAATTACAATCTCAGGGGTCTTTCTCTAGTCCGGACAACATGTATTGTACTACCATGAGAATGTACAGAGAGGGAGCACCTTTGTTACACTGTTATGTGGCCACCTACTGTCAAATTTAATTAAGGGACTGTTTTCAATATGTTGTCATTGTGCAAAAGAGAATGACATTTATTTAACTGTTGCGGTTTGCGGTTGTGTTATTCACCCACAATCAAAAGTGAGCAAAATAATTTTCTCCTTTACAGGATGTGGTATAAAGCACAAACATTAATATGGCCAATAAAACAAAACCAGATGCACAATCATGCAATCATTTGAGTTGTATTGTTTTGTAGGCCTAGTGCCAACTGCTCAGAATGTTACCTTTTTTAAAATATGCACTAAACTGTCCTGTATTGTAAATGTGTCTCTATCTTTGTTAAATTGTTTCTCAAATTATGCACCTCAGAACATGAAAAACACGAGGTCTGTTGAGCTTGACATTCTAGATTTTCCTGCCTACCTTTTAAAATAAATAATAGTAATCATAATAACGATAAAGATGATGATAATAATAAATGTTATTTGCTTAACTATAATTCCAGCTAAATATAATAATAAGCATTGGCCTGTCACCTGCAAACCACTTTGAACTGCTTCTATAAGCACAGTGTGTAAACCAACAAACCAACACGCCTTTGCATTGTTTACATTTATTTCAGATTTTGTGACGAATGTAAGCTAATGGATAATCTTATGCTTGATATGCAAACTGTTTTCTATTTGTATAAAGTTTTGGTTAAAATATTCAAGTTATCAAGTTTGATTTTTTTGTTTTTTTGTTTTGTATTTTTGCTGTACACTGAAGCCCAGATGAAAAATTTATATGAATCTTTACAAAATTTGAGGTCACCGGTCAGCGGCCACCATAGGCTACTCTACTGCAATACAATCAGTGAATAAATATTATCATAAACCAGTGAATAAACCTGCATCATGATATGCAAAACATCTTGACTGCAATCCTCTGTTTTGTTCGTAAAGATAATATAATAGTGAAATGTAAATGTAATTAGAATTGATTGGTTGATTGATTTAATTGTTTGCCTCAGTTTACACGTGTTATATTCAGTTATTGGATATAGAAACAAACCTCACAACAAATAGTCTGTAACACGATTAAAATACAAATAATGTCGAAAGAAATTATATTTAGCAAAACAAAACTGTCATGCTTGTGAGCAGATGAAAATAATAATTAGGTGAGTGCTGCATGCAGCGCTCTAGCCTAGTCCTAACTAGACCTTCGTACTCATTTAATTCATAACGATGGTCTAGAACTGCTATAGAGACAAACGATTGCTCACTTGAAGGCGGGTGCTGTTGAAGTTTAAAACCTATTGGCTCTGCCCAGTGCCACTCCGGATCTGCCTTAACCAATCGCTAACGTTTGGTCGTGACGTATTTCATGCCCCAGGGTCCTGCCGGAAACTGTGTTCCAATATCCATACTTCCATGAGTACACTTGCACGTAGTACACTATCCGCAATGACTAATGCCGCTTTTCCACCGACAATATCAGCTCGACTCGACTCAACTCGCCTCGACTCGACTCGGTTTGGTCGTGTTTCCATCTAAAAAAGTACCTCTTCAATGTCAGCGGGTCGAAGAAAAGAACCTCTCCAACATGGGCGGGTCGTCATTAGGTTTTAATCACGGGAGACGCGATTCCCGGGAAATCTGAATCTGATCAAGACTATTTCCTGATTCCCGGGAAAGGTTATGATGGGAAATAAAATAAAAAGCGCAATGACTGCGCGTCTATTGTTGTCATACGGTAACGTTGATGGAGGCGAAACTCGAGCCCTAGGAAAGGAACGACACTAAAACGAAACAGTGAAACACTGATCCTCCGAAGCCGGTCCGTGGACTGCAGCCACGCCGGACACACACAAACACGCGCAGCCTAACTCTAGCCCCGGGAAAGGAGCGACACACACGGCGAAACGCTGATCAGTGTCCCCCTCGGGAGCGGGTTCGTGGACTCCAACCACGCCGGACACAACTTAACTTTGAGTGATTATTCCCATTTACAGCCGCTGGCCAATCAGTGGCCAGCAGCCTGTTTACGTCACACAAAAGTACCTACTCCGCTCGCTTGGAACCTCGACGGAGGTGGTACTAAAAAAAAGTACCCGGTACTAGGTACCGGGTACTTTTTTTGCCAGTGGAAATGCAAAAAAGGCGTGGCGAGTCGAGTCGAGTCGAGCTGGTACTGGCGGTGGAAAAGCGGCTTTTGTGCGCTGATTTTCAGATGTCAGTGTCGTTCCAAATCAAATGCCGTTTCTCAATTCGCGTTCTTGTGTGTTCTCGTGTACTTGCGTTCTCGATAAACGTCATCAGTGGTAGCCCAAGCACTGTTCCAATTCCAAGTACGTGAGTACGCGAGTACTGTCGTAAAACCCGGAAGTGTTCTCGATGCGTTCTCGATGAGGCCGTTCTACCGAGGATGCATCGGAGGTGACTCGTGTGGACTTGGGACCGTTAAATATCCCAGAATGCATCATCGAGTCCGCTGCTGTTCCAACTGCAGGTGCGTACTCGCGTTCTCGGAAGTCTGTACTTGAAAGTCCGGACTTGCCAAGTACGTACTTCCAAGTCCGCGAGAACGTAGTCCGCGTACTTGGTATTGAGAAACGGCTTAATACTCCGTGGTGCACTACCCGGAAATTACGATCGCGACTGCCGCCGTGGCTCCTCCCCCACAAAAAACATCCTGCTGTGAACGGTGAACTCTTTACGCATAGTAGCTTTAAAAAGCTATAAAAGCTACAAAATAACTCAATTAATGCAGGCTATGTGGAAAATGTGCCGATGTTGGCTCAGCCCGGCGCCGCCTTTTCCGCTACGTAGCCAAGATGGCTGCGGTTGAGTACGAAAAGTGTGCATCGATCCACACTTCGCAGTTTGACCGTTTTGAGTACACCATCCGGGTCCTTTAGGTACACTTCTTTTTGCCCGATCCTAATTTGGAACGCCCTACGTACTCAAACTAAGCATAGTGAGTGCGGATATTGGAACACAGCAACGTTGTGGACTAGGCTAGTATTCGTTTGTCTACAACTGAAACTCGCGCACAACCTGTACGTCACTGTTCTCAGGCCGCGCCTCCTGTTCGCTGATTGGAGGGAGAAACCAGGACAAACTTGAGGGAAAAGAAAGCGTGCGAACATACACTACACCCAGACCGAAGTACTGAAGGGAAATGAAAACTGAGCGGAAGTACGGAGGCAGGCGGAACCAGGCTAGCAGCACTCAACAATTGTTCTTAAGTTTTATTCTTTCTTTCTTCTTCTTCTTTATTATTCTCTACAAACTTTGGGAACTATCTCTATATCTATCTTCCTAAATTTTTCACCTAGATTAGATTATGTTCAGATTAGCTTGGAATCGCACGCTTCTTTTCAGATTTTAAAATATTATATACTTATATTCTACTTTTAAAATACAATATTTTACAATGGAAGTCAATGGAGGACGGCAGAACTGCCCATTCTCTGACTCTTACTACTTACAGACTTCGTAACGTGGTCAATTTTTTATCGTCAACCTCACAGTTTAAGTTCCATGTCGGTTTGTTTTCAGTTGGTCTCACTGATCTACACTGAGGTTAGAGTGCGAGGTGTGCAGGCAGTGTTGCCAGATTGGGCAGTTTTTCCCACTCAATTGGACTACTTTTTACGACGTTCAGGCAGCGTCGCCAGATTGGTTGATTTTTCCCGCCCAAATGGACTAATTTTAATCACGTTAGGCTGGAAAAAATGAGCATTAGGCGAGGACATACAATTTTGGCTGGTTAAAAAAAAACTGGCGGGATTATAATTCTTTCTACTAACATCAATCAATACCATACCTTTCATATGGCATATCGTTTGTGCAGCTAGTACCACTATTACTTCAGCTACTACTACTACTTCAGCGACTACTACTACTACTTCAGCGACTACTACTACTACTTCAGCTACTACTTCTACTTCAGCTACTACTACTAGAGCTAGTTCTACTACTAGGCCTACATTACTACTACTACTACTACTATTACAGCTAGTACCACTACTACTACTTTCTTCCAGCTTTGACAGTATTACAGTTTAGCTTCCAGCTTTTGTAACAATGTATTTCAGCACTTTGCTTCTTCAGGTAATGCAATTCAGCTTCGAGTTTTCGATTTCAGCTTCCGGGTTTTTCAGCAGTGCACTGCAATACAATTGACCTTTCAGATATTCAGCAGTGCAGGACAATACATTTGACATTTCAGATTCTTCAGTTCAATTAATTTTACATTTCTGCATTTTTAGCAATGCTTTGCGCTTTTCATTCTGCTGTCATTTTATTTGTTTCCAACCATTTCCATTTTTTAAATGGTGTGCATGTTTACATTGTTAACTCCATTTAGACTTTTGAACTTTTGTTCAAAACCCTTCACTTGATGTAAGCCATTTAACATTTCTTTACGTCTTAAACTATGTGTCTTAATTAAAACATATTTTAAACCTCACTTTGCACTACAGCACTCACCGCATTTTCTGCAAAAAATTAATTTTCTAGTTGTAATATGCTGCCCTCTTTTGTATGACGAGTGAATTACGCCAACTTCAGATTTGATTTTAAACCTAAAACTATTAATAAATTGATACATTCAATGACACATAGGAGAAATTATCTGATGTTGTATAAATTATTTAGACCGTTTTTTTCTTTATAGCAATGCAGTCAATTCATTGTATATGTGTCCAAAAATTGGATGTGAACTTCTAGGCTCAGAGTCTACGCTGTGCGTCTTTCCGGCGAGCAAATCTTTTTTTCGTAGGATGGTTGGGGGAATGCCGCTTTCAAAACGGGTCTCTACGTAAACCTTCCCTTCTTCCGAAAAAGATCGTTCAGGAAACGCCCCTCAGAAGTTCGTAGGCGATGACATAAAACCGGAAAAACAGATCGTTCTTGAGACTAGACTTAATAACAACTACAAATATGGATGCCCGCAGGGACTTCTTTGCGCTTCTTTGCTGAACCAGATGAATCGGTTATTAGAACTGCTTGTGATGGTTGAACATTAGCGATAATTTATCAGGTGATGGTTATAATTGTAAGCCATAATGTATCGTAATGCATATGTTGGAGTGGTGCTAAGTTCGCCTCTAGTGCTTGCTTAGTCTATCAATGAAGTGGGCAGCCATTGTTGTGACGTGACGTCGGAGGGTTGCTTTATGGTGCGTTCCAGATACCTCGGACACCGGGGACCTCCACGAATAGTCAAATTTCCTAACCTTTATGCCTCCTTTCCTTAACCTTAGTGGAAAATGTTATCGGGTCAAGGAGAGATGAAAATGTGCTTTCTTTCAAACATAGGAAAAGCACTGTTTAAAATGAATTCGACTCCACTTTCCTAACCGACGTCATTCATTGCGCGACGGCGGGTATTGCTGACCTCTAGCGGCTCTAGCGTGAAACTACAATTTTCCGAAGATTGACTACAACAAGCGCTCCTTTGATCCATGTGTTCTTCTCATATTGATTTCAATCAGGTTATCGCCAACAGTGAGAATCACTTAGGTCGGATTTGGCCAATGGGAATATTTGAGGCTCAACTTATGTTGATGTTGAAATTAACTGCCCCCAGTAGTCTTTCTTAAATGTGAAGTCAGCATTTTATTTTCTTATTGTGTATATTGTGTGCTTGCTAACCAGCAATTAATTAATTAATTTCGATTCAAATAATGTGTTTCTGAATTGGTATCCAATTGTAAATCAATTGTATTCTCTTCTCTTCTCTTCTTCTGCTTAACCGTGTCTTCGCAGGGACGTGCACAGGGATGTTGAGGGGCGGTTGCCCTGACCAGAAGAAAGCCCCCAACTCACAGGCTATATGAAGGACTGAGAATAACAGGGTCTTTATTAATATATTAATGCAAATAAGTAAAACACTGAAATACAACACTCAATCACCCTGACTACTACTAATGATAACGCAGAAAAACATGACTTGAAGAAGAACATAACATGATTACCATTGTCATACCATTACCATTATCATTATTATTTTAATGCCCACTAGAAGCAGTGGTATTTATGTTCTGCTCAGGCAAGGTCTTTGAAAGGATCTCTAAAATAGCCTGTTTTTAGATTACAATTATTTAGCCTGCGGCTCCTTACCGCTGTACTTTCTAGCATGGTCCTCTCATCTCATATTTGGTGATCAGCACTCAGGCCTACCTGCCCTATGTGCCTCCTGGTCCACATTCTCCTCGTATCTGGAGGCTTGTGGCTGCTCCTCATCTTAAATGTAATGTAATTATGAAAAATTGACATTAGTAGGCTAAAATATGAGTCTGATTAATTAATCAATTAGCCTACACAGTGTCATCAGTGTCAACAATGCAAAGTCTCACCTGCTGGTTGGCTTTTTCGTAACCAAACCTGCAGTGATGTGCTCCCTTTGCTGCCTCCTTGAGTTGTCTCTCTCTCTCTCTCTCTCCTGAATCCGCCTCTTTTCAGTGGGCATTTCGGCTTCACTTAACAACAACAAACAATACCCAAAATAGTGATAATATTTAGGCATTTAACCATTTTCAATGAAAGAATTCATGTGATGCATTACTTCCATCATTCATTCTTCTTGCTAAAACTAAATGTTGGAAACTAACTATCAGCAGACATGTAGCTTAGTTTGCCTACCAAATAATGAGTAGCCTATGTGATGACGGGCTGCTTGTCTGCAAGCTAGCAAGCTGTCTGATTATTTAGGCTGAATGTTACGTGGCAAACTGAGCCTGGATTTATGAAGATTTTAATTAATTTCATAAAACTTGATGATGATTGTTTGTTTGTTATACATCTCAAACTCCGCTTTTCCGACAAGCAGCGCTGCAGCTACGTAAACAGAGTTTGCCCTCCCCCTACTGACTTTAACTCTCGTTGCCCGAATGGAAGTGAATGAGGCTACGTTTACTTTATGAAATGTTTCGAGTGGCAATTTTTTTTTTTATCTAGGCCTACATGAAATTCTGCATCCATTGTATGATTACATTTTTTTTCTTCCTCGGAAGGGTAAGGTGAGTCGAGGAGGGCGTATGGGCAGTTGGCCGGGCAACCTGAGCACCCCCCCCTGTGCAGGTCCCTGCGTATTCGCGTACAGTCGGTAAACTTCGTCTGTGACCTGTTTATTTTAATATTGCCGCCGTAAAGGATTATGGGATACCAATATCTCCTTTCCTTTGGTAAAGGTTGGTCAGGAGTAACCTATATGCTAAAGGAGGCTTAAAGGATGCATCGAGGCTCCTTTCCTAAGCATTTTTAGAAGAAATCGAAAGGACATAAGTACTCATTCATTCGACTTTTGAACTATAATCTTAATAATAATTTAAAAAAATATATGAAAAAAAATTAAACTTGCGGAATCTACAATAAAATCTGTGATATTTCAACGACAAGCAGGTGAAAGAGATACATTTAGCCATCTAGCCCCATAGACCTCCGTTCAATCTGCACTCATTCGATCACCCCCAGTGGAATTCTAATGGAACTGCAACCAAGTTTGATACAATGGGGCTCAATAGAGAGTGCCAAGGCTCTCCTTAGAGGGCTCTGGTATGGAAAGCAGCGCCAAATGTAATGACTATTGTACACTGCAGTGGAGTAACAACGTGGAGTGACAACAACCTCTAACAATTAGGCTCCATGTTTCCCAACCAGCAAATAGGCTTATAACAGCAGTACAATTAACAGAACAGTCAACACAGAGTTCATTAAAACTCCCTGAGGTGACGAAAGATGTGTTGGTCCTAACTTGCATTCTGCCTGTTTAACAGAAATTATTCAACAGAACTATTATGTCCAAATTATTACCAAAGTAAAGGCATTGGCCATTTTTAATAGGCTACCACAGATGAACGAAGCCGCAGTCAGTCAATTGTAGAAAAGACACCACAGTTTACTTCTGTTGGCAGTAGACTAGCCGACAGCATGTGCCATAACCAATCGGAGGAGAGCCCTTCTAACCAATCAGAGGCGAAAGAGGCGGTGCTTACCCCTACCGTCCTACGAAAAAAAGATTCGCTTCCGGCGCTCCAATCCAACATGGCAGCGCCCCGTGCTGTTGATGTGATGGACAGAGAAGGCATGGAAGCAGGGAACATTCTCACAGATTCTTTGATCGGGGATGCAAAACGACCTCAGTTTGGCACACGTTTCTTGACAGATCCTCGCCAAGTCTTCCAGCACAACGCGTGGTATGTAAAACATCCCAAGGCAATGGCAATTTAAATGGTTATCAACGTTTGAGCCATTGACGTTAGCTAACTCATAACAAAATAACCAATAACACTCGCCCAAGTTATGGGTGTGTAGACACTGCATCTGAGTGCATGTTATGTCTTTTAAGGGACAACGTGGAGTGGACACTGGAGCAAGAGGCTGCTGCCAAGAAGAAGGTCTTAGAGAACAGCGAACCGCTCCCCACAGAAAAGCAAGGTTGTCATGTGCAGTGACAGTGCATGTCCAATGTTTTATGTACATTAGAGTAATGGTGCTGTCCATTAGTATGGTACACCGACCTCCTCCAGCGTTCCTGTTTCTCATTGGCTAGTCATTGTTATTGTTAGTTACATTAGCCTCTTTAGCAAACCAGCTCGAAAACAAACAACACAACTTTACATTGTGTTGCACACACAGCAAGACCGTGCAATGCATACATTGGTGACCGGAATAAAGTAGCAATGTAATCAAGTGTGTAAGAGAATTTAAAATCTACATTCAAATGACCAACGTGGTACAAACAAAGACAATAATTCTCTTTACGGGCGCAGCCATTTTTGTTGTCGAGTCGTACGGTCAGCTTCGCTGAACTCGGTCTACTCTCAGAACTAGTGGGAAGGTTTATACTACGACCAGAAGGGGGCGTGCCTCCGTGAAATGCCGCAATAAAGCTGGGAGATTTACACCTTACGACTCGTATGGTGGGCGTACCATACAAATGGATAGCGCCATAATACAGGAGACTCCAAAAATATCACCTACTTATTTAAGTATGTTAATATGGTATCATAACTTGGAAAGATTTCATTTTCTGGAAAATAGAGCCCCCAAATACTTTGAGATTGTAACTGTGATTATTCAAATTGAATTGATAAATCGTAGAACATCATAAAAATATATGTTAATGCATATGTTATTACTTACATATTGTACTCTGGCCAGTTCGGCCTGCCTGGCTTGTCAGCATACTATAGTGATGTTTGGACCTGCTCTCTATTTATGGAGGTTGGAAAGTAGGCACAAGAATCTGACAGTTGAACATCTATTGATTTTTGACTTCAATGTAGCACAAATATTCCAGAGAGTCCATATCCCTCTCCCCTTTTACCCCCCATGTCTATTAATGTTATTACTGGTGTTAATGTATTTGGTTGGCTTGAGAAAAAGCTATGCTCTTATTTTTTAATCACTTTCTTTTTTTTTGTGTGTGTGTTATCTTTTTGCAGATGAATTTGATTGCCGGGCAAATGAGTACTGGAATGACTTTTACACAATCCATGAGAATCGCTTTTTTAAAGACCGCCATTGGCTCTTCACTGAGTTCCCCGAGCTGGCCCCCAAGAGTTACCCCGGCCATGAATCCCTGTCAGCCGAAGACATCCAGCCAGGGGTTCTCAAGCAGGAACACAATAATGAAGGGAGCGCTTTCCCTAACATGGATGCTGAATTCCCCGGGTCCTCTGCCTCGTATCGGATATTAGAGGTAGTGATAATTTCTTTGAAAAGTACTTACTACTTAAGCACTTTAGAATTATAACTTCATCCATTGATTGATCCATGAGCATCTGCCAGAGAGAGAGAGAGAGAGAGAGAGAGAGAGAGAGAGAGAGAGAGAGAGAGAGAGAGAGAGAGAGAGAGAGAGAGAGAGAGAGAGAGAGAGAGAGAGAGAGAGAGAGAGAGAGAGAGAGAGAGAGAGAGAGAGAGAGAGAGAGAGAGAGAGAGAGAGAGATTCAAAATGTGATGTTTATCCAACAGGTGGGCTGTGGTGTGGGCAACACAGTGTTTCCTATCTTGAAAACCAATAAGTGAGTACAAACAAGAAAATATTTTTGCTTTTATAATGCATAACTTACTACTTTTCTCCCAAGTGGTTTATATCGACTTAAAACATGTGCTATATGTTCTGCATATGATTTATTGTTTTGCAGTGACCAAGACCTCTTTGTTTACTGTTGTGATTTTTCAAGTACTGCGGTAGAGCTAGTCAAGGTAAGAGACATATTATGGCAATAGAAACCCTTCATACATCTCTGGTCCAAATAACTGAAAACAATTCTGACCATCTTGTTTCCAAGGCTAATCCAGAGTACGACCCTGACCGCTGCTTTGCATTTGTTCACGACATGAGCAACGTGGAAGCCGATTTCCCTGTACCTGATGAAAGCCTTGACGTGTTAGTGCTAATATTTGTGCTGTCGGCTTTGCACCCTGAAAAGTAAGGCATCCCTTTTTTTTTTTTCCCTCTTTCCATTTCCTTTTTCGCTGTCTGATATTAAATTCTGTTGCACACTTGTACCCAACCATGCACCCTTGTTCCGTGTCAGAATGCAGGCCTCCATCAGCAGATTGGCTCGCCTGCTTAAGCCCGGAGGGGTGATGCTCCTCCGGGACTACGGCCGCTACGACATGGCACAGCTGCGCTTCAAAAAAGGTTTGCATGGGTTTGCAAAAAGACGGGCCGTTTCTGTTTCAGCCGGATTCATAAACAGTACATTGATCTCAACATCTGTTTGTTATTCTTGGCTGAAGATGGTTGACAAATGACATAGTGAAGAATCTCTTTTCTTGGTTTGTTGTAGGAAGATGTCTATCTGAAAACTTCTATGTAAGGGGTGACGGGACGCGAGTCTATTTCTTTACACAAGGTGATGTTAAGCAGACCTGATTTGAGAGTGTTTATGTCAACATGGTGCTGCTGAGTTTATATTATCTTTAAGCGTCTTTATTTATTCATAAAAATTATATTTCTCCCCCCCAGATGAGCTCAATGAGATGTTCACAGTAGCAGGGCTCGAGAAAGTGCAGAACCTGGTGGACAGGAGGCTGCAGGTGAACCGAGGCAAACAGTTGACCATGTACAGGGTGTGGATTCAGTGCAAATACCGCAAGGCTTGCAGCCAGCTGCAGGACACGCAAGGTTGAGCCGGAAACAAGAAGGAGACTGTGTTCCCCTAAGAACAACCGAGAACCAAAGAAATGTCAACAAGCAAGCAGATATGCACTTGGCAATAAGGAGTTTGGATTGTTGTAAGGAGCATTTAGTTAAACACGAAAAGAAAGGAAACCTCTACGGTAGCTAGGGTAATGAGGATGAGTCTGTCACCAGCGTCATGCCTGTGCATCTTTAAAGTTGCATCTTATACTTAAAAGTGATGGTGTTTCGTTGGGACCCTGGAGCCCTTGAATAATTGATCTGAAAATTGTATTCAACTTTTTTTTTTCTATGTATCTGAAGGTTATTTGTAATGATTATTTTAAATAAAATATTTCCCCTTTCTGAGTCTTTATGAGCCTTGAATTGTTGCTAAACTTCAACTTATAACCTCAACAAAAAACAAACAAATATATGTTGGCTTCATTACTACTTTATCTGCTCATTGAGCCAAAAATAACAATAGAACAATTATGTGCATTGTTTGGTGCACATAGATTAAGTAGTAATTTGATGTAGAAAAATGTTTGGCCTCAAACTACTTTTTCCTCGAATGTATAGAAAAATAGTAAATTGTATGGTCATGCTCATGTCGGCTCTTTTAAGTGATACATTTGAGGAAAGGTGGGCGCTGTTTGGTTTTCAGGAATGGGCATTACCCTAAACAAGAGATTTGGGGGACAGGCGTGGACAGAATGAGGTGAGGAGGCAAATACTTGAATAATCTCACGAGCAATGATGAGATATAGTGATTATTGTTTACATTGCAAAAACATGAGAACCAAACCGAATCGATCCGGATTCAAATTAAATGGTAACATCGGAACCTCCATAACATTTTTGCATAGGATGAGGAACGCGCCAGGTATCGAACTTTATTTTGATCGACATTAAATTCGGGACTGAAATCATCTCGCACAAGAGAAAGTGCCTCGCTTGAAGAAATAATTCACACCAGATAAAAAAAAAACACGCCGGGGGCCAGAGGGTGGCCACTCTTTTGTACAAGATACCCGCTATATGGATGTTGTGGTTCTCGAAGAAAGGAATGTGATTGTGTGGGGATCCCCGTGTACGGAGTGCTGAAAGGCGGGTTTGGGATACCCCCAGGTTTTCGAGGCCTCAAAGGGAAACCTCCGCTGTCGGCCGCGGAGCCCTACTGCCCACCCGCGTCTCGGTTTTGTGGAGTCAGTACGCGAGGGACGTGGTGCTGCATGAGGCCTGGCTGGGGAGTGTCTGCCTAGCACTGGGGGGAGACTACGGGGATATTTGTGGGCAGTAATTGGCTCTTCGGAGGACTACAGGCAATATTTATAAGAGTAAGTGTCTTACTGTGCTATCGGTTCCAAAGCAAACGTTGTATACTGTCCGTGTCCCGAGTTTAAACATCGTGGCACAACACGTATTGGATGACAACACTGCATCCAGAATGTGTCTCTTTTTGACAGTCCAGCGTTAGCCTTTTAGCCAATTCATGCTAGGTGGCTGTGCAATTTTGCGAAAATGTACACGGCGATTAAAACTAGATGCATTGTTCTACACTTCTCGACTATATTTATTGATATTAACAACCACTAAGACGGTTTTTCTTGGTTGATAACATGTCATTATCAATCTGTTAGCTTCCAATCTGTTAGCTTCATAAATTGCATGCTAGCTTTTAGCCAACGCTGCTCGTTAGCTAATCTCAGTAGCTATGTCTGATCAATGTACGATATCTTTTCTCATGGTTGATATTCTACATCCCTTATTGCTGGTCATTGTAACTGGGCCATTTGACTATACGCAGAGACTACCTGTGTTAGAGATTAATCAAAACTAATCTCAGAATACAAAGTAACAACATGCATATTATTGTATACCTACTCGAGATTTTGTCTGTAATTCAACTCAACATGTCATTAATATAAGGCGTTTATTTTTGCTTGACTTTATGTAATAGTGCCACGATAAGTGTCCTCTTACTGTAACTGAAATTGAATAACATGAGTTGTGTTGTGTTATCACATTATACTGTTGTTGCAAGGGATGTTCACATCTTGATTAGAAAGTACAATCTTACTGACAGCACTATACCGATATTGTGACATTACTGATATTGTGTCTTGTATGTTCTGTTCTGTTGTACTGTTCTGATTGGCAAGGTTTTTAAATAAACAATAATGGGGCATCATAAATAAATGCAAATGACATTGGGGGAAATATTTCACCCTGGTATCAGTGTCATAGTTGAGTCAGAGCTCAGTGTTCCCTATTCATATAGATGGAACCCGCCATGACTCACCACAGCCAGTACTTTAAAAGTAGAAATCGGTCACGGCAATGTTCTCAATAACCTATAACCTCAATACTTTGTCATTGCAGCCATGATGGAAGAACTGCATAGCCTGGACCCCCGGCGGCAGGAGCTGCTGGAGGCGCGATTCACTGGCGTTGGTGTAGCTAAGGTTTGTGTACAATGTGTGGGATAGAGTAAGGTAGCCGACTCCTTTTTGTCACTTGTTCTTTGTGTCTACTTTTCTCTCTTTTCTCTCTCTTTGTCTCTGTGAATTCACTGTTTGGCATCAGACAAGTTTGGCCCTGGATCCCCCCTCCCCCCCCCCCCCCCCCGTCTTTCTGTCTCTCTGGAGAAGGTTCAGCCATGTCTGGTTTCTTTGGCTGGTGTAGTATGGAGGCCCTCTGTTGATCGCAATACGGCTGTATATGTGACTGACTATTACTGCCAAAAAAGGCCACAGACGGGACAGGAGCAGTGGGAGGAGGTGGATGAGTGGAGACAGCAGGGGGGGGGGGGGGGGAGGAGATTGGTCGACCAGGTGTGAGTGGAGCCAGTGTTTTAAGGCAGATGAAGCTGCCTCCTGTATGAAAGTGATTTGGAACAGGGAGAGGAAGTGGGGCATCGGTGCCAGGGGTGGGCACCATGCCAGCCATAGGCAGAACCGATCCGGGAACATGGCATGGCTGCTGCTGCTGCAGAGAAAATGGCGGCTCCCACTAAGACATCAGTAGCACAGGCTCCCACTTTGATGGGGCTGTGCTGTCGGTGTTGAGCCGTATGCGTTAGCATAGGGCTTACGCAAAGGGAGGGCGGGAGAGAAAGATGTTGGTTGGTCTAAAAACCCCTGATACTGTTGGAAAGAGGGAGAAGTTTATTTTTCCTTGACCTTGAATAACACTATCACATAGTGACTTTCCATTGTCAGTAAGTACGCATAGCAGTAGGAAGTGTGTCGGGGTAGAAGTTTGACATCCTGTGAGGCTTAAGAGCCAGCATGACTACGGTTGTAGCATACACTATAACTACTTTTTTTTAAAATTTGTTGCAAAGTCCCAACCAAAGCAATGAAAAGGTTCAGAATTGTGTTGGCTGCATATAGCGTGGCATCTGTTGTCCTTCCTTATCGGGAGGGTGAAGAAGCGCACTGTAACGGTGAGGTGAGAAGAGCACACGGCTGGAGGAGGTATCGTAAGGTGACAGGCGTATGAAAGAGCACACGGCTGTGCAGCCATTTTAGGAAGGTTCAGTGAGGGTGCACTGGTGTGCTATGCTCTGAATGACTATGTATCTCTCTCTCTCTGATTGGGCAGAATGAATTCTGAATTCTGATGGGATGACTGACAGGCATCACCTTGGGAACTGGCATAAGGACTGATAGGCCTACATGCAGTGGCAGAATAATAGTGCTCTGCACTGCTTCTTCCCCTTGTTTTAACTTTCCTCTTTATCTCCCTTATATTCCCTACAAAATCTATACAAAGTGACTTGCACAACCCCTTAACCTCCATGTTTTTCTAAACAGGGTTCTGGACAAAATGAGTCATCGAATCAGAGTCTGTGCAGTGTGGGCTCTCTCAGTGATAGAGAGCTGGAGGTGAGTGTACCACAGCCACATGCGTCACTTGGGTGGTTGATCAATAGATGGGTCATCTATTGGAAACGTGGAAACTTGAATTGAAACTTGAATTGTATAGTCCAGTTTTTGTTGGGTTACGGTTTCAAGATGTTTGATGACATCACCTCTCAACCTTAGCTCTAATCAGGGGCAAGGAATATCTGTAAACCATTTGGGTAAAGGAATCGTTTTTGAGGAGAACCCATACGGGGGACCCCTGATTGCTAGGAGTGTAATAAGTCGTATTGGGTTGACAGTCAGAATGTTGTGGAATGTAATGCAAAATAATGATGGACTAATGGAAAGGATATTTCTGTATTATGTTATTGTATGCATAGATTTGTCTTATTTTGTAACGGCTATTTCAATAGACTCCAGAAAAGAAAGTGAACGACCAGAGATCAAGAAAACGGAAAGCAGACCCTTTCGACGGCACACAAGGTGACGTAGACTGTTCTCTGTGCGTGGTGCTCTCTCCCATTGTGTGCTCGCCTACATGCAACGTCCACACCCCCGATCCTAAACTGATTGTTGTCTCTGTTCCAGGTAAAGCCGGCGCAAGGGGACACAAGATTAGTGACTACTTTGAGGTGAGTTTGCTGCAAATTGTCCCCATTTTTCCACGTTTCCTAATGTACTCTCTTCCAAAGCCCAGGACGCCAGATAACTTTCAGTCCTCGTGTTGTAACGCAAATTGCGTTCTTTTGATCTCTTTGGCCTTGCTCACTGCACGTCCTCTCTTCCTGTAAGTTTGCGGGAGGAAGCGGCCCTGGTACCAGTCCTGCCAGGGGGGTTCCCCCAGTGGCTCGCTCTTCCCCCCAGCATTCCCTCTCCAACCCCCCTGTCACGGTGAGCATGCTTGCTTTTACCTCTCTTCTTCTGGCCTTCTTAAACCTTGCTGCAGCTTCTGATGACACCCCACACTCTTGAAGGAAAATAATGGTCTGGGTGATAAGACCATTTTAGCTGGTACGACTTCTCCGCATACCAATTTTGCAAGAGATGATTTAGTGTACACAGCTTGGCCACAGAAAGTACATTCTATTTTTTTTAGTACTAATCAATCGCATTTGGAAGTGTTCATTTATTGAATATAAAATGTTAAAACATTTCAGAATAATAAGAATGGTATAACTGATTTAGAGTAATCCATTGTAGTCATTTGACCTAAAGTGAATGTTATCTTGTCGTTTTTTGGATGTGTTGTTGGTTACGTCACTGACCTGACTTTTCTGTCATTTGCAAAAGTCTACAAAATTGTTTTAGTTTACTGACTTACTATTCACCCAATACCACCTTTTTACCTTACCGTTTTTATTTGTTTGTGTATCTCTGTAGGTGCAGCAAGGAAGCCCCTCCTCTATAGGGTCAGCCAACACCGAGCTCACACAGTGTTCTCTGAAGTCCGTCACTCTGCACTTGTTTCACAAAGCCACACAGGTACCTCGACCCTCGCCCGTCAATAACATGTGACGTGGTATGATAGATTCATATCCAAATGAGAATAATGATTTCACATGAATTCATAGGCCAATACAGAAATATAGCCATACGTATTGCATGTGTTATTTTTATGCGTTAGCAGATGACTTGGAAGCTAATTAACAGTGTAGATGTGACAAATATTTTTTTAATAAACATCGCATTGAGAACACAAATCCCCTTATGTATGAAACTTGGCAACCCTTCGCTTGCGAGACTAAAAAAGAACAACATTGCATTATGTATCACTCTATCAAGGACAATTGCCCAGACCCATTTGAACTATGATTCAACAATATAGTGAACAATGTCACGCCCAGAAGATTTCCATTAGTCGCCTTCAGTGCTTCTCTGTAGCTTTCATCAATAGTTACTGTGAAGTTGCCAAACTACTATCAAACTACTAAATGAAAAGAAGCAACTATTGTATCAATATGGTGTTTGTTTGGGGATATAAATTCAGTAGCATTATGTTACCGTGTAAAAGTATTTTTGGTTTGTTTCATGACTTCTGTCTGTTCTGTTTTTCTCTTGTAGTCCGACCTTACGATAGAGAAACTAACTGCAATGGAGAACAACAAGAACTCTGACCTGGAAAAGAAAGAGGGCAGAATTGATGATCTGTTGCGGGTACTAGTCTTATCCTACTGTCTCTTAGATGTGCTTTGTCTTATGGGTGAGAATTAAGTCGGGTTCACACCAAAAGCAAATTTTTCAATTTGAGTTACTCGAGAGAACGTGTTAACCACAAGCATTTACTCACGTCAAGAACAAGGGGCTTACCTCTCGTAAACGGCAACGTTTATTTCTGCCAGCTCTCGCTGAGATAGCCACCAGTGCGACTGTACTTGTTGTGGAAATCAGAGACGTCAGATAACCCGATGCCAAGAGAATCTCCACGCAGACGGGTCTTCATGACACAGCTTCACACGAATTTCACACCAAAGTTCAAATATTTAAACTGGAGTGAACACGCAATTTAGGTGAATGTGTTGTTCGCGTGAGTATAATCACAAAAAAATGTAGTTGTTCGAGTGGTTTGTGCCGCGTCATTCACGTCAACTTTATCTTATTGACCCACGCCAAAAATCTGACCCCCTCACCCTAATTGCTCCTGACGCGCTGGCTGTCGCCCTGCGTGGTCGACTCCGCCGTTGGTGTGTGAATGTGTGCATGAATGGGTGAATGTCAGTCAACACTGTAAACTGCTTTGGATAAAAGCGCTTTATAAATGAGGACCATTTACCATTTGAATGATTCTACTAAATTCTAAATTTCCTGTGGGAGGACCCCCAGACCCCCTGTCCATGACTACCCCACACCAACAACTTTCAGCACCAGCCACCATTGTTACAGACATATATCTACACATTACTTGTTCTTATTTTTAATTATTTTGTAGCTTCTCTCATATCCGATGAGGTGAAGAGCACGGTCATGTGACCCTCTGATGGTGATGATGAAAAATTGTGGCCCAGTTAATCATGAAAGTTGCCCATCCCTGGTCTAAATCATCTTCAAATTCCTTTGGTTGTCATCGCATGATGTTGTTGTATGGAGATGAACACAAATGTACTTCTTTAACTATATCAACATTCAATGGCGATTGGAAACTTTCATGTTTCGAACCCCCACTGCCGATGTTGATTGGCATTGTGGGAGTTGTCGTCTTTAATCCACAAGCGCCAAAAAGTCACTGTCTGCCTTTTCTCGGTCAAGAAGGCACCAAATTAGAAATTGATGTTACTATTCGACTACATATATGACACACTTTCAATACAGATTCATGTTCTCCACCAGTGAAATGTTTGATTCTAGTATGTTTGATTCTGACCTTCCTGCCATTCTGCGTGCGTTGCGGCAGGCGAACTGTGACCTACGGCGACAGATAGACGAACAGCAGCGCATGCTGGAGCGATACAAGGAGCGTCTCAACAAGTGTGTGACTATGTCCAAGAAGCTGCTGATTGAGAAGGTATGTACCACCACCACCACCACCACCACCACCATTCATGCAATTCCCCATTGTAGAGAAATTGTGTTCAATTGAGAACCCAGACTTGATGGTGAATGGAATTGTGGAGTATCATGTTTGTTGTATTATGACATTTTTATAAGAAAAATTAAGTGACACACTTGCCAGTTGTGCCATTAATGGCAACGTACAGCCTGACCAATTCGCAAATGTGTGTTAGTCAGGACCCTCTCAGACTATTGATTTCCAAGGGCTGTTATCCACCGGCGCAGTCACAAACGCCTCTGGACTGGAACCTGTGACACATCAGCGGCAGCCGTCTTGGTTGTTAATGATGCTCCTCTGTTCAGTCATCGTATCACACCCTCCTCGTCCAATCACAAAGATAAAGAGTTGTGATTGGCCTGACCCAGGCCAGACCTGCTGGAGATCTGTCTGAACAGGAGGGGGGCCTGACTTCTATGCAAGAGCAAATAAAACATGAGCTCTCAGATTTGTATGGTTCCAAGGCTAGGCGTGCTATGATTGGAAGAAGCAACATGCCATGTTATTGGTTGAAGTTGGTCCTTTTTTTATTTTTCTTATTTAATCAGCATTTTCAGATAACGGGACATTTGCGCAGTTGCATTTGAACAACTTGGTATATAGGGAATAATAGGACGTTGAATAAGGTGACTGTGTGTGTGGTGTGTATTGATTTATTTTTTTCATTATTTTTTTACATTGTTTCAGTCAAAGCAAGAGAAGATGGCATGCCGAGACAAGAGCATGCAGGACCGGCTTCGGCTGGGCCACTTCACCACCGTCCGACACGGGGCCTCCTTCACAGAACAGTGGACAGACGGATACGCCTTCCAGAACCTCATCAAGTGAAAACCTCATTAGCTTCCCTTCGGTCTCCTTCACTCCTTCAACGCTCGTCTGTTTAATCTCCCGTCTGCCTCTTCTCTCTGTCCCCCTCTCTTCCTCAATCTGATCCTCTTCAACATACCAGCGTTGTGTGTGTGTGTGTGTGTGTGTGTGTGTGTGTGTGCGTGCGCGTGCGCGTGCGTGCTGCTCTTGTTGTTCTGCGAACATAATTGCAAAGGGCTATTTCTGACATGTCTCTCTCTCTCTCTCTCTCTGTCCTTGTGCGTTCACAGGCAACAGGAGAGGATCAACTCTCAGCGAGAGGACATCGAGAGGCAGCGGAAGCTACTGGCCAAGCGCAAGCCACCCTCCATGGCCCAGACTCCACCCTTGAGCCTCGAGCAGAACAAACGCAAGAGCAAGACCAACGGAGTGGAGAGCGAAGCGTACGTCGCCCCTTTTCACGTCTACGTGTGTGTGTGTGCGCGTGTGTGTGTGTGTGTGTGTGTGTGTGTGTGTGTGTGTGTGTGTGTGTGTGTGTGTGTGTGTGTGTGCGTGTGCGTGAGAGATCAATGCCAAAAAACAGTGTGTTTTATATCCTCCTCACAGGTTATCACAGGCAGAGTACCACGAACAGGAGGAGATCTTTAAACTGAGATTAGGGCATCTTAAAAAGGTAGGTGTTTTTTTTGTCTGTTAATTGTTCAAACGTCATTCTGACGTGTGAATGTCCTCCTGGACCTCTGTGTGTGTGACACCTTGCTGTTCGTTCTCCTGCAGGAGGAGGCTGAGATCCAAGCAGAGCTGGAGAGGTTGGAGCGTGTCCGTAACCTGCACATTAGGGAGCTGAAGAGAATCCACAACGAAGACAACTCTCAGTGCGTTGCTTTCATTGCCCGCCGTTCACCGCCTTGTTTTCTACCGCAAGAGATCAAGTCTGTACTTTTACCTGACTTCATCGATGTTAAATAGCCGTCTTGTCTCTTACTGATGTCTACCAGATCAGGTGTATACCACACTTAAACTGTACTAGATCACTGCTTGTTTTTTTCTAATATAAATTATAAATATAATATAAATCAAGTCCATAATAGACAGATATTATACTAGACTTGTACAACACTGGTATTACTTGTACTACACTAGATGGCTGCATTGATTAGAATTCTATAGCAGGTGGTTATTTTTTTTTCTTGCGTTCCACTTCAAGATTCAAAGATCATCCGACCCTCAACGACCGCTACCTGCTGCTCCACCTCCTTGGGCGAGGTGGATTTAGTGAAGTTTACAAGGTGCGGTTACCCTCTCAAAGATACCTTCCATTCCGGATAATATGTCTGGATAGATAGACACCCTACTGGTATGTTTGTGTAATTGGGCTTTTGAGGGGGGGGGGGGGGGGGGGGGGGGGAGAAAGCTGTACTTCTGGAAAATATCATTTTTATATAATCAAACGACTACTGATATGTCAGGAGTTGCCTTATGTTCTGGTTCTACAGTAGTATGAAACATTTTCCTACTTGTCCAAGGTTGTATTGTTATATTGTTATGCACCCATTCATAACTTCCCCTTATCACGAGAGATAAGCAACAGTTGATGTTTTGTTTGTTAGATCAACAATGAACTTCCCAGCATGGTTAACATTCTGCCTGAGATTCCTCTGACTATTGTGCAATCGGGAGAAGATTTCTCTTGTCCAATGTGACCCATTCTGATAGTTGATACATTTCAAATTTCATCTGGCAGTTTTAGTAGCTAATGTAACATCACTGATTTATTAGTTGGCCATACAAATATATTCAAAACTTAAAGGGACACTTCACCCATTTGCATTAAGCTTTGTATCGTTAGAAACCCAGTCATATTATTGGATGGTCGTGCATCATTCCCTCATTTTCCCCTGAGACGGGAGAGATCCGTATCTACCTCTAACACTTCCTGCTTTTAAATGATGAAAAATTAAGATTTTTGCATCATTTAAAGCAGGAAGTGTAAGAAGGTGGGGGGGGCTCTAAAAAACTACAAGCACTAGTTCCTAATTTTCAAACCCGCCTACAGGAGGTGGGACCCACTGAAGCTACAGAACTATTACAGATCAGTGCCAGTGGGTGGGACTTAGGGGTGTATGGTATAAACGGTATCGAGAGCACACCAGTGTGAATTTGCGCTACGGTATGGATTTTGACGTGACCGGTGTAACCGTTGGATCACACGAGCGCTAAAGAAGCAATGGTGTGGTCATTGAGACGCAGTCGTTTATTCATAATATCATCCAGAGGCACACACAGCTTTTGGCCGTGTTCTATAAGATATTCTAGAACACTCTAGAGCTCTGGCAGGAGACCTGGAGCTCTATATCTAAATAATATAATATAATATATAGACTATCTATAATAAATGTAATATCATGACCAAAAGCTGTGTGCGCCTCCGGATGATATTATGAATCGTACGACTGCGTTGGGTTCTGGTCTGGTCCTTCCACATCAATCAGAAGTCGCGGGGGAATTACACTACCTGGTGTTGGTGTGGTGCTTTAGATTGCTGTTGCAAAACAAGCACATCATCCACTGTGGACAGTTTTAGTTGACTCCTCCGCTCCTGAATAACATATCCAGCACCGGAGAAGTCTCTTACCGTCCGACACAGTAGGCCTACATTATTTTTCACCCATTTCACCCACGGGTACCCGAACCCTTGCAGGACTATTATATATTATATAATATATTATTTCGATATAGAGCTCCGGGAGTCCGCAAAATCACTTTCTCCTCCTACTGCGATTCACTCTGGACTGCAGGGAGTGAACGCTGATTGGCTGTTGTGTTACGTCCCTCAGGGAGTGAACGCTGATTGGCTGTTGTGTTACGTCCCTCAGGGAGTGAACGCTGATTGGCATTGTGGGCGTTGTCGTCTTTAATCCACCAGCACCAAAAAGTCACAAAAGTGTCTGCCTTTTCTCGGTCAAGAAGGCATCAAATTAGGAATTGATGTTACTATTCGACTACATATATGACCCACTTTCAATACAGATTCATGTCTCCACCGGTGAAATGATCCTTTAATAACTATATTCAATTTTTTTTACTTTTTGGAGAAAAGGTAGACTGTGGAGTGTGGACCAGCGCCTCTGGGTTATTAAAAAAATCCCAATAAGCTAAGAAACCATCTAATAACTAAGAGTTTGTGTTGCAGGCATTTGACCTGACAGAACAGCGGTATGTTGCGGTCAAAATCCACCAGCTGAACAAGAACTGGAGGGACGAGAAGAAGGAGAACTATCACAAGTGTGTGATTTGTTTTTCTTTTAACAAGGGGCCATTCTCAGTCACAGTTACATCAACACAGAACGTTGTGCTACTCACTTCGTGTTTGAAGATAATCCGGGCAAAAATGTATCATGTATTTTCCTCTCTGTTACAGACATGCGTGCCGGGAGTATAGAATTCACAAAGAGCTTGATCACCCACGGATAGTCCGCCTATACGACTACTTTTCACTTGACACCGACTCGTAAGTTCTTCTCTTCTCTCTCGCGCTCGCAAACATCTTCGGCCAGCTCTATCACGCATTCCTCAACCAATGACATCGGTCCTCAACCAATGACATGGGTTGAGGAATATTTCCGAGGCTGTTCCACACCACCCATGCCTCAACCCTACATTGTTTTCGTCCCAGGTTCTGCACGGTTCTGGAGTATTGTGAGGGGAACGACCTTGACTTCTACCTGAAGCAGCATAAGCTGATGTCGGAGAAGGAGGGCCGCTCCATCATAATGCAGATTGTCAACGCCCTCAAGTATCTGAACGAGATCCGACCACCCATCATCCACTACGACCTCAAACCAGGTCCGCCCCCCCACCCCAGCCCTAACAGCCATACCCAACTACTACTACTGCTGCTCTATTATTGTACATTAACCAGGATTACAAGTGAGACTTTATGACTGTTAAACAAGAGCAGATGTTGGTCAAGGAGAATAGGTATGGAATTGTATTTTTGTGCACCATTGGCCCGGTGCGCAACTTCTGTTGGACATGGTAAGAAAGGAAGACAAAAATAGCCATTTGTTGTTGTGATTGTGGTCCAGGTAACATCCTTCTGGTGAACGGAACGGCCTGCGGAGAGATCAAAATCACAGACTTCGGCCTGTCCAAGATCATGGACGACGACAGTTACAACTCTGTCGACGGCATGGAGCTGACGTCTCAAGGAGCAGGCACATACTGGTAAACAAGCAACTCCAACACATGTTCATCAAGTTAATACGCACTATTTCACAGCGCCGATGCACACTTTTTGTTTTTTGTCTTTTAATGGTTAATTTGCAACCATTCCAACATTAACAACTATCAAAACAGTTCAATGGATCTTTATTTTTTGTTAGGTCTTGTGGTGGTTTAGGTGTGGTTAGGTTTTGTGTGGTCTTTCAGGTATTCAAAGAAATGGCCTAGTCTGTGCCATACAATGGGAATGAGTTCCACGACGGTATAACAGAGACCCCTCTATAGACACTTCTCCTATGAACGGTTATTTTTACTGAAACAAACGTTATCAAGCACTGTTACATGCCTGTTTTTCTGCAGGTTAGACTAAAGGACGTGTTGCTCTGGTAAATAGCTACGCAGCCATTGAGCCATTTTTAAAGTGAGAAATCAAAACTTGTCAACTGATAGTCAGCGTTTTAATCTAAGATATCCAAGCCATCCATTACAAGGAATGGGCAGTTTGTTTCTTCAGTTGCTACTGCCGCCGTAATCGCAGATTTCTTCCATAGTTTCTCCAACACTGCGCGAGTCGGAGCTGATGATGTCAAACCGGTGGGAAAAAAATCGTTGCCCTCCCAACTCTACAGGGGGGTGGCAAAATCAAGTTTCTTGAGGCTGCCCATACTTCACTACCATGATGGCAGATTTAAACAGATCACCCTTTATTTTCTCCTTTATTATAATTAGCAATCATTTTGCTTTGGATTGCTTTGGTTTTTTTTTCTTTTTCCTTTCAACACAAAATCAACTTTGATAATGACGTTAATAGGGGTGCAAAGATTCACTGATACAAATCGGTGTCCGGTTGGATTAACACAGATGTGACTACATCGATACGTGGGCCCCTGAATTAAAATTTAAATGTAAATATAAACATAGTGCAAGGCAGTTCAGTGCAATGGCAATATATTAATAACAATATTGGAGTTGTAAAATTGAAATAAACATGAGGTAGATCAGCAGAACAGTGTCGATAGACTTTGTTCAGTAAAAGGGTGGGGGCTGTTTCCGAGCATTCAACAGAGTTGACTGTTTGGGGAAAGAAGCTGTCTTTTGTGTCAGCTGGTTTTGGCAAACAGTGCCCTGTATCACCTACCAGAGGGAAGGAGGTTGAACAGTTTCTGACCAGGATGTGAGGGTGTCTGCAGAGATTTTTTTGCTGCCCTTTTCCTGACCCTGAACCGGTAACAGGTCCTGGATGGAGGGAAGCTCAGCTCCAATAGTAGAGTGCCGATGTCCCGCCCCTTCCTGTAGACCCCAAGGGATCCAGATCGTAAAATATGAATGGGTTTCAATGCAGAGAAAGTAATTATTTTCTGGTCCCAGTCTTTACGTACACATATGTTGTTTGTGGATTTAAATGATAATTTTTCATGTCAAGAGTTTGACTGTTTATTGTGCAACTGTTCAGTTAAAGGCTGTAGAGAAAACACAATGAGAAAGACTACACGTATGTGACGTCACGCTCCCTTGCGACTGGCGTGGACAAGACCGACTATCTCCCCATCGGCATAACTGAAACTCTCCACAAGCCCCAAAAATAATGGTTTTCACCTCTTTCGATGCTGTTATCCTCCCCTTGGGAGGTGAAGTGAAGTGTAGCAGAGAGATCGCCGTGTCTGTACCAGAGGTCCAAGTGCGGCTGGTGACGTATATCATTCACGTCAAGAGCAGCGAAGAGCTGTAGTTCTCAAGCGCCCTCACACAAAACTTAACATTATCAAACTTCTTTGCGATAAATTTTAGTTTTCTTTGCATGAAATATTATATTTTAAATCCACAAACATATGTGTAATGGGCATATAAAGACTGGGACCAGAAAATAATGACTTTCTCTGCATTGAAACCCATTCATATTTTACGATCTCATAGGTCCAATGGGGTCTACCGGAAGGGGCGGGACTTTGCCACTCTATGATCCTCTCCGCAGCCCTAATTGTCCGTTGCAGTTGACAAGACAGCATTGTCAACTCATTTCATTCCGTTTCCATACAGATCTGAAAATTTTGATTTGAGGAAGTGGGCGGAGTTGTGAGGGTGTGAAAAAACGCCAACATGTCAGAAAACAGGGAAACGATTTTCAGTGCACCAGTGAATCTTAAATGAAACGTGTGGAAGTCATTTGGATTATATAAAAAGGAGGGGAATATTGCCAAAAGCCTCCCTATTTGTAAATTCTGTAGGACAGCGATCAAGTCTATAAATAAACAAATAGACATGTAGTTCTAAATTGATACATTTGTCTTCCATTTTTTTCCCCATGCCATAAAGAAACAAATATATAACCCTAAGATTTCATGGTCCCTATTCGATATATCTATTCGAAAGTAGGCAATGGCTCTTTTATAGAAGGCTTATTTTAATTAATAGAAAACAAATATTAACTGTATATATCGGATTGAATCATATCTTATCAAATCTCCCCGGATCGTTAGAACATCGAATCGTATTAAAACGTATCGTCCCTGAATCGTATTGCAGCGCACGCAGCTACATATGTATCGGATCGTCCTATAAAGGAGAGATGCACACCCCTAGACGTTAATAATATTTTGCTTTTTTTAGGTACCTGCCCCCAGAATGCTTTGTGGTTGGCAAGGAGCCTCCTAAAATATCCAGCAAGGTGGATGTGTGGTCGGTGGGAGTCATATTCTACCAGTGCTTGTATGGTCGCAAGGTGAGACGAAGCATTCAGATCCCAAGATCCCCGTGTGAGTTTATCCTACCCTCTTTATCACCTCATCTGGGAGCCATATTTGATGTTGCAAGTTTTTTTTCCTTTCTGCAGCCTTTCGGTCACAACCAGTCCCAACAGGACATCCTGCAGGAGAACACAATACTGAAGGCCACCGAGGTGCAGTTTCCCCCAAAGCCAGTAGTCACACCTGAAGCAAAGGTACAGAAATATCTGCTCCTACCATTCCATACCTCTGCACGGAAGAGGTGCACAGAACGCACCACGAACCAGCTAACGTCTGTCACCAACGCGTAGGAGGGCTATCGCCTGATACAGATTCCCGTCAATAAGTGCACAGAATTTTTGTCCCGTCTTTTGTTTTTAAGCTGTGCTCCCTGCGGTCCATTTCTCAACTGCTACCTTCCACATCAAAAGTATTCTCTTATTCAGCATGTGCAGCTGACCGTCGTCAACACTCTCACACTACATTCTTATCCTTCCTGCCCAGGCCTTTATAAAGCGCTGCCTGGTCTACCGCAAAGAGGACCGCATCGACGTGCACCAGCTGGCCAGCGACCCCTTCCTCATGCCCCACATCCGCAAGTCGGTGGCCTCATCGGGAGGCTCGGGCACGGCCATGGCGTCCACCTCCAGCTCCTCAAACAGCAGCGCTTCAAACTGAGCCCCCCCGTCTCCATGACGTACTGACCTGATCCATGGCGGCGACGGCGGGCGGGGCCGAGAGAGGGAGGCGGGGCTATCAGACTTGTCACCCCCCCCCCCCTCCTGGACAGTATCCCACTTTGCCATGTTGAGATGAAGAGAAACGGCCCTGTTACTGGCAAAGGGGAGGGGTCGGTGGTGATGAGGGGGGGGGGTCGTGGAGAGGGTGATTGTGCGAGGGGTTGGCCTCTCCAACCCCGCTACAGCCTCTGTCCCGTGTGTCCGACCAACCCCACCTCCCCCCCGCACCCTCTCTCCAGCCCGACAGATCAGGGTGGAGTGGGTCTGGGGGTCAAAGCCCTAGACTACCCGGCAGAGCGGGGGGGGACCGGGCGTGATAGCACGTTTGGTGAGAAGTTGGGGGGTTCTGCTTTTGAGATTTTATATTGTTGTTCTAATTATTTCAGGAGGAGCGAGAGAGCGAGAGAGAGAGAGAGAGAGAGAGAGAAAAATACTTTTTAGAAATGCTTCAGCTTGAAAAGATGTTGACGAAGGCCCTCCAATCTACATGTAAAGAGACAAACAGGCACACCTACTACACACGCGTATGCATGAACTGCTCTGGTCCACGGTCCATTTCAGCTCCCCGTTTTCTTTTTTTTTTCAGTTCCCCCCCAAAAAATGATTTGCTTCCTACACCCCCCCCTGAACCCCACCGGGAGTGCCAGTCTATATGCCTGTAAGTGTACAGAACCTAAAGCCTGGTCCTTGTTTTGATTCCAGAACCAGACTGCTTGTTAAGTGGGCCGGCAAAGAAGCTACACTTCTCCACCCCTCCGCCCCCACCCACACCCACCCCCCCCCGCTCTCAAGTGTCCTCCTCAAACTCCTGTGACCAAAGCTTGCAACTTCCAGTTGGTGGCAGTGTTCCACCGGATCTAGAATGGTTTAAGAGTTTATGTTGCTTGATATGAAGTGGAAGATGTTGAATCATCCCTTTTTTTTTTTTTTGTTCTTTTTAATTTTTTTTTAAAATTTTAATCTTTGATTTCCAGTTTTAGTTTTATGGACACCATTTGTTTTTCAAGTTGCCTTCAATGAGAGCTGTTGTTTTAATTGGTCTCTGTTCCATACACACACTTATTTATTTAGTTATGTTTCAATTTTTCGCCATTAAAACGCAAGGGACTGGTTTACCTTATAATAGTACTGTTTGGCGGGAGAGATTGGGCCTTAGCAAAGAATTGCATCAACCATTAAATACTATTGGTTAAAATTTGTATTTTGTGGTCTTGGCTTTTATGTTGGGTGACGCTTAGTAAATGCACACAGGTTATGGCAGCGAATTCTGAGCTAGCCAAAAATATCATGAAAGGACGTGTTGCGTAAGTATTATTCAATCTCCAAATGGTAATGATAACCTCAGCACACGGACACATTGCAGCTCGAACCGGGATTTTTTTCCATCGGCGTTTAACTGCTACGTTTATTTATTTACATAATGTAGGCCTGTATAATATTCACCGAATGTATTTAATGTATTTGATTTGACGTTTTACATTTGAGTCATTTGACTACATTTTCAAACCCACCTTATGGAGAAACAATTCAGGTTTCTTATTGCCTGGCGTGTCTTATCGGCTGTACTGGAGATTATAGGAAAAATAACAACTTAAGAATTATATAAGGCATTATTTTAATAGGAAATGTTGAGATGTACACCTGGGTCAACTTTGGAATGCGTATAGAACATTCTTCGCGGCAGATGTTTGAAGTAAAAAGAAAAAAGCACGGTCGTGAATTTTGATGACGCGGCGGCCGCTCCATCCATCATGGCATGGGAGCGAGGCTGAGAGAGGATCCTGAATTGTAGCGTTATCCTGGTCTACTGCAAGGCAATTTCCGGTATTTTAATTTATATTAGCGCTGTACGTGTTGTTGTACGGCAGTTAACATTTCACAGAAAGGAGAAGAATAAGAATAAGGACAACGGCAAATTTAATTTCTTGCCGAAGAATTTGAAAAAGCAATATCCGAAAAATAGAACGAAAAACGAATTTCCGTCTATCGGATGTCCCTCAGTCTCGACCTCGCCTCTCGGCCTAACCCAAAGTCCCGCCCTCTCGCCAATAACAGTAATTTCGAGTATCCCGTTCCAGGCGTTCCGTCGTGAGAAGAGAACGCCTGTGAACGAGGTTAGCTGGGATTCTACTCATCTGGAGCCACTGAGCCCTATCCGTAGTCTCAGACCGCTAGTGGTCTACTCACTGCTCTCCATTCTCGCCGCAATCATCCGTCCCGAACACAAAGCAAGTTTAAATCGAGTTTTGAGCATGCAACATCACGACCGTCCCCGGAACAATAAGGTTTCACGCACAACATGGAACAAATACCAACGTTTCTACAAATGCACTTTATATTTATTGATATTTTGTCTGGAGCTCGAGAGGAGCGTGTCAGGTAAGGAAAAATAAAGTTACACTTCTTGCTGTATTTACCTTCAAATTGTAATTCATGGAACTTGATGCTATCCGTTTTCTGTGTATTGGCATGCTTTCTTTCTTTAAATCACGGCAAACTACCCGACGCCGTTTCCCCGTTTTGGATGCTCGGTAACTTCTGCCACGAACGAAAGTTCACATTCTAAGTAGAACCAGATGTGAATAAAAGGAGGGGGAGGGTCAGCGCAGTGATGTTTTTATTTATTTATTTAGTGTTTATCTACTTTTATATCAAGTCTGCGGTCTCATTAAAGTTTATATTTTTGTTTATTTGAGTCTTTTGGCGGATGTTTATAACCTACTCCACATTTTGAAGTGCCGTAGACCGACGGCGTATTTGGCACCCCGCGGGCAGATGTGACCTTTGCATCCTGTGATAGACTGCAATTAGCTTCAGCAATCCAGACCGTCCCTGTAAAGCTATAACTCACAATAAATACTGGCCCAATTATATGCCTGCAAGTTGTTGTCAATAGCCTGAGGGTAACTTTGTACAGAGATATTCTTAAATTAAACAATTGTGTGTTTGCATAATTTGATAATGTTAATAGATAGACCATATCGTTTTTTGACCGTTGGACCAAGTGAATTAATGACATCATCATATAAACATAATGTCTGTCTTGCAGCATATCGCCCTATAGCATGTTATTCCAGTTTTTTTTTTTTTTAAATTAATTTATAGTTGTTCGAACAGGCTTAGTTTTCTTTGGTATCCTTACCTAAATACGTTTTGTTTGGCTAGAATACAATTCATAGTCATATTAAAATAGTGGTTGGCTGGTAATTTCCCCTTCCCCCCCTTTCCCCTGTTATTGATGTGAACAATAATGTTCTGCCACTCAGTGAGACAGATTATCTGGCCCATCTGTGCTTTGGCAATTATCTCCTAATGAAATAAATTATTGGTGAAATGGGGAGATGTGATGTTGACGGAAGCTAGTGAGGCAAGGTGGTTATTTTGACGCTGGTGTTGGTTTTCTTGAAAATGTCATCCAGTGAAATATTACAAGTCCTATAACATGTGCCATTAAAACTTTCTTTGCTTTGTGATGACATCAAAGTAAATCTTTGGTTTTCTGAAATTAAGCCAAACCCATTCTGCCTTCCTACCCGATGTACAACAGCTAGGATAGGATTGTCCTTTCCATTGTTTATTCCGATATGGACCACCACCAGTCAATATTGATAATGATGTGCAGTTCTAGGTCACACTGTCCACGTTTCAATTCATCTAAGTTTAGCATGCCAAATATCCAACAAAGTTTCCCCAAGGTAATCTATCCAATGCTAAGTCAACTCTGACCAGCTTTATAAACCCAACAAAGGCTTGACCGGTCTTACTCAGAGGAGTAACAAAGTAAGGAGTAAACAAGTGACTGGAAGATCCCAGCTGTTTGCTAGTTGCTATTTTATAAAACCAACTCGTTAAATTACCATTATTTTGGGAAATACCTTCTAAGTGTTTCAGTCAATATGAAGATATAGATCAATAGAGTGAGAGAAATAGAAAGTTGATATGGATCGATGGATAGGTAAATAGATAGATAGGACTTTTATTCAAATAACAGAATTTGATTGGTCCAATTCTGCGGAGGGGATGAGGGCTTCGGGGAAGCCCAGCCCTCTCTTGGCGGCCCAGGCTGGCGGTTCTTGGCTGCCGGAGTTAGCCTGAAAAACAGACTTTTGTGCACAAAAAAAGAAAAGAAAAGACAGGAAAGAAAGAGGAACAAAAAAGTGTGACAGGGCAAGAAGAAGAAGAAGGAGAAGAAGGAGGGGGCAGAAGCAGTTGAGCTCACAGCAAGGGGGGGGGTTAAGTTTCATACGGTAGACACCAAGGTTTAAAATCTGAATTCTGGAACTCGTACCTCGATGCTCCCGGGAGGCTTTTCCAGCCAGATCAAGGCCAGGCTGTTCCTTCCTCTCAGGCGTTTCACACTCACTCTACTCGCCTCTTTTATTTACCTGGCGGCCATCTTGGTTCTAAACACATGGGTGGGTGATGGAACGGAAATTAGAATTTAGCATTCAGTTCCCTCACCCTGCTCAACGTTTGGCAAGATTGAACCAAGCTGGCCGCCATTCTCTCTTGTTTGACTTTAAAATAACAAAGTGACAGTAAAAGCAGCATAAATAAAACACAGGGTGCGGGTGACTATGGGACTCCGTAATTATGTCTGATTACACCATGAAAGGCTCTGTGTGATGCCTTCCAGCCATTGTCTTCTGTCGCTTCAATTTTAGACCGGAGAGAGCCGGCGTGGGTTGTTAAGGACGCACACACACATACTCACCACAGCTGTGGCCATGTGTGGAGTGAAGAGTGAAGAGACTAGAGTGGGATTACTGGACATGTAATCACGCAGCAGAAGATCTATTGTCTGCATTGTTTAAAACTTAAAGAAACGCCAAATGTTTCACCAGTTTGAAATGTTAAAGTCAATCAAAATTGCTGTCTCACACACACACACACACACACACACACACACACACAGGTCGGTGTATATTTAGTCCAGATCGCCTGGCCTGATCTATAGTCCTGTTTTAAGTATTAGTACAAGAACAACACAATAGAGAGAAAACCACATATATGAATGGAAGGGTGATGGGTTACTTTTCTCCAAATTCCACTGACTGTGGCGAGTGTCAAGAGTTCTCATTGTTCATATTATTCTCTCAATATTTTTTCATTAAATCTTTTATTTTTGTAAGCAGCAGCTCATGTTTAAACAACTGGAAAACCAGTTCCGCAAAATGTTAGATTATACTCTATATCGAATGAAATATACATATATTGTAGCAAACTACGAAAGGAAAAAAAATGAGACAAAGAGAAGGAAATAAGAAAAGTGGCAGATGAAGTTTGAAGGTCTCACAGTTAATAACTAACCCTGCCTTTCTGATGCAGCACTACTTCTCTCCACCCGTTATGGGTGTCACTTTTTACATTTAAAATATGCTTCTGTGTTCTCCTAGACCACTAACCACTGCCGGCTCCACTTTCAACCCTGCTCAACTGTAGCCCACACGCTGCAGAGTACACAGGGGGGAGACATTCAAGGTCACACTAGAATAGAATAGGCAAATTAATAAGTCTAGAGTCTAGACTGTGCACAGGGGAATTATTCTGAGGTAATTGCTAACCTCAACATGGCAATCACAAACAACACATTTCACCATTTACTAAAGTACAGTCACGTTATTTCAGAGTGAGAGAGACGATCAAAACTAGCCAATCTAAACATTGAGTCCTGTGTCCTGAGTGCCGTTTCTTCCACCTCCCCTCTGTGCAGAGAGCGTGGACTCTGATGTGTTTTCCTTCTACCACGCGGAGGCCAAGGCCTGCCTGGGGGTGCGGGACCACTCCCTCTTCGTGTCGCCGTCCTGCGACGGCGACGCCCACCGCTGGAAGTGGGTGACGCGCCGTCGCCTCTTCAACCTGGGCTCCTCGCTGTGCCTGGGCCTGACCACCGGCAACGCCAGCGCGGAGGGAGGGGAGGGGGCGACCCCCACGCTGGGCATGTACACCTGCAGCCGCGAGCCCCCCATGGTGCGCTGGACCTGGCACTGCAGTCACGTGCTGGACCACCTCAACAGCTACTTGTCGATGAAGGTTTCATTGGCCGCGAGTAAAGATTCTGCTCGCACGATCACCGATGACCCCGAGGCGGGGATGAAATGGCAGCTCCGTGGGGAGGAACAGGATCTCTGCACTAAGTCATACCGCGGTAAGTAAGCTAACGCATTGCATTTTCCCCTTGTTGGGTTATTTGGGTTCTGTGGCGTTGTTTTGGTACCACGCAGTGTCACCATTTCATTTGAATTGGTAAGATTGAGCCTCTCCCAACGGTAGGCGGGAGCCTCTCAGAATTCAAAATCTAGTTCTGTCCAGTCGAATTAGCTGTGCAACTGTGTGACGCAAACTAGTGTATCTGCTGTATGGGTGGCATGAGTGGAAGTGTTTCGATAGTAAGATGTCAACTGTCGAGTGTTTCATTTTTTCATTAATACACAGGATCAGATGTTATAATCCCTTGTGCCAAAATCCAAGGAAAACACATATTCAGAGGCCCCTGTCCAAACCAACCTTACAAGCACGCTGGCTACCAAACTACCAACCAAAGGTGAAAAGAAAAGAAAAATAAATAAATAAATACAATACAATGTACCTATCCTATCCTGTGGCTATCACAGCCTAAAAACAGCAACCTATAATGTTATGTTATAACCTATTCAACCTATAATGTGTTTTTATAGTACGAGGACTGTGGGAGAACCGTCACACTAGGTGGGGGAAGACCTCCCCTGACGTCTAGGAGGGGGGACCCCTGGGCTTAACCTGTGCTGGCCCTCTTGCACGCGTTAGAGACCCTGGTGGAGGAAGACTCTGGTCTATGCGTCCAGCACAGGTCACTCGTTTAAGCCCCCCTATGAGGTTAAGCTAACTTTTAGGCTGCACGCGTTTCGATCAAACTCTGGGGCGTCTCTTACCACCTCAGTCCCTGTGGGCCACGAAGCGGGGAACAAGTCTGAACCTCTTTGTATCGCCTCACTCTCCGGACCAGTCACCATCAACACTTTTGTATCATGCGCCACTTCGCTCTTGTGTGCGAAGGCTGGGAGAGCTGCGGACGGGGCCGGGTCGGGATCTGGAAAGCCGGATCAATCACAGAGGCACTGATTTAATCGCCCACTACAACATGTAGTAAGGTCGTTTTATTTAGATTGAAAACTTGTTTACACAATGATAGAGAAAAGTATAGTAAAAAAGAGTCTAAATGCTAACGGAGTCTAATATACATGACCGTTTTACACAATCCTAGAGAAAAGTATGATTCATTGGAAGAGGCTAAATTCTAAGTTGTCACGAGGGGTCCTGGTAAGAGGGCTGCACGTTCTTTCCTCGCATGTATGTTAGAATCAACGAGTGAGTCCGTTAGACTGCGTGGGCAGTGTTTCGATAAGCTAGGTATAAATGAAATATGCACGATCCTCACAGCTTGAGTCTGTGCGGGGGATATTTCAGTAAGCTAGATATAAATTAAATAAGCTCAATCCTCACAGTTTGAGTCTGCGTGGGGGCTATTTCAGTAAGCTAGATATAAATTAAATATGCTCGATCCTCGCGGCTTGAGTCTGCGTGGGGGCTATTTCAATAAGCTAGATAAAGGCGAAATACGCTCTGTCCTCACAGCCTGAATCTGTGTGGGTATTTCAATAAGCTAGAAGGAGAAGAAGGAGAAGAAGTATTCCTCTGGGTCTGAGTCAACGAGTGACTCTATCAGACCCCGTGGGTCAGTGCTACGATAAAGCTAGATCTGAGTAAAAGAAGGCAGAAGAAGAAGTGCTGCCGAGAGGGTCCTGGGTGCACTCTATGTATATCAGTCACCAACTGATGCATCGTTGCTGTAAAGCTATGTTCCTCTTTCTTCATGGGAGGGGTATGGGGGTTCCTGTTTCTACGAGGTAGACGGTACACTTAGTGTTGACGCAGCAGATCAGCAGTACGACATTATTCACATATGGCTCATATATGGTAGTGCTGCTAAAAGTCCTGGTGTCTTCATGGGCAGATGGGTATGAGGGTTCCTGTTTCTACGAGGTAGACGGTACACTTAGTGTTGACGCAGCAGATCAGCAGTACGACAATTCAGCAGTTCAATAGAATTCATATATTGTTGTGCCATTAAAAAAGTCCTACCCTTAATTGGGAATCGGGACGCTTAGGGCATAGGTGCGTCAACGTGTGGCCCACGGGCACACAGCACAACAAAGAGAGCCTGACAAGCATTTGGATATTTTGTATCATGTATCAGTTTTTAGGATCAGATTTTATTGATAACATTATTAAAATCACTGTTATTGTTCAGCATTGACCACTATAGGTCCAGGTTATTTTTAGCTACGGGCTAGTTGAAGAAGTCTTTCTGTTTTTAAGATTCCTTTTTGAAGGTTTTATTCTTTTTATTGCAGAGTGAGTAAGACAGGAGGGTATGGGAGTTAGAGGGGAAGACATGCAGCAATGGACCACAGGCAGGAATCTGTCTGTAGGACTGTGTCTTAAAGGAGAACATTTTTAACCCTAGTATTGTTTTCCTGAGGGTCACCCCATGTTGAAGGTAGTAAAAAAAACCGGACGAAAATTTCATTTCATTTCATTTCATCTCATTTATTTTTGGTTAAGCATACAAATCAAAAGTAGTTACAACAACAAATACATAGAATTCACTAACCAAAAAAAGGGAGAATAGGCTGAAGCTCATGGCTTATATATGCCTTTCCCAGTATTTATCAAAATGAATTAAATGGTAATCAGCAATTGATTCGACCAAGCCAGAGATCTGCACTGGCTGCCGGTGCTACGGAATAGCTCTAACGCCAACCTATGGGGGCAAGCTCTTTATCCACTTTTGGCGCTTCTAAACACATTCAAAAAACCATTCCAAGACCTATGTACCACGAGTTGGTTCCTTACGAGACACCACCATGCTCGTTTAACTCAAATAGTGTGGCGAAATAGTATAAACGTTTTTGCATGTAAACACTCACCGCAGATTACCCCGTTGACATATCCAGAAAGCCCTTACTAGCCGATAGCAGAACGGATGTGCTCCCAGCCACTAGCCAGTGGCTGTGCATCCGCTCGCATCCGTTTATACTGCTTCGCCACACTATTTGAGTTAAACGCCCACGGTGGTGTCTCGTAAGGAACCAACTCGTGGTACATAGGTCTTGGAATGGTTATATAGCGTTATAGTGATTCTGTAGTGCCGGCAGCAAGTGCAGATCTCTGACTTGGTCGATTCAATTTTCGTCCGGATTTTTAATTCCCTCAACATGGGGTGACCCTCAGGAAAACAATATTGGGGTTAAAAATCACCAGAGTTCTCCTCTAATGGTACGTGCTTGCCGCTCTACCCAGTGAACCACCGGGTAGAGCGTTTGGCTTTGCCGGTCGATTTTTCCACTCTGGGGGGGTTTAAAGATTGGACCCTGCTAGCACATGTAATTAGCTAAGCTCAATCAAAGCACACAGTGCGGATCAACAATGCAGAACATACGGGATATCTGCTTCAGTGTTGTTAGGTTGGGTGGGCTATAGGAGGCTAGAAGTTTCTGTCATGAGATGATGCCACAGCTGGATTTGATAGCACGCATCTATAAAACCATTGCCTCTGGGGGCATCTTCACGGACAGCCAGCTGGCTTCCAGCTGCAGATTTGCTAGATTGCTAAATTGACCTAAAGATTAAAAGTTTTCTTAACCATCAACATATTTGTTTAGCATTTCCACCCCCAGATGAGTTATTCTCACCAATAGCAGTGTACAACAAAGTTTTGTTTTCAAAGTCAATATAATTTATACGAACACCACTTCAGGGAGGTTGCTGGAGAAATCTATACTGCAAGGATCGTTCACTTGTTCACCAGCCCCGGCCTGACTGCAATTAAAAACAGATAAACCGCAACTTTTTTAAACATAACGATAACATAAAGAAAGAACGTTTTTAATTTCCTGGATCCCATTGCCTTTTTTTGTGCCATAGAAACACAGAGCTGCAGTAACAATGCAAATCCTCAATGCTTTCTCTGTGAATTGGAGGAATTTGTCAGAATTTTGCCAGCCACTGGCCTTTCAAAGTAGCTGGAGTTTGCCCAGCCAGTGGTGGGGGAGTACAGGGAGGAGTGAAAGATGGCAAGGGGCTTTTTATGAGGCCTTTAGCCACTTGTTTAACACGTCTGCTGCCCTACTTTCTGTACAGCCCTCGGGAGAGGGGGCCTCCTCTGTATATTTTGATAACGTTGTGTATCGCTCTAGAACACACTCTCTCTCTCCCTCTCTGTCTCTCTTGCGCTATCTATCTCTGTCTAGATCTGTCACAGACTGTCACAGACTACACACTGTCTCTCTTTCTGTCTCTGTCTGTCTCTCTGTCTGTCTCTCTCTGTCTCTTTCCCCCTTTGATTCTGTTTCTCTCTTTCTCTTCTCCTTCGCTGTCTCTCTCCCCCCTTCTCTCTCTCTCTCTTTCTTTCTTTCTTTCTTTACTACCCTTTTCTTCACACCCAAGTGGAATGCAGAGAGAAAATTGGCAACCTCTGGGCATTTAGCTCTGCTCACTGAGCAGAGGAGTTAGTTCCCTTCTATCCGTGTGTGTGCATGTGGCCTCATGAAATGAATGCAATAGCAACCTTATCCCAGTCTGTAAATTTGTTTTCCTTACTGTTTTACAGAAAGATAATTGACTTCCCTTTAAGGGTTCTTTGAATTTTACTTTGTCGCTCATTGCTTCTCATGCCATTTATTAAAATACCTTCTGCTGATCAGATGTGGTTGGATTGTTTGAACACGAGTGGTCATACAGTTCAGGAACGTTCCGTTTCTGTTATGCTGGTTTGTCACATACCATGCATCTGTGTGCATTCATTTGAAAAGATGAAATAAAATATCCTTTTCTCACAAACCAAACTCCTCTTATATCAAAAGCCTCTACCTAAAAATAGTAACCGGCTGGTAATTAGGTAATTTGCTCCAGTCCTTTTTTGGTGATCTGTCTTCCAGTATAGTGTGTGTGTTTGTTTGGGGTTTGTTTGATTGCTCTTATCTTGAATAGCACAAATAGTTTGGTTGCACAAGTTTTGCAAGTTTTGCAGCGCGAGAAATCATAATCCGTTTATCAGGCAAACTTTGTCGCGCCACATCTTCTGCCCGCCAACGGTGCGTCATGCCAATTTAGTCTTAACCATGGCCGAGATAACCAGCAGTGCATGTCTTTACCTGTTGTGGAAGAGGGAGAGACGTCGGAATGCCCGTCGTTTATGGGTTCATAATATCATCCAGAGGCGCACACATCTTTTGGCCGTGATATTATATAGATATTTATATATTATATAATATCATATCATATAATATTATATATAGAGCTCCGGGAGTCGCAAACGGCAACAATCACTTTCTCCTCCAAGCTGCGGTTCACTGAGGAGTGCAGGGAACGGTTGGCCCGGCCGGTTGAACGCTGATTGGCTGTTATATTGCGTCACTCAGGGAGTGAACGCCGATTGGCTGTCATCACGCGAATGACAGTGCTTTCATGCCGCGCCACATGTCACATCTTGCCGCAGGTTTTTCTAGCGACAAACGTCGCCTGATTCGCGTCTCTACGTTGACGTTGTACGGAGTCGTGTCGTTCCGTTTCTTTTGGTGTGAACGCAGTTACAGTTCAGGAACATTCTGTTTCTTTTATGCTGCTACGTGCTGGTATTTGATGTCTTTATGCTGTCTTATTCCTCCATTTGTTTTTACTTTTCAGAGATTTTCACAATCCAGGGCAACACCCAGGGCCGTCCCTGCTACCTGCCCTTCCTGTACGACGGACAGTGGTTCCACAGCTGTACTGCCGTTGGTCGGGAGGACGGACATCTGTGGTGCGCCACCACCTACGACTACGGCAAGGATGAACGCTGGGGCTTCTGTCCCGTCAAGAGTGAGTCAACGGCCGTTTCTCAATTCGCATTCTCGTCCGTACTCGTGTACTTTGTGTACTTTGCGTTCTCGTGAAACGTCATCAGTCGTAGCCCAAGTACTGTTCCAATTCAAAGTACGCATCAAGTCAAGTGACAGTCGTAAAAACCTGGAAGTGTTCTCGATGCGTTCTTAAACTGGCCGTTCCACCGAGGACGCATCGGAGGTGACTCGTGTGGAGTTAGGACCGTTAAATATCCCAGGATGCATTTTGCATTCCCATGTTTTTAAATATTAGTATGTAAGCTATAATAATAGGCTATATATAGGAACATTTGACATGTATAACAAAAATGTAGGCCTATTCATTCAAAATATTGACATGCTATTTTAAAATTAAAGAGGCTGGGGTTTTGTTTTATATCATTTGTTTATATTGTATACGTCGCTGATAGAGGAAACCCATCGCAACGGCAACGAAAATCCCGGTCGGATCCATCCGATCCTGTGTGTGTGTGTGTGTGTGTGTGTGTGTGTGTGTGTGTGTGTTTCTATTCTAATCTGTAATTTCTCGCTCATTCGTAATTATTATATCAATAGCCTACTCTCCAACTACATAGGCAGTTAGGCACGCGCATCTGTACCCTACATATAAAAAGTTGTGTGTATAGCTTATACACACGACAAGCATATCTTTTCATTTATATTCATTCAAAATATTAACATACTATTTTAAAATGAAAGAGGCTGGGGTTTAGTTTTATATAATTTGTTTATATTGTTCAGTAGAATATGCCTACATGAGGCCGTAAAGCACAGTTAACAGAGCTGAGGTGGTGACGTCATCGAGTCCGTTGCTGTTCCAATCAAAGGTGCGTACTCGCGTCCTCGGAAGTCTGTACTTGGAAGTCCGGACTTGCCAAGTACGCACTTCCAAGTCCGCGAGTCCATAGTTTGCGTACTTGGTATTGAGAAACGGCTAACGTTTCCCACCACCTGGTTTTCTACCTCTCTCTCAGGTCCAATCCCAAAAACGTCCCCTTTTTAAAAAAATGTATTTATGTTCCTACCTACCCAGTGCTCAAGACTGAAGCCCCTTTCACATGTGCAGTCTTACCATGCAAAGTTCCAGAAGAGTTCCTGCATGGGGTCATGTGTGAATGGGACCAGGGATCCATATTTTGGGAAATCTGCACAGGCAATTTGCCTGCCCAGGACCAAATAATATTTCCGGAACACTGCCTGTGCAGCTGTGTTTTGAATGAAAGCAGTGACATTGCCAGGAGAGGCACATAAAGGATTACGTCCTTCTGATGTGAGACGTTTACACATAGAGCGAACAAAGCAATTACAAGACCCCGCTGAGTATGTATTTCAAACAGTGACTGTTTATCTTGATGCACAAATGCTTTTCAGGTGATCCGATAACAATGGAAACTGGACAGGTTCCAAAATAAGCTTGCTCCTCTCAGTCTGCATGTTTAATGGCATTAATGGCAAGTGTTGCATCACTGCAATCTGCTGCACTGTCCCTTGGCCCATCTAGTCCGGCGTTGCAGAACGTGGCTGCATATGTAATAGTGAAAATCAATAGTGGTGCCTGAAGGGTTATCCCAGTGATTTACTGGAACTATGTGTGAAAGGGGCTTAACATTTTCTCCTGGTGGCATTGGTGCCCCTAACCTTTTCACTTGGTGGCACCCTAACAAATTTGGTTGCACCCCTTTGCTTTGCCCATGCTTTGTCACTGTATTGTTGTATGGTAATTTAATAGGTGTTTTTTTCTTTTTTTACCACCAGTGCCTCAACATATATTGTTGGTGAGAACCCTGACTATATATATATATATATATATATATATATATATATATATATATCAGTGGAGGCTTCTCCAGTGAGGAGAGGGAGGAAGATCCTCCTTAACATTGTTGAGAATAAAAAGTGTAGATTGCCCAGACTACTGTAATGAATTAATGCCCTTAATATGACTACTTCAATGCCTTTGAATATATTATATATTATACATGAGCCCTTCGACCCTCTATCATTTTTATTTTTATGATTCCCTTCTAACCACTCAAACACACACTTTACTCATATTTCCTCAAAATGTAGCTCATGATCTAACCAACATTTTTCTTTTTTCGTTTTCCAACGTCAGCCAACGACTGCGAGACATTCTGGGACACAGACCCACTGACCGACAGCTGCTACCAGTTCAACTTCCAGTCTACGCTGTCGTGGTACGAGGCGCGAGTCAGCTGCCAACAGCAGGGGGCAGACCTGCTGAGTGTCACCAAGCTGCATGAGCAGACCTACATCAATGGTAAATGATATATGATATGATATGATATGATATGATAAGCACATTTGAAGGTCAGCGAAAGCACCTGACCCCACTGGTAAAATAAGGGGTTCTATATGCAATATCATGTGTACTGTTTTAAATCTTAAAAATCTTGTGTGTAAGTATTGCAGAAATGTTTTAATCGCTTCGTGTGAAACCAGCCAAACCAAAACTTGGAACTTTTTTTTGTTTATAGCTTGACTAGAAATGAGAAAAGAAGGTACATTTTCTATGTCTATGTTGTTAAACATTAAACACTTTCAACACTTTCAAGCATACGGAGGACAGGCTTGTACGGTTGAACTGCCTTTCCTTCCCAGATGCCAGTATTTCTGTCACATTGTGTGGCTTGTACGCTACATTTCACAAATGGAAAACATTATCCGAATACTCCCAATGAAGTAAATAAAGAGGTCATTTTGCAGGAAAACAAACAGGACAAGGCAAAGACATTTTCTGGAATGTCTCAAATCATTTCCTGGAATTAGTAATTATTTTATTCCATACAATCATAGCCATGGTATTTCTAAAGGAATAATATTTCAGGAATTTCCCATGGTGAGAAAACATGTCGGTTGACATAAAATAAAGTCCCTGACATGTACTTATCTCCAAAGATGTTTCATTTTGTTTTGCCATTGATAGGTTTACTGACGGGCTACAGCGCGGCTCTGTGGATGGGCCTGAACGACCTGGACACCAACGGAGGCTGGCAGTGGGCTGACTCTTCCCCCCTCAAGTATCTCAACTGGGAGTCTGGTGAGCCAGGCAACACCGCCTGTTTAGCTGTGCAGCTGAAACATAGATAGGTACCACAAACGCAAAGTTCAAAGTTTACTTGTCCACAATTGTTGTAGTCATTATAGGTTTGAAATCCAGGCATTCACACCTCTGCGACATTACAAATAACAGTTGTCACTACAATATACGATAAAACAAAAACAAAGAAAAGTATATCTATACAGATAACAATCAAGTTAATCAATACAAAAAGAGAATCGAATTTGTACACAAATGTAAGAGCCAGTATTTAATCTTCTCCCAGATCAACCAAACCATGAGGATGAGGAGAACTGTGCTGTGATCAGAACTGAGTCATCGGGACGCTGGCAGAATCGGGACTGTTCCAATGCCCTGCCGTACGTCTGTAAGAAGAAACCCAATGCCACCCTGGATCCTTTCACCACCGGTGAGGAGCAATCATGGAGCAACAAACGTCTACCATTCGCCTCGTTGTGTTTACTACTATATGTACTATCTCTGTATTAGGTATGTGCAAAAGTTTTCTGAGCGATACATTGACAAAAGAAAGCTACATAGCACTTTTTTTTTTAGAAACACGGTAGTGCAAAATGTGAATGTTTTTGTTGTTACTATACATTTTGATCATATGCTTTGTTTGTCCTCAGCTTCACTGTGAAGATGTGAATGGCATCTTCCCTGTTTTAAACCATGTTTTAAAAGATGCACATGTTCCATGTTGTCAGGCTGTTAGCCATGTAATAGTCTGCAGCTGGGGCTCATAGGTTAATTGAGCCACACCCATTGTGGTGCTCCTTCAGAGGGCCAGAGTTCTAGATTGGGGGCGGCTTGAGTTCTGCAAGGGACATGACTGTTGTGGTGCTGTTCGTTTGAAGTAAAAATATGTTTTTCTACCAACAACATTGTGCATCAAGGAATACATTTTTCACAGTCACTTTGGATGAAAGCCTCAGCAATCTGACTCAATGTGAACGTTAAAGCTACTACCAGTGTTGGTCCAAGGCAGTTTTTACTGTTGAATTGACCTTCAAGCCGTTTCTCAATACCAAGTACGCGGACTACGTACTCGCGGACTTGGAAGTACGTACTTGGCAAGTCCGGACTTTCAAGTACAGACTTCCGAGAACGCGAGTACGCACCTGCAATTGGAACAGCAGCGGACTCGATGATGCATCCTGGGATATTTAACGGTCCCAAGTCCACACGAGTCACCTCCGATGCGTCCTCGGTAGAACGGCCTCGTCGAGAACGCATCGAGAACACTTCCGGGTTTTACGACAGTACTCGCGTACTCGCGTACTTGGAATTGGAACAGTGCTTGGGCCACCACTGATGACGTTTATCGAGAACGCAAGTACACGAGAACACACGAGAACGCGAATTGAGAAACGGCTTCAGATTTTAGGGTTTTTATGTTTTTCAATCTCTGCTCCGTCTGTACAGATTCATGGGCCGACGATGAGAAGTATGAGTGTGACGTGGGCTGGCACGCATTCCAGGCGGGCTGCTACAAGCTGGTCGCCGAGAAGACCAACTGGGACACGGCGCAGAGGACTTGCCAGAAGAAGGAGGCTAACCTGGTCAGCGTGCACACTCTGCCAGAGTTGGAGTTCATCACAAACAACATGAAGAAAGGTCATTCACAATCAGAGTTATAATTCACCGTTACGGCTGGAAGGAACCCTTTGTTAAAGAGGCAGATCATTCATCAACTAAAATGCTTTTCAAATCACAGCTTCAGTCGAACTGTATTGTGTGACGTAGTTAATGACGTAGTTGACCACCCGCATTATTAATTGACATTAAAGCATGATTTACCACTTAACAAAAGATACTGATCATGAAACAAGAATGCCTTCAAATACTTTTAGTTGTTGGGTATTTGGATGAGTTGCTACTTCAGTTGAACTGTTTTTTGTCATTCACCCATTTGTGCGTTTGGACTCGCTTTCATATTTGGGAAATAAAAGCTTTGCATATTGAGCTAATTAGCGTAAATCCAGACTGACAGACTACCTATGTGTTGGCATGCGGTACAGTAGTGTGTAACTCCATAACATTTCCATTTGTGTCTCCTAACCACAATCAAACCTCTCTCCACACCAACGTCCGTATCCCTCCAGACATAGAGGAGCTCTGGATCGGACTGCACGACACCGACATGCAGATGGACTTCCAGTGGACGGACCACACGCCCGTCATCTTCACCTACTGGCACCCCTTTGAGCCCAACAACTTCCGCAACGTCCAGGAAGACTGTGTCACCATCTGGGGGCCGGTGAGCGCCCCCCGCTGAACCCCTCCGGTCCGGACCCCCCGTCGTCTGGCTTCATGTCGGCCAGGGGCGTGGCCAGGAGTTTATTGAACAGGGGTTTGCTTAAGTTTCAGAAAAAATAAATTGTGAATGGTTTAGATTGTAAAGGGCTTAGATTTAGCCGTTTGGTTAGTTCCTGTGTGTGCAAAGTCAGTTTTCAAGGCTTTCATTGAACGGCATTTGTTGCAAATGCAAAACATCAAAATCATTGTTCAACTCAATAATGAAGGAACATTTTGATTTCAATTTGGTACAGAAAAATCTACAAAACGAAATTTGAATTTCAGACTCTCGACACAAAACATATATATATATATAATTCATAAAACTATTACATTTTTCTGGGGTTAAGTTATTGAGCTCAAGGCAGTCGAGAATAATCCCGTTCTGGGAGTGGTGGTTGTGTTTGTTTGTATTGAGCAGCTGTGCTTTTTGCGTCTTGTGTTTACTCATGTGGGCGTGCGCAGGACGGCCGATGGAACGACAGCCCCTGTAACCTGACCCTGCCCTCCATCTGCAAGAAACCTGGGATGAAGATTGAAGGGAAGACTCAGCAGAAAGACTGCAAAAAAGTGTGCAAAGTTTTTTTTACGTACTCAAATATTAGTCCTGCTTGTGCAGGTGGTTTTCCTTTTGCCACTAAGTGGGCAGAGCTAACCATCACCATGGTATCCCTGAATGCAATTGTTAAGATAAGATAATCCTTTATTAGTCCCACAGTGGGGGCGGTGTGTGTGTGTGTGTGTGTGTGTGTGTGTGTGTGTGTGTGTGTGTGTGTGTGTGTGTGTGTGTGTGTGTGTGTGTGTGTGTGTGTGTGTGTGTGTGTGGTGCTGATTTTAGAGTCTGACTGCTGCAGGAAGGAGCGTCCTGCCGTACCTCTCCGTCACACCCCACGGGTGTCTCAGCCTCTCGCTGAAGGTGCTGCTCTGTGATGTTAGTGTCCCGTGAAGGGGTTGAGACATGGACGACAGCTTTGCTATCATCCATTGGGGACAGCTGAGTTAGAGCAACCAATCATGTTTAGGAATACAATGGCCATGGCTGGCTCCGCCCACACCTCCCACGGAGAAGACATTTCTTTCGATCAAGCAGGAAAACGTAAGTTGTGACCATAATTATGGATCCATGAGACCGAACGATGACCGTCACCCCGGTCTTACTACGAATGATGCCATTCAGCTACCTGTCGCCAGACCCTTATATCAAAAATGTCACATGTGACATTTTTGTCACATCATTCATCAGGTCATCATTCGGTCTCATAGATCCATAGTTATGGTCATAACTCTCTGACCGTCACCACGGTCTTACTACGGATGACTAGTACCAAAAGTGTCGCGAGGAACAGAGGATCCCTCTTCACTAGTCTGTTTGGCAGCCGTCATGAGAACAGTAGCGCTGACCGCGGTGGATGTCACATTGATTCTATAAAACCTGGTGAAAGTACATGGAGTGCTCCAGGATGCTGCAGCACAAATGTCACCAAGAGCAACCCCTTTCAAAGCTGCCCATGAATTGGCCATGCTACGTGTGGAGTGAGCCACCCGGGGGCTGGGATACCCTGCTCAGAGTAAGCTTGGGCCAGTAAGCTTGGGACTAGCCAGTGGGACAAGCGTTGTTTCGCGACTGGGTGACCCAACTGCTTAGTGTGAGCACATCTCGGCTGCTGTGTACGATCAACGTAGGCCCTTAAAGCCCTAACTGGGCATAGTGTATGAAGAGCCACCCCTGTTTAAGAGGCTGACTCACGGTGAAATGCCTCCAGTTCAATAGCACTGTTAATTCACCAAGGGTTTAGCAAGAATGGATTCGGCCAAAGCGACACTGCTGTATTTTCAGATTTCCACCTCAAGTACTCACAGAGAGTGCAGCTCACTCACCCTCTTGGTAGAGCACAAGGCCAGTAAAAACACTGTCATCTCTGTTAAAAACTTAAGATCAGATTGCCCCAAAGGCTCGTACAGGGCTGTGGTCAAAGACCTCATCACTGAAGGAAGGTCCCAAGATGTGGCCCTAAAACATCTGCCCAGCCGCAGCCGGTTTGCACCCTTTAAAAACTGTGACACCATATGGGTGTTTTCCCACAGACAGGCCCCCCTACTAAATCATGAAATGCAGAGATAGCAGCTGCATAGACCCTTAGGGTGCTGGCTGCCCTCCTAGTGTCCAAGAGGGACTGGAGGAAATGGAGTACCACCATCACTGGGCAGGTCTTTGGGTCAAAACCCTGGTCTTGACAACATGAAGAGAACAACCTCCATCTCTGCTGGTAGTTGGCCAGAGTGGAGGGTGCCCTTAGCCTGGCTATTGCCAGACCAAGCTCAATCGTAGATTGCATGTTGGTCTGAGGAGGCTGCTGTCATTTTCTTCAGCACAAGAGGCGTGATCCACAGGCGTAGTTCAAACGACTCTGTATGCAATTGGATGCTTGCCGTCGCTTTCCTGTCGTCATTGTGTGACAACAGCCAACAGCGCGCCAGGGGGAAAAGCCAGCTTGGTGATTGGCTCCCGCAAAAGTGTATCAGAAGCAGAAAGAAATGTATTGCTCCTCTCCAGGGCTGCAGGGCGAATTCAAATTGCCGGCAGAGTGGGCTGGGGGTAGCATTGCTTATGGTCTCCAGAACAGCCTGACTCAAGCCTTGAGGTAGGGGCTGAGGAGGGGCCAAGCCCACAGCTACAGGATAGCTGGCCTGGGATGCCAAATTTGACCCTCCACTTGCGAGAGAAGGTCTGGCCTGACTGGCAGAGGCCAGGGTTGGCCGTGAACAAGGCGCAGGAGAGGCGGAAACCAATGTCTTGCAGGCACTGTGGAGCCACTAACATAACTCTGTAGGAGCCCTGGCACATTCTGTTCAGCACCAGTGGGATCAAAGATATTGAAGGGAAGACGTATAATAATCCTTCTGGCCACTCGTGAGACTAGCCCCAGCGGGTGCATCTAGCCCCAGCTCCACCTGGGTTACACAAAACCGTGCCCACAAACTTGCGACCACCTCCGTGTGCAGCCTCCACTCTCCCGGGGGAGGTCCAGACTTGGAGAGGAGATCTGCTGCCTGGTTCAGCACACCAGGAATATAAACTGCCCTTAGTGAGAGCAGGCGTGGGAATGCCCAAAAGAGGAGCAGCCTTGAGGCAACGCAGAGATCTTGGTTTAAGGATTAGGCCCTACCTCGACTTGCTGGCGGGATGGGGCACATACTAGCCAGTCGTCAAGGTAGGGCAGCAGCCACCACCCTGAACACCCTTGGTGAAATTGATAGGCTTGTCCCTGAAAGGCGAAACGGAGGAACTGCTGAGATGTTCCCGACAAATTGGGACGTGGAAGTATGCATCTTTTAAGTCGATCGTAGTGTACCACTCGCCCGGCTCTATTGACTCTAGAATGTGCCTTGTCTGGAGCATCTTGAAGGTCAGGATTTTCAAGTGAGCGTTTACGCGGCGCAGGTCTAAAATGGGGCGTAGACCACCGTCCTTTTTTGGGACAAGGAAATATATAGAATAAAAGCCAGCTTGCTGTTCGCTGGTGCTCACCTTTGCTATGAATGTTTGTCCTCTACCGTGGTCGGATGGAACCCCGAAAAGGGTGGAGGCCGCCGCCGAAACTGTGTAAATGTGTGGAATCTGTAACTCCTTGAAATTGTTTCCAACACCCATGGGTCTGAAGTATCCCTCCCAACTGTCTAGGCGTAGTGAACCTCTGCAACTGTCCCACAAGTCCTATTTATGGCCCCCCTCCCCTGGTCCCCGCGTTGGGCCACCTTACTTGCCACTGACTGGGGTAGAAGTTCCCCTTGATAACGCACAGGCCGGGCAGGGTTTTGCCTGCTGAGATCCTGGCGTGTGTTAACTGACCAGGGTTCCTGACGTCTCCAGACACGAGACGTGTGTGTGTGTGTGCGCTGACGGCCTGCCGTTCTAGCTGTGGGACGGTTGAATGCCCTTTTTACACTCTCACGAGCACGCACGGACTCCTGAGCCATACTCCTAAGCAGTATGGCCTGTGAGTCGGGATGGAACACATTCCACGTCTGTATCAGCATATTTATGAGTTCCCTCTTTACATCGTCTGGGAGGGCAGTCTGGGCCAGCCAGATCTGCCTAAGAGCTAGAGTCTCTGACGACATGGCCAAGCCTACGTCACAAGTCATCTGGGCAAGGGCAGACAAGGCTGCATCCAAAAGGTCCTTGGTGTCCTGGTCACCTGCACCAGCAGTCTTCCTTACAGCAGCTAAATGAACAGTCAAAGCACTTCCGGACCGAGAAGCAAAAGCGGACGCATTAAAGCCCTTACAAGCAAGGTGATCAGTCTTGTTGCCACTGTCACTGTCATCTTTGACGGTCCAAGGGAAGTCAAAGCAGCCATCTCCCTTTCTACATGATGTATATCCCCCAACCCAGTCTCTGGTGGGTATGATGCCCTAGCCAGTTTTCTGCAACCTGCGTTAAACTGGCACTTGGCCCGGAGCATTCCAGGTTTTCCTCAGCATTTGGCAGAGGTCATCTGCCGCACGGAGAATGACAGTAGGACGGAGCTGTGTAATACCGGCCCAAACCCAATCAGCTGGGCTACCACCCCCTGTCGGGATTGTGAGCCCTACAATTTCGCAGCTGTGAGGACTTTCGCCACCAGATCCACTGCACTGGCGTCCTCTGTGCCGTCACCTCCAGACGTTGAACCCCCTGGGCAGGAAGAAGCTGGGTGTGTATGCCCTCCTCCCCTACCGAATCCCGAGAGGGAGAACTTGGAGGATGCGTGGAGGAGCAGGAAGCATCTGAGGTCCTCCTCCTCTTGTGTTTATGGGAAGGCTTATGGGATTGCTTGTGTTTCCTTTTCAAGGACTTACCTCCTGGGTCATGGGACTGTCCTCCATGAGTGGAAGAGGAGTCCGTCAGTGATACAGGGACTGCCTGCAGGCCAGCCCTTCGAGACCTCTCCTCGAGAGGCAAGTCAAGTGCGGCGGGCAGTGTTGTGCCTGAACGCGTTCGTTGAACGATAGTTCATGAAATAGCCCTACCCCTAACCCTGACCAAACAAACACGTTGGCACATTAGCACACATTAGCACAGCTGGCTTACCTTAGCTTGCACCCCAGGAAGTATGTTTTCTCCTTACCCACAGCCATTCACTTGCTCGTTCTGCTGCCACGGACATGTTACTAACCGCCTGCCTCAAATACACAAATATATATATATATATATATGCCTCAAATACACAAATACCCAGTTCAGTCAGCAAGCTAATAGCAGATCTAGCCACGAACCCCCGCACACCAATTTCAATAGGCCTTAGTCGCGTACTCCAGCCTCGCTGTGCTGCCTCTCCAGCCATTTCAGCATACTTCACTTTCTTAAGCCCATTGGCTACTTCAACTCTGTCTTCCCAAGGAACTGTAAGTTCAATAAAATAAACAATCTTCTCCGAGTCCGACCACAATAGCATATCTGGTCTTAGCCGAGTGCTAACAATGTGTGGAGGCACAACAATCTGCTGACTAAGATCCGCCTTCATTTCCCAGGCTCCTCCATTACTTAGCTGCCCGGCTCTGTGCCTGCCTCTAAATGGTCTAGCCTTTCCCCCCTGACGCACAAAGTTAATGTGCCTACCCTCTTTACTAGCGGCTGATGAATTAGCTTCTCTCCGTTTATCATCAACAGCCTCTGCCAAACATTTCAATACCTGGTTATGACACCACATATACCGCCCCTGGGAGAGACTTACCTTACCTACCACCCTGATAGGATATGGTGGAGGCTGCACACACGGGAACATAGTGTGCATGTCTTATCCTCACCAAACCATTGATTTAAGTTCTGGGGAGATGGGAGCATATCATATGTAGCACCTATTATAAATCTGATCCTGCTAGCCTCCATGCTCCATAGATCTCTCCATTTTATCTTCTTCTCCACTCCCTCCCAATTCAACCACTGCCCTTGTTTTGCCTGCGACACTGCCTTAGTAAATCTTACAATCTCCTCCTGTCTATGTATTTCCTCCACTACCATTTTCCTCCTTTCTCCTGCAGAAGCATTACCCCACGAGGGTTTACCTACGTCCCTCCCTAAGCCCCCCCGCCCATGCTGAACATAATATTGGCCCATAATATTCCTATGCCTAAGTGCCGATTGAGCTTGCTGGACCACTTGTTTTGGTTTCCATTTCCTCCCTGCTTTAACTGTGGGTGAAACCCTCCTCACCCCCGGGGGCCTTGGACTGAGTAAGAGTCATTTCCAGTCTAACCTTAACACATTTAATTTCTTCTGTCAGATTAGATATTGGCAACTCTACAATGCCCTTTCCTTACAAGGCTACGCTGCTTAGGCAGCGTGGGCCTCCGAGCCACTTTCTGCCAAAAGAGTTGATAATTTTTTCCATCCTTTCTACCTTTGAGACTTCATACACTGTCAATGGCCACATTAGCCGAGGCAATAGACCAAACTGCAGACACCACAACTTAAGTTTACCTGGCATCCCTGACTTGTCTATTTTTGCAATACCTTGTCTAGTTTCCTGTCTCAATTCTTCAACCTGTGCCTTTTCACTAAGGCTTGCATCATACCACCTTCCCAGACTCTTTACTGGCTTCTCCAGAACTGTAGGCATCACCTCTTCATTTATAGCAAACTTCTTATCTACTACCTTCCCTTTAACGATTGAGAGACTCCTACACTTACTTGGCTTCACCTTCATTCTAGCCCATTGCAGATTGCTATTTAACTTATCCAGTAACCTGCTGGTGCACGGAGCGGTTGACGTCATGGTTGTCATGTCGTCCATAAAAGCCCTAATTGGGCCCTTCCTGCAAATTCTCCCCACCCACTACCCACTTAGAGGCCCTGATAATGACCTCCATCCCCATTGTGAAGGCAAGTGGGGAGATTGTACATCCCGCCATAATTCCTATCTCAAGCTGTTGCCACCCTGTGGTGTACTCTGCCGTATTAAAACAAAGTTGAATATCCAGAAAATATGCTTTAACTAGGCTTTTAATGCTACCTGGAATTCTAAAGTAATCAAAGGCCTCCCATAACAGACTATGTGGTACTGACCCAAAGGCATTAGCCAAATCCAAAAATACAACATGCAGGTGTCTCCTCTCGCGCTTCGCTAACTGAATTTGGTGCCAAATCATGCTGGTATGCTCTAAGCATCCGGAGAAACCAGGGATTCCAGCTTTCTGAACCGTGGTATCAATTAGTCTATTCTTTTCAAGATAATTTCAATCTCCAGTCAATCTCCGAGCAACAACACTGAAAAAGACCTTCCCTTCAACATTCAGTAGACTAATTAGTCTAAACTGATTAATCTCAACTGAGTCCCTCTCTTTGGGAATAAAAAAATGCCTTGGGAATACTCTGCTTTTTCCAAACTATTTTCATTAGTTTCCATAAGAATCTTAAAACATCTTGAGCGCTCTTATACAATCGGTAGGGCACTCCATTGGGTCCCGGGGCTGAAGAGGCCTTTGCACGTTTTATTACTTCTTGCACCTCTTTCCACCTTGGTGGGCTATCGTTACTATTTTTATTTTGGCTACAGCCAAGTTCAGAAAAAATACTGGTATGAAGCCCGAGTCTTTTTTTGCTTTTTTAACAACACAGAAAGTTCCCTACTGCAGAACGAATAGGGAAAATAACCCTCTCAGATATGGCCTATGGCCAGGTGTAAGCCAACTAAATTGTCAAACACTGAAAACAAAACACTCCTGCAATGCATGTGGTAGGCCTACTGATTTACAAACAACCCTATGGTCAGAACAGAAAAATAATGACTGCACCCAGCAGCCAAGCTCATTTAGGCTATTTTAGACAATGTAACTTTTTCACAAAAACACTTTCACCGTTCACGCGAATGTGCAGGGTTTGTTTTTTTTACAAGCGAAACCCAGACTGCTGCTGCAGATGACTCAAAAACAGGGTAGAAACGTTAACTTCTTACTGTGCTTCACGCTCGTTTGCCAGTACTTTTCCTGTGTACAAACAAGCAAGGTTTTTTAATAGGGATTACACAGTGAAGACTTCAACGGGAAAACTTTAAGCAATCCTCAGGGGCTCAAGGCGCCTGCACGATTAACATGACGGATTGTAGATCGCCCAAGTTTTTTACTTACCGGGTCTCATGAACCGAAGCGAGAAGGCAAAAGAGGAAGAGCCTTGTCCTCGCATCCGCTTTATGCAGCGTAACCTGCCTCCAGTCAGTCACATGTGCCATTTTTGATATAAGGGTCTCACGACAGGTAGCTGAATGGAATCGTTCGTAGTAATGCTGCTATCCATTTGGCCTTTTGTGCTGGTACGCCGACCTGCTCAACGAGAACGTCCTGGCTCTTCCCACCTTAAAAGTGTTACAGTAGTCTTTTGTGTGCGACGAGTGCGCGGGAGAATAATGGACGCCTGGAGGTGGCAGCAGTAGTAGCAGGCTAGTCATTGTTGTTAGCAACATTAGGCTCTTTAGCAAACCAGCTCAAAAACTTTACATTGTATTGCACGCACAGCAAGACCGTGCAATGCATACATTGGTGACCGGATTAAAGCAGCAATGTAATCAAGTGTGTGAGAGCAGTGTACATCGACATTAAAGACACCAACTTGGAACAAAGAGAAAGAAAATACATCTCAACTTTATTAACTACAGGCGCAGCCATCTTCGTTCATCGAGCGTCACAGGGATCTTTTGCGACTCAGGGCACTGATCGGAAGCCCCAGTGGGAGCTTGATATCCCCAAAGAAAAGGAGGCAAGGCATGCCTCAATGCTGCAAGAAAGCTGGGAGATCCGACTGGGATGGTGGGCGTACCAAACAAATAGCACTATAAGACCGTGGTGACGGTCAGAGAGAGGTTGAAATTGATCACACTTGACACTGGGGAAAACATCCCCAGTGTCAGTTGTGACACTGGGGCTGTCTACTTCACGTTGTGTGCTACTTTATGTTCATGCTCAATGAGTGATTTTCTCTTAAACGTTGCTGGCTAAAGAAGAATCAGAATAACACATTATGGGATGGGGAATCTCAACAACAGTCTTGTGCTGTGGTGCTGTCCTTGGAGGATTTTTTTGACGAAGCACAGAATCTTGCAAGGCTCTCATGTTACACTGGTCTTTATATGGATAGCGGGTGTGTTTGGTAGAGGATATCATCCTCAACCTCTCATCGTCACACTACAGAGGTAAACTGGAATGTGTGTGTGTGTGTTTGGTCTGGCTTCATGCCGTTAAAAATCGGAATATCTTACTATTACAATAGCAGGCCTATAGGACAAGTTGCTCCTCCACACTTGGTCAGATGCACATGTGCGAAGCAGTCCGCAGCTCACACAGACTCACAGCACGCACACACGCATGCACACACACTGCACGCACGCACACACACACCGCATACCCACGCAAATGCGCACGTACACACGTGCACACACACCGCACACACGCTTGTGCGAATGCAGAATAAATATTAATTGCCTACTTGAGCATCCCGCTCAATGTCTTGTGATATTGATATCCCCACCTTCCCCCTTACGGCCCCGCCATCAACACACTCTCCCAGGTAAGACGTTCTGTCTAGATTGTAGAAATTGTGACAAAAAACATTGCGCCGACCGGCATATCAACAAACAACAAGTCGTGCGATCTTAAAGAGACAGCGTCCCTATAACACAGAACGAAAACATGTCAATAACACAGTATGGTGAATTATGTCGATAGAGTCCAACTCACTCTGTGTGTAGGCTATGTGTGACTATAGGCTACTGCTGCCTGTCTTGGCCAGGACACTTGAAAAGGAGAGTTTTAATCTCAATTACGTATTTTTCTGGTTAAAGTAAAAAAATATCTTCAACTCTCACGTCAGGTAGCCAATGTACAATCTGCAATCTTTCCCTCGCACCCCCCCCCAGTTTCAGAAGAAGCTGTTTGTTATTATAATTTAAACTAACCAATAGTAGTTTACATGTCGCGTGCCAGTCGCATGTTGATCGCACGCTTTGGTCAGTATTTGCATGTGGCCCCCTAAATGATAATCAGCCTGTTGTCTTTTGTTCGCTGAATGGTAAAAAAAAAAAATATTTAAATGTGGCCACTGCTTTTCAGAGTCATTCGTGGTGAACGCTAAAATAAGGATAATTCTAGGTAAACTCTAGTAATTATAATATAACCATGACTTTAAAGAAGTCAGTTGCAGGTAACTAATGCTCTGGATGGGACCTAAAGGGGTAATAGATTTGACGGAGTAACGTTTCGGACAGATCTGAGCGCTGAGTGCCACAGCTGGACATTTTTGAGGTTTCTAACTTGCTGCCAAGTGTGGGGTTATCCAACACTTCTCAAGTGCTGACTGACAGACAGACAGACAGACAGACGGAGCACAAATAGCACACACTTAGTTGTCTGTTTCGCGCCGTGCTTCACTGCACAATCCTGCAGTTCGTGACCTCTTTGGATGCGCTGCTTGTCCGTACACGTCGACAGTTAACTGCAGATGCACATTGACATTTCTTTTTCTTTTTTTTAACCAACATAAAAATATGGTGCCCATATAAGTGTGTTACGCATTATGAAATATATATATTTTTGTATTTTGTATATATTTTATATTGCATTCCCAAGATTGCGTTCAGCTCTTGTTTTGTACCAAACACACATAATAAAATATCTCTCTCTCTCTCTCTCTCCCTCTCCCTCTCCCTCTCTCTCTCTCTCTCTCTCTCTCTCTGCGCTAGGGGTGGAGGTGGCACAGCCCAGCTTGCTACTGGGTCGGCGAGGATCAGCTCTCCTTCCAGGAAGCCAAGAAAGCCTGTGAGGACAGCGGGGCTGCGTTAGTCACCATCACCAACAGGTGAGCTCCACCGTAGACACAAACATCCCCCCCGGGTAGTGAACCAACATACACATCTAAGCCTCAGGAGTAGTCTTACTTGAGAGGAATCATCTGATGGCCCAGCACTCATTAACTGTAAAAAAACAACAACAACATTACATTAATGGTTTCAAATGAACACTGTGTAGTCTTGCTAGTGTAGAAATAAACATATAAAAATCTGCTTCTGAAAGCTGCATACACATGAGTTTATCTCCGGTAGAATATCTCGAAACAGTAAAGAAGGCATCACTCTGCCTCGCTGCTGTTGGTTTGCGGTCTGTGACGTATGTTACAGTCTAGTAGGACGGCTGGGGCCCAGACTACCTCATGGGTAATGGCTTAGGGCTTGGATTCCCAAATTAAACCAACTGTGGTTCGAGGACTAATGTTGGCAACTTACCTGTAGAGTAATGTGCCTGCTTCTTAATGACCTGTATCCAAACTCCCTGTGAATTAGATAAAAAGCATCTACTAAATCGCTTTCCTCAGTGCAACTTTTCAAGAGATTTATTGATCGAATGCACTAAAAAGGCAAAAGTGCACAATAAGAGTAAGAATATAATGTTGACATGAAAGAACCTTATAGTTTATAACCTTAATATTCTTTTGTTATGCCTTTGTAATGGTCCTAGGTTCGAGCAGGCATTTGCCAACAGTCTGGTCTTCGGTCGCTCTGGGGACCTTTTCTGGATCGGGCTCCAAAGCCAGGGCCATCCTGGGGTCTTCCACTGGCTCGGGGGGGAAGAAGTGTCCTACACCAACTGGAACAGAGACCAGCCCGGTAAGGCTGCAAGATTACAACAAAAAATATAAGTGTGAATATGTTGCCCGATATGTGGTTGTGATTATTTTTTTGATTTGATTAATATTCTGTCCTGCTTACTGGATATAAAAAAAATGTTTTGCATTGAAACCTCAGTTTGAACAATCATATTGTGAATCCTGTCATACAATTTCATTAAAACTTTACACAATTGTCAAGGCACCTTATTTGTAGGCTCCTCTCATACTATGGAAGCTGTGTGTCTTCAGAAACTTTTAGCTGCGTTGAAGCACTGCCGTAACTCAAATCCTCACAGGTCTTGAACACGGGCATCAAATCAACTCGGACCGATTAGGGATCCGAAAACAATGAGGTCCACTCAGCAGTCCGATGATATTGTAGTATTGCTATCTAAATTATTAAAATCAACGCATTGGTTTTAGGAATGAATCGCTTTATAAATTAAAATAAAACATAAACGATATCTTCAGAAAAATCAAAAGTGAAATCAAATGGAGTAATCACTTTTATGATGTTGTTATGATGTGATGATGATACATGATTTGATGCTTTGCATTAATTCTCCACATGTCGGGGGGCCTAACGACGTGTCAGATGACGACGTTTTTGTTTTTTTTCCCATATCTACCTCATTGTTTACACACCCCACAGTGAGTGGCGGCTGCGTTTCCATGGCGACGGGCCACGCCACAGGCCTGTGGGAGGTGAGCGACTGCGCGTCGTCCCGGGAAAAGTTCCTCTGCCGCCAGAACCAAGACGCCTCGCGGAGCCCCGAGCCTCCGGCCCCGCCCCCCTCCCCCGCCCCCACGCCCAGCCTCACCGGCGCCTGCCCCAGCGGCTGGAAGAGCAACCTGCGCCACTGCTACAAGGTGACCCTCCCCCGCTGGTACCTCACTGACACACTGCTACAAGGTGACCCTCCTCGCTGGTACCTCACTCACTGACACACTGCTACAAGGTGACCCTCCTCGCTGGTACCTCACTGACACACTGCTACAAGGTGACCCTCCTCCCCGCTGGTACCTCACTGACAACACTGCTACAAGGTGACCCTCCTCCCCGCTGGTACCTCACTGACAACACTGCTACAAGGTGACCCTCCCCCGCTGGTACCTCACTGACACACTGCTACAAGGTGACCCTCCCTCCTCGCTGGTACCTCACTGACACACTGCTACAAGGTGACCCTCCCCCGCTGGTACCTCACTGACACACTGCTACAAGGTGACCCTCCTCGCTGGTACCTCACTGACAACACTGCTACAAGGTGACCCTCCCTCGCTGGTACCTCACTGACACACTGCTACAAGGTGACCCTCCTCGCTGGTACCTCACTGACACACTGCTACAAGGTGACCCTCCCCCGCTGGTACCTCACTGACACACTGCTACAAGGTGACCCTCCTCGCTGGTACCTACCTCACTGACACACTGCTACAAGGTGACCCTCCCTCCTCGCTGGTACCTCACTGACAACACTGCTACAAGGTGACCCTCCCTCGCTGGTACCTCACTGACACACTGCTACAAGGTGACCCTCCCCCGCTGGTACCTACCTCACTGACAACACTGCTACAAGGTGACCCTCCTCCTCGCTGGTACCTCACTGACACACTGCTACAAGGTGACCCTCCCCCGCTGGTACCTCACTGACACACTGCTACAAGGTGACCCTCCTCGCTGGTACCTCACTGACACACTGCTACAAGGTGACCCTCCTCGCTGGTACCTCACTGACAACACTGCTACAAGGTGACCCTCCTCGCTGGTACCTCACCGACAACACTGCTACAAGGTGACCCTCCTCGCTGGTACCTCACTGACAACACTGCTACAAGGTGACCCTCCTCGCTGGTACCTCACTGACAACACTGCTACAAGGTGACCCTCCTCGCTGGTACCTCACTGACAACACTGCTACAAGGTGACCCTCCCCCGCTGGTACCTCACTGACACACTGCTACAAGGTGACCCTCCTCCTCGCTGGTACCTCACTGACACACTGCTACAAGGTGACCCTCCTCCCCCGCTGGTACCTCACTGACACACTGCTACAAGGTGACCCTCTACAGGGTTCCTACGTTTTTCGTAGGAACCCTGTTGTATTTCTTAGTATTATTATTATTATTATTATTAACTGTCCTTCAGAAAACATATGAACCCTTTTGTATTCGTTAGTATTATTTAATTTTTTTTTTTTTTAAGTTTTAAAAAATGGCAGGCTTGTCGAACTCGTAAATTTAAAAAAAAAGGCCTGGAAGTTCAAGATTTAAACAGGCTGTCATTACCACTAGGAACGTTCAATATGCATGAAACTTTCAAATCGCAACCCATATGATCAGACTATTTAGACTTAATGCAATGACTACAATTTGACCAAACACCCATACATAAACTGCTTTGGTGCTATCTCAGATGTTTCAACAGTTGTAACGTTGCGTCAAAACCATGTAGCCTTAACCAAATCATAGCATTTCTAATGGTAAATGGTCCTCATTTATAAAGCGCTTTTATCCAAAGCGCTTTACAGTGTTGACTGACATTCACCCATTCATGCACACATTCACACACCGACGGCAGAGTCAACCATGCAGGGTCAGGAGCAATTAGGGTGAGGCGTCTCGCTCAGGGACAACACGACACTCGGTAGCTAGGAGGAGCCGGGGATCGAACCAGCAACCTTGTGGTTACCAGCCAACCCGCTCTACCTCCTGAGCTAATGCCGCCCTAATGGGGGAAATATATTTTTCCTTTCATAATAAAATGATACAACATTGTATTACACATCACACTGCGTCCAGGTGTTCCCCACGTCCCTGCTGACGCCGAAGCTGACCTGGCTGCAGGCCCACCTGTTCTGCCAGGGATACGGGGCCAACCTGCTCAGCATCAGCAGCCCCGAGGAAGAGCTCTACGTCCTGAAGCTCCTCCATGACGACTACGGGTGCGTGTCTGGGCAGAGAAATGATGATAGTGATCACGTACTTGTGATTAGTATGTTGCTTGTTCATTTTGTTAATGATACTGCAGTGCATTACATGTAAATGTAAACCATTGTTTTCAAACTGGGGAAGGCACCAATTCATTTCGTTTTTGTATAAAAACAAGTCATAGGATGTATCAATAATGTATTTCACTAAATGAAAAATGGGAGCTCTTATGTCTGAATTGGGTAACCTTTAGTTGAATTTCTCAAATGCCACGATAAAATCCTGAAAAACGAATTATTTGCTGCTAAATTATGTATTTGCTCTTACTTCTTGTATTAAGGCTTGTTACTTAGCAATGACACGTGAAGGGGCGTAGCACCAAATTCTGGGCCCTATATACAAGAAGTCCTGATGCCCCCCCCCCCCGCTAAAAAAATTTAGCAGGCAGCTAGGATGATATAGCCATAGGATGCTTCTCTAGCCAATTACATCGCTCTATTGTCAATTGTAACTCATAGCACATTGATTGACAGCCAGCTTTGGTTTCTGATGGCGCTCACGTAGCACAGCTGTAGCGAAACTCTACCCTAGCCACCACAGTGTAACAAAATGCCATCTGACATACGTTGGACATTATTTAAGGCCTTTAAGGATATGAAGAACAATGGCTATCGAGAAAGGCCAGCAGGCAGAGACAATGTGAATCTGCAACTGATTCACTGATAACAAGGGCTGTATCAATGGAGATGGATGTGCTCAACAGGGACTCTGAGGATCACGAGCAGCACTGGTTCTGGATTGGTCTGAACCGGAGGAACCCCGTAGATAACGGCAGCTGGAAGTGGAGTGATGGACTGGCCGTGAGTTCCGATGTTGTTTTCATTCCAACCACCCCTGACATGAAGAGTCTACACATTTACCTTCAGGGCTAAAAGATAAGAGTGAAGCAAAAATAGACTCGTGCACAGAAAATTAGTACAGACGGTTTAAATAAGAATAATAGATAGCTTATACATGCATGACACAACTCCCAAACAGAGAGAGAAATCCTTGATAATAGCAAGATATGCGAGTGACATACATGCAACGTGTCTAGTACAGAGGATGAGAATGTTCAGAAAAGAACATTGATAATTTACATAATAGTACATGGCCCAACTCTCAACAGGTATAAAATAAAACAAATTACATACATAAACAAATTAGTAACATGTGAGGTGTAAATACCAGATGAAATGTTGACATACCTGTAAAGAATAGTTACTATTTGCCTACTACAAAAAGCGGGGCGCAAAAATGTCCGCTAGCGTATTTAAATGCACCCGCCGCCATAAGGAACCGACATAACCTGTATGTCTTTGTCCCTCGCAGTATACCTACGAGAACTTTGGCCGCTACTACTACAACATCCGGCAGTGTGCGGCGACGGACCTGGGCTCCAAGACATGGCTGGCCATGCACTGTGACTCTGAGCTGGACTGGATCTGCAAGATCCCCAGAGGTAACCTTGGAAGTGTTGGGGGAAAAACAGTCTAGTCTAGTTACTTGACCAGATAAAATGAGACGGAGAGGTGATAAAGTCTGTCAGCACGAGGGCCTCGGATTTATTGAGTAAAGTGGCAAAGGTAAAGATTCATAAAGCGTGAGAGATCGAATATTCTACGTCCCCTAACAGCGCTGAGGTCGTCCGGAGCTTCGCCTCCGTGGAAGTTCTGCTTCAGAAGAGCACACCGTGATCCGGTGCATGTGAAACTTATAGTTCTTTCCTAGCCAGGTGTGTGTGGTAGACTTTGTGTGCGTTATCGAGGGTTCTCTTGTCCCTGAGCCTCCGGGTTGTGTTGTCTTTCTGTGTGATATGTGTGTCCTCGCCATCCAGCTGTGGCAGAGTGTTCTCCGCAGACTGATAGGGGGGCTCGAGGGTCATCTTGACCCTCTTGAATGTGTGGTGTGTTGTGTTCGTTAGGTTTGGACCCAGAGTTTACTATATTCGTAATGTAATGTGTCCGTTAGGTTATTTTTGCCCATCAGAAGCTATCAGGCTAATTCTGATATTGATTCTAATGCAGTGCTAATGCTCACTCTAATGGTATGGTATGTCAACATTAGCGATGTGCTGTGTTTTTTCCAGTTCCTACATCGTGTGTTTCACGAATACATGCCTATTCATTTTATTTGTTTAATCAAATGTTGTTTTCAGGTGCTGTTTCTAAGGACCCAGAAGATGATGAGGAAGGTCAGTACCCTTGTCAGCTCACAAGTTTACTAATAACTTACTTATTTAGCAATTTTATCCAAAGCAACTTACAGGCATCTTACCCAATGATACCTACAGGTTAGGCTGTGGTCATCAGGAATCAAACTCTGTACCCTGTACCCGGGAGTCCAACACCTTAGGCATTACACTCTCCTGATGCCCCCTCCCGGTAACTGTGTTCATGTTTCGCGGTCCATGCCAGACACCAGTACCCCAGAGTGGGTGGGCTTCCAGGAGGCAGAGTACAAGTTCTTTGACCACCGCACCACCTGGCACCAGGCCCAGAGGATCTGCTCCTGGTTCCAGGCCTCGTTGGCCTCTGTGCACTCGGACAACGAGGGCGTCTTCCTGTCGACCACGTTACGCAAGGTAGCGCGCCGCCAACACCACGTGAATCAGATCCGTTTGCCCGGGCAAATGGATTTTCCCTTTCTTTGTGAAAGACTTGACTGTCACATGAGAGTCACTCTGCCCGATCAGCTGTGTTTAGAGACCGGTCGTAGTGCAAGGGCGGACTAAGCCATTCTAAGCCTTTCCTGAGGGGTGAGAGAGGTGTCAGAGAGCCTCCACACAAATTATTTAAACAAATTCAGTCTCTGGACTACAGAGCCGCCGAAGTGACATGAAGGAAGAAAAAAAAAAGACAAAGAAAAAAAAAACACTGACTATAGTTTTGCGAGATCTTGACTTTGATTCGCGAGATCTTCACTTTGATTTGCGAGATCTTCACTTTATTTTGCGAGATCTTGCAAAATCGCAAGATCTTGGCAAATCAAACTAGAGATCTTGCAAAACAAAGTCAAGATCTCACAAAACTACAGTCAGTGTTTGTCCCCAGTACGTTGTTTTTTTTTCTTCGTCTTTTTTTTTTTTTTCCTTCATGTCACTTTTTTTTTTTTAATCAAAACATTTTTATGACCCTTATATTATATTATATTATAGAAATGAAGAAAGTCGTAGAAATAATCCGATGGCACTTCCGCATTTGGGCCCTGGGTAGGCAGGCCCAATTTTCCCCCCCACTATGACACCCCTGCTGACCCCCCCCCCCCCCCGTTCCATATCTTACGAACTTGATAACGTCGGGCTGTTTCGACAACATTCAATTCAAAATTTTGCTGACAAATATGTACTCTGCTGTGTAGCACCAGCTTACCCCTGCTAGCCGCTATCTCCTCATTGAGTTCAGACTGCCGTGGGTTGCCAGTATGCAGGCTTGCCCGTGTCAATGCTGTCCTTGTCAATGTTGTGCTCACTTCTTAAAAGATAGTATTAACGCTGACAAGCACAACGTCCCCAAAGGGCATTCGAACCTGCAGCCAGCAGAAACAGAAGACAATAAAGACAACATAATCAAATCAAAAAAAATATATACATACATTTTGAAAGTACATTTATTGAAAAGTGTTCAGGAGGCTAAGGTATAGGACGCTAAATGTTTTTGCCTCAACCCCTCAGACGATGAATGTGGTGAGCAACAACTGGTGGCTGGGACTCCACTCATATGAGAACGACGGCCGGCTGCACTGGTCAGACCACTCTGTCCTCAACTACGTCTCGTGGGCGCCGGGCCGGCCGCAGCCGCTCAGTCGAGACCGCAAGTGTGTGCACATGTCGCTCCACCCAGGTACAGAGACACTGTTGTTTCCCGTGCCCTCCGCCCTAATGCCTGTCAAGTTCTCCTCTTCTTCAACTCCAAAGGACACAGGGACAACTCAATTTGACTCAAAGCACTTTTTATTCTTTTGGTTTTCTTAGTTGATTTGGTCCATTCAGTGTATTTTGCCAAATAATTAGGTTGTAAACCTTTAAAAACAGAACAAAAGTTGCCATTTAATTAAACATTTTTAAATTGAATTTAACACAAAATCATACATATTAAGCAGCATTTAACACCATGAAAGTAAATAAACATTTGAACCGACCATTGGCGTCTCTGGACTGAAGCTATGAGTGAAACTTGGAGTGTGTCTTCTCTCTTTAGTTTGTTCTCCTGAATGACTTGAGCACCCTTTTCTACACAGGTGCTCCCACTCAGTGACAATGAGTTGATTAGGTCACAAGCAGCCAGCTTGCGGCTGCTGGTGCACTCTGGGTAGTGTAGTTTGAGACCCAGCTGGGATTCAGCTCGACAATGCCTGTTCACTGAACCTACACGGAGGCGAGCAGTTAGTGGTCACGTAGGAGGAAAGTGAGACAGCTGAGCGGATTCAGGGTCATTAAGGTCCAAAAATCAACACAGCTCTTCGTAGCGCTTCGGTCCAAACCTCGTACCTTTAGGCTGCTTCTCCTTCCTCTGTTTTGTGACGGTGGGTACGATGGGCCAATCGAGGAGAACCTCTGCAGACTTAGGACGCTAATGCGCGTGGCCGTTTTGTCTGTATAACTATCGATCACTGTCACGCTTGATCTTTTATATAATTGTAATTTGTATATAGACTGTAACTGCCACGAACAACAACATAAATGACATTATCTTATATTATATTACTGATTCGTTGTATTTTTTTTCCTACAGCAGGGTGGTCGGATCTGAAGTGCCACTCAGATCTGCCGTACATCTGTAAGAGGGTTAACGTCACGGGGACCGTCCCCCCCACCCCGGCGTCTCCTCTGCCCCCTTCAGGGTGTCCGGAGGGCTGGTCCTCCCACCAACACAAGGTGGGCCCCCAAACACAACCGCTGCCTCAACAGAAGTCTGATGTCAGCACTTTACGAGAGAACACAAGAGAGAGAGAGATACGTTTTTATTTCAGTTGTAAGAAACCTCGGCTACGCCTCAGTTGAATCAAAACCCCCCCTTTGTACATTATTTTCTAATAACAGGACACACCGGAATGGATTATCCCTTACATCTATTATTTACTGTAAATCACACAGACAGCAATATATTAATTGTTCCAAAGTTTACCAAGGGTAATGTTTTCCCCTGGCTTAGCGGAGATGAACATGCAGTATAAATAAGAACATAATGAGGTAATAGTTGTGTTAGAAAGCTGGACTCAGGCTTTACTGTTGTACAAATTCAGTTCTTATACCATTATATACTGATTCAGTTCTCATACTGTAATAGTGATTCAGTTCTTATACGGATATACTGCTATACTGATTCAGTTCGGATAGTTATACTGACTGCAAAGTGTTATGTTGGGTGGAAAGTCCAACTGCTTTACTCCTGTCTGGGATCTAAAGCAGTTATACTAATAGTACATCTTATAGTTGTAGCATCCATTAGTAGCAGAGGAAAAACTGATTTCAAAGAATCAGAATAATTATCTACCGATAAAGGTATTCATACATCCTTAACAAACGCAAAATAAGTATAGTATATGGGTATACAATGCAAACATCACAGTCTTTATCAGTCTTTCTCAAAACGTTTCACTGACTCGTCTTCTAACTGTGACCACTCCCCCTCAAACATCATGTTGAATATCTCCTCCTATAGCTCACAGTGTCTTTCATATATTACCACTTGTCATCTCCTCAGTGTTTCAAAGTGTTTGGCCAGGAGCAGTCAACCCAGGCCACCTGGTCTGCAGCAATGCTCATCTGTGAGACAAAGTCTGCCATATTGGCTGTACTGCCAAACCACTTGGAACAAGGTACGTAGATACTCACGGCTGTAAGCAAAACAATATCGTTCTCCGTCCAAGTTGTTTTCTGATGGTTATGTTTTCTGATGGTATTTATTCTCAGAATATACGAAAGTTATATTGTTGTTGTGATTCGCTGGAATGGACCTTTAAAAATGCAGTTTTTTTCTAACTTCTTTGCCTGCGTTTGAAAGGTCTAATTTTAGAACATCTCCCCTTAGTGTCCCGCTGTCTCCGGGACATAAAACTAGACTATCTCTCTCACTTGCACCAACCAGTTGTGAGAATGCTGATTGACTGTCAAACTTGGTAAACACCCGCACTACAGAATCCCTAAATGTTTCTACAGAAATGTGTCATGATGCTACCGTCTAAGTTTTAATGTGATCATTCTTTAAAAGAAAAACATCTAAATCTGGTTTTTGTTCCGTCTCATCTGGTCTCGTCTTGTTGGTGTGAACCTGAGCTCTAAATGCTGTCTTCCTCTACAGCGTTCGTCACGACTCTGCTGTATAACGTCAGCGTGGATCTGTGGGTGGGACTGATATCCGACTCTAAAGGCCACTTCCAGTGGGCCAAGCAAGGCATGCTCAGCTACACCAACTGGGCCCCCGGAGAACCCCTGGACAATAGCGGGCCCCTCCACAACAAGACACCGGTACTGCTAAAGCTAAAGCCTCTCTCACTCTCTCTTTCTCTTTCTCTCGCTGTTGCTCTCTCTTCTCTCGCTCTCTCTTTCCAACTCTCAACACTTGAGTGAATGTGTGTGTGTGTGTGTGTGTGGGTAATGTGATATGTGTTGTGATGTGTGACAGAATGTGATATGGGATGTAAGATGTGTGTGTGTTTGATGTAATTTGATGTTGTGTGATGTGATGTTTGCTGGGATATAGTGTGATGTGATGCGATATGTCACGTGTGACGTAGAATGACGTGATATGATGTGATGTGACACGTCATGCGTGATGGAGAGTGATGTGATCAAATGGGATGTGTGTAATGTGTAATGTGGGATGTATGATGCATGTGGAATGTGTGTGTTTGGCAGGGGAACTGTGTTGTGATGATCCATGGGAACCCAGCCAAGAACACGGGCATGTGGGCCTCCAGGCCATGTGAGATGGAGAAGCACGCCTTTCTCTGCCAGAGGGGACAAGGTGCCTCATTGATCACATCCACCACTATAACCATACAGTATAATACATTGACTATTCAGTTCTCTTCTCTGTAAGACACATCTTATTACTGAGCCGATCGGGGCGATGCATCTCTGTGGACGTTTGTGGTTTAATGCCCATAACCTTTCGACCTAGGAGTAGCACCCTGAATCCTAAAGTGCTAGACGATGCAACACAATCACATCTCTCTCTCTCTTCGTCTCTCTCTCTCTCTCTCTCTCTCTACTTGGATCGCCGGCGTCTACTCCAGTCCCCGACATCCCCCAGGCCCCCGCCCTCATCCCCGCCTCCTTCTCGGGGCCCTTGAAGCTGGGCCGCTCCACCTACCGCGTGGTCCAGAAGCGCCTGGACTGGAAGGGGGCGCTGCACGTGTGCGAGTCTCTGAACGGGACCCTGGCCAGCGTGCGGGACCCCTACCAGCAGGCCTACCTCACCCTGCTGATGAGCAGCCTGCGCCAGGCCGCCTGGATCGCCCTCTACAACAGCGGGGTGAGGGAGGCGTCTCTCTCGGGGCCACCGGTGGCCCTGAGAGACCAGTTTTTTTTCATTAAAAAAAAAAAGAATACAATCAGATTTAGGATTAATTTAATTTAAAGTCTGACTACAGACGTGCTCAAATTTGGGTGAATGGGGTGTTTTTTTTACTTTCTTCATTTCATATTGCGGGAGGCGAGATTGCTGCCTATTTATTGCGGGTGGCTGCCAAACCTTTCCTGGTGGGAAAAACCAGCTAAAACATCCGGTCCGGACACAACAGTTCTTGGAAAAGTGTCATAAATGTTTAAAATCATCCCTGTGTAGAACATACACTCTGTAAACCCCCTTCTGAAAGGGGAGGCGGGTATATATATGAAATATACACTGCCTCATGATTGGTTGTACCTTTGAGCTGGTTCCCTCGTTAACATTTTCAGCGTTGGAAGAAGCTTTTTTTTTTTAGGTTTAATAGTTTGTTTATTTTCAATCAGGAACAGAGAGTCTTCACCTGGCTAGGTGAGGAGGACGTGGGATATTCCAACTGGCAAGTAGGGGAACCCAAACAGATGACCGGATGTGGTCACATGACCAGCACCGGCCAATGGGTGATGAGTCCTTGTGATGATAGACTCGAGGCAGCTATTTGTGAGATTAGTGGTAAGGATTGTGTGTGGGTGTGTGTGTGTGTGTGTGTGTCCATTGTTCCATTGTACATAACTATATATAACATAACATAAATATATATCTGTTTGGATATTTACGGCATTTTGTGATATTTTACTGTCAATGCAATGAGAATGAAGTGCAATCTAATCTTACAGAGTGAATATATTACGTGCTAAACCTTTGCTTTGCTTGTTCTTTCTCGTACCAGCGGAGCCGACGGTGCACCAGTGGACGTACCCGGGCCAGTGCCCCAACTCAGTGTCTCAGTCTTGGGTCCCCTTCAGGAACCACTGCTACGCCTTCAACCTGCAGACGCTGCGGCTGCAGAAGGACGCTCTGTCCTCTTGTAAGAAAGGTAAGCCCGCTGCCCCTCCGTCCTGAGCTAAGATCCACTACATTTGGAGGAATTTTTTTGCTCTGGATATCACCATGTATGTAAAGTTGGTTGTTGCCTTTATCTAAATCAATGAGAAGATAGAAGTAAGATGAAATTGCCTTGTCTTGCTCAGGGTTTGCATCTTAAGTGCTATGTACCAGTTTTGCTCCAGGTTCACAACATGAGATTCAAAGATTCTGATTTAACATATTCGGTAAACCTGGTAATCCAGCTTCTTGCTTCTGAACAACTATGACTGATGTCCAATGGCGCATTTCCACCGGCAGGTACACTTCGGCCCAGCACACCTCAGCCCAGTAGTGAGGGTGCGGTATAGCCCAGCCCAGTTACGGCTCGCGTTTCCACCGCCGACAGTTACCCTTATGGTAGGGCGGGGTTTAAGACAGTACCCTTATGGTAGGGCGGGGTTTAAGACAGTACCCTTATGGTAGGGCGGGTTTTAGCCGGAAGGTGATAGCTGCGGCAGCTACGTAAGAATCGTGACCTAATAGCAGCCCGACACAGTGTAGCCTGCTAATAAATCCAAGGAAAAAGAAGAACGCAACACAATGAACAAAGAGCAACAATGTAGGACGTCCAAGAAGGACGTCAAACTTTTGCGCAACATTTTCTTAAATAAATAAAGCTTTCACCGTTGTCCAGAAATACCTCGCGGGTACTGTGTTTGTTTGTTATCCCCCTGTTGTACGGAAGTGACGATTCTGTCGACCAATCAACGGACGGCGTGTGTAACTCGAACTTGCCGGCACCCATTCAGGCGTCTCAGTACCCCAACGGAGCAGTACTGCGAGACGAGTACGGCTCCGTACGCCTCAGTCCGGATCACGACCACTTTTGGCGGTGGAAACGCGAACCGTGCCACGACTTTACATACTGAACCGACCCGCACCCTCCAGTGGAAATGCACCATAAGAACATGCAGGAAACAGCAGCTTTCGGGCTGGCTGGAAATGCAAAGCTGCATGCATGGTCATGGCAAGTTATTCCAACCAGATGTTTTCCACCCAGCAGCTACATTGCTTTGTAACCTCCTGCTGCCCATGTTGAGTTTAGGGTTGATAATGACTGTGGGAGAAGAACCATTACATCCAATTGGAAACATGAATATTGCTGTTGGACTCGTAGTGTGACTTGTTCGATCCACTTTAACCCTGGTTGAGGAACCATGCATTGATTGTATGTATTGAGCTTGCTTTGAAATGGGCTGCGCTCTCTGAAGCTATAAAAAAACAATCAATGTTTTAAGTTTAAATTATTTCAATTTGTTTCACCCTATGTTTCTGTGTGTGTGTGTGTGTGTGTGTGAGAGAGATTAAATCTCTCCCTTTCTGTTTATTCTTTCATTCTTCCAGTGGGAGCTGATCTGCTCTCAGTGCTGGATGAGATGGAAAACGGGTTCGTGTGGGAACATATTCAGGGGTATGCCGAACAAGCTCATGGAGCTTGGCTGGGCATCTCTCTCAAAGGTAGAGCCAGGGTTGCTTCAACGTATGCGTACAATGTACAATGCCAAATGCTATTCTATCTGTAAGAAGAAGATATTTCCCTAGAATGTGCTTTCGCTGGTGGTGTTTTTATGGAACACATCATATGTTTGGATCCTAAAATCCCTACAGAGAACGATAAGATAAACTACTGAAGTGAGAGTGTAAAATGCTCCACTTTTGTGCGTTCTTTATGTTCACACATTTCCATATTGTACATTTTCATCACTTTTTCCAACATGGATCTTCCTTTGTTACATTCTTGATGTGTTTCGTGTATGGTTTGTGTATGATTTTTCATCATCCACATTTTGTGTGTCTTTGGATACACGTTTCTCGATGGTTTTTCTCCATGTCACCCCTCCAGGCAGTGCCCTAGTGTGGGACGAGACCACAGACATGTCCTACACCAACTGGGAGGCCCATGACGTGCTGAGCATGCTGTCCGCCAACAGCTGCTTCTGGATCGAGAGCAACACCGGCATTTGGAAGCCCGGGTCCTGCAGAAACCGCACGCACGGAGTCATCTGCAAACGGCCACGCAGTGAGTGTGCACACACACACACACACACACACACACACACACACACACACACACACACACACACACACTGAATTAGGTCAGTTTTTATAATATCATGGACTCTTTTGAGCTGGATTCTGTGTTTTTGTTTACCCCTCAGGTATTGAGACTTCAGCGGCAACTTGTAAGTATGCCTGTGCTCTGCAATCTCTACTTCAGTCTGATGTTAAAGAAGTGTTGCGCATTCAGTCTAATGTTAAGTAACCAATAGCATTCATTAATCTATAAAAGTATCCGGTAACACTTTATTTGAAGGTATCTACATAAGAGTGACATGTCACTGTCATAACTATGACATAACACTGTCATGAACTTGTCATAAACGGTATATACATGTCAAAGGTTTATGACTTAATAATAATAAATAAATAATAAATAATAAATAATAATAAATAATAAACGTTTATGACATGTTTATACCGTTTATGACATGTCAAGTTCATGACAGTGTCATGTCATAGTTATGACTATGACATGTCACTCTTATGTAGATAGCTTCAAATAAAGTGTTACCAAATATCCTTTAGCATTCAGTTTCATGATAGAGTAGCGTTATTTTATTAAAGCAGCCTTTGTTTTTTATGTAGCCTCTAGCATTCATTCTTATATTTAAAGGTACACTGTGTAGTATTTTAAGTAATTTATTACCTCAAATCAACGTCTTCATTCATAAATAAGTCCTCATTGGTTTAAAATTATCTCTGCCAACAATCTCACTTATCCTCCTGAGCGAAGAATCCATTATCTGTATTTACATAGGACGGGCGAGCTCTACGGAGACTTCAATGTCCTTCCGGTCTATAAAAAACGATGAGGGACAAAAAGCACTACGTAATCCTATCAAGATTTTCTCTTGTAGCTGCCGGGCGTCTTTGTCGTCGTGGTTGTGACTCTCGTTCTCCTCCTCTTCCTCGCCGTCCTCGCCTAGCTCCCACCGATCCACTGCCTCTCTGTCCTCTCCCTCTTCCTCTCCCTACCGGCGTTGAATCGCCTGATGATGATCTCTGACAATGCACGGACATAGAACAATAAAAGGATAAAGAATGTTTCATTACTAATTAGCACATAGTTCATGCATTGTAGTAGAGCAATAAACTCTAGCCTACTAAAAAAAAATTGTATTCATCGTGTGTCAAGTGTCGCTATACTGCGACAGAAATGTTACCAATAAACATAATTAACTATCTTGCTCGAGGAGTAATTACTCATACCTTCTCACAATAATGATTCAATGCAGTTTGAAGTTTGTTTGAAATAACGTACCTCATCACCCGAAACAAAACTTGATGAAGTGGTGTTTGAAGACATGTTGTTGTCACAGCTTCTTGAATCTTGACACATGCCGCCTGCCGTAGTTCCAACAGGTTGCAACGCACACTTGAAAACGCGAGGCGCTAGAGAGCATATTCGTTTGAATGCGAAATAAAATTTAACCACTAGATGGGAGAAAAAATTACACAATGTACCTTTAAGTAGCCTTTAGCATTCATTCTTACCTTAAAGTAGCCTTAAGCATGTATTTTATATTAAAGTAGCCTCTAACATTCATTCTCATATTAAAGTAGGAGTCACAGCATTAATTTGAGGTTAGCATAAACGTTGCAATATGCTGATGATATTCTGCTTACTGCATACTGCTGTATTTACTGCTGTTAGTTGGGCTAGTTGCCGTGTGTTTTTCACCTTTGGTTGGTAGCTTAGTAGCCAATGTGCTTATAAGGTTGGATTGGTCAGGGGGCATTGTCACTACCTGGAGCTTGCACTTAAACGGAGCCTGGGTCTGTTGAAGGTGGCATTGCTGTCTTTAGGCTATGATAGCCATAGGATAGGATAGGTGTATTGTATTGTATTTATTTATTTATTTTTCTTTTCTTTTCACCTTTGGTTGGTAGTTTGGTAGCCAGCGTGCTTGTAAGGTTAGTTTGGACAGGGGCCTCTGAATATGTGTTTTCCTTGGATTTTGGCACAAAGGATTATAACATCTGATCCTGTGTATTAATGAAATACCATCCATCACCACTCTTCCCTTCCTCCTCAACCCCCGAAAACAGCGGACGTGGACCACTTGCCCACCCTGATCGTCATCATGGTGGCGGGCCTGGTCCTGGTGCTGTTGATCGTGGGGATCATCTACTTGTACCGGCGACGCGGCATCGGCGCCCGGGGCTCCTACGACGGCGCCCGCTACAGCCGCACCAGCTCCAGCACCGCCGAGCAGGCGGAGAAGAACATTCTGGTGTCTGACATGGAGCTGAATGAGCAGCCAGAGTAAAAACAAACCCCGTCCCGGACGCGACCCCGTTCTGCCCTGCCCTGCCCTGCTGTGCTGCCTGGAGAACAGCCCCTTGCTTGTTCAACCCCCTTTGTTCTGTGACAATGGCTCCTGATAAGAGATTGTGTTGCTTAGGATTAAGCTTGTTTGTTTGTTTACTATTATACAGTATATGACTGAGAGAGAGAGAGAGAGAGAGAGAGAGAGAGAGAGAGAGAGAGAGAGAGAGAGAGAGAGAGAGAGAGAGAGAGAGAGAGAGAGAGAGAGAGAGAGAGAGAGAGAGAGAGAGAGAGAGAGAGAGGTTGAAAAGCTGCGTAGAGCGCAGCAGATGTCAATTATGATTTTTAAAAAAGATAAGCCCTCAAAGCAAGTCTTCCTCTACATAGAATTGTGGTTTCTGTTATGGTCTTATTGAGTTATATTTGCTTTTTAGTTTTTTCAAAAGCAATTAAAAAAAAATAAAAAAAACGGTGGGACTGCCAAACATTTGGCAACTTTGACAATCAGATATACTGTAAGGTACGAATAAGAAAACCATGTCATTTCTAACGTTTTCTCCAATAACGTTTGTAAAGTAATCTATGAACGAGACCAAAGTAGGAACAAGGGACCAAGATCCACACACTCTCTCCTGCAACCAAATCGTTTCCATCTTTAGCACGACAGTATTTACCTGAAGTTCAGGTGTGCTAGTTTTTTGTTTTTTTTTGCTTTTATGCTGATTTCGTTTTTTTTTTCAGTCTAAGTTGAATTTCTTAGTATCTACAGCACCAACTGTATATACCGATGATGACGATGCATGCATTGCTTTTGCCAAATTATGTCACTTCCATATCCTGATTTGTACGTCTGCATGTCAGCCACAGCTTGGTGTGACGCAGAAGAGACACCGGTCCAAATGTGAATGTGTAGAGGGGGAAAACGGACATTGGGGACGTCCAAGATGGCCGAATGCAGTGGCCAAGCGAAGGTGTGTGTGTGTGTGTCTGTGTTTGTGTGTGTCTTTGGGATTATTTTATGCACATAAATAAATAGGACTTTGATTACAGTTGCTGTTCTTAAGTGAACATGGTAGTACATAAATTGACCTTCAAACATCAAATTGTTGGACTGACTTTTACTTATAAGACGTGATTTGTATCTTTTGGCACTTTCTGGCAGCTCACCTCGACATTACTGGAATCAAGGCATTTGCTGCCACTTTCTTGGTTTGGTTTGTCAACCATTTATTCCTCTGGCTTTAACAACACTGTTCTGTTTATTCAATACTTCTGTTTCTTTCACCATGAAAGAAACTATTATTGAATAAATGGAACTATATATATCCGTATATATATTATATATACATATGTATGTATATATATATATAAATGGCTGTGTATATATATATACATATGTATGTATATATGTATATGGCCTTCATGACTTGTATAGATCAATAAACCTTCCTTGTCATATTGTTTGCCTGGCTGCACCGTAACCTTGCATTGACCTGCAAAGAAAAACATCTGCTATTGTAAATTCGTCTTATTTGGAAATTTTCCCACTCGCATTCTGTTTACATTCTGTTTACCTTTTATAAAAATAATATTTTGTTGCTTCCAGGCGAAATAGGGACCAGATGTCATCATGAAAAGGTATTTCATGTATTTTCCCTCCCTCTCCAAACATTCCTTTGTGCTTCAGTGTCATTTGTGTAATTTGGTGTACGACTGTAAGAATGCTTCGGGTCTGAGCTTCTTGGTCTCACTAAACTGCTGTGAAAATACCAGCACCTTTTTTATCGTGTGTGTGCGTGTGTGTGTGTGTGTGTGTGTGTGTGTGTGTGTGTGTGTGTGTGTGTGTGTGTGTGTGTGCATGCGCGCGCATGGCTTTGTTGTATGTGCGTGTGTGTGCGCACGCTCACGCCCTCTCCAGCTGTGGAATGTTGAGTCGGCAAGAAGTGCTCAGTTGCACGTCTGGAACCAATCAGAGCAGGGGAGGGCTCAGGGCAACGAGGGGATAAGAAGAAACGTAGAGGAGGGAGAGAAAACAACTACAGGAAGAAAGAAAAAGAGCGAGAGAGGTGTAGTGACCTTATAGGTCTATGGTAGTGACAGGCTATTAGCAGCGGGGGAGGGGGCAGGGACACGTCCTACACTCCGGCTGTCCCCTGCTGGTGGTTTGAAGAACAGCCACACGTGTATCTGGAGAAAACGGAGATGTGACGCGACGTCCTTTGGTGTGCTCTGCATCGAATGAAGCTTGTGGAGGATGGGGGTTGTATCGTCCCTGTGAAGTTTACCCAAAGCAACATTTTTTTACTTTGTTTTGTAGGCCTATGTCTTTGATTTTTTTTATTTTATTTTCACAAATAAAGTTTATGTTGACGATCTCTACGTTTCACGGGTTTATTTAGGGTTAAAAAAAAGAAGAAACTACAGGCTGTAAAATATAGTCAAGGATAAAGAACATATTTGTTTACATTTAGTTGTTTGTCTAGACTCTAGATGGTCTAAGCACAATTCTTCGTGGGGAAAATTACAAAACTGAACTAAATAGCCGTCGTCTGATAGTCAATGGAAAATGAATATTGGAAAAATAAATTGCAAAAAGAACCGTAGCCTCTATCGTTATGTCTATTCCACAACTGCTAGCTACAATATACTGTCAAACTCTTAACATGAAAAATAATAAATGAAAAAAATAATTATTTTCTCACATTCACTTGCATTAACGATTTTTCAACCCAGAGGTCCACTGGGGTTTAGCGGAAGGGGCGGGACTTACCAGCTGTATCGTCTTATTACTGCTCAGGCTCCCCTGATTCTAAATATACTTGCATAAGTAGCCAATTGGTTTATTTTCCCCACATGGGCTCATTTGCATATACCTGTCATTTCTGGTTGGAGGCCATATAAAGAGAATGTCACATAATACAATGTAAGCCTTTTTTTTAAATCTCAGTCACTTGGTTACCGCCATAGTTATGGCAACGCGTTCATCTGTGGCTGATTACGAGTCAATTTATTTTGTCATTTAGAAATTAATTGTAATTGGTCAAAAAGCCATATCAAATAAAATTATTTAGTGATCTTTGTTGTGCGTTATGGTAATTGGTCTATGAAGCTTCAGCTGTTTAGAATAAGCAGAGCATGTTTTTGAGACAACAACGTGTTGTTGAATGATGAAGATTATAAAACGGGTGGCTTAAATCAAGCGATCTGATTGGTTCCCAACTGGGAAGGAGCACGTCACTGCAGGTTTGGTTACGAAAAAGCCAACCAGCAGGTGAGACTTTGCATTGTGATAAAGATGACACTGTGTAGGCTAATTGATTAATTAATCAGACTCATATTTTAGCCTACTAATGTCAATTTTTCATAATTACATTACATTTAAGATGAGGAACAGCCACAAGCCTCCAGATATGAGGAAAATGTGGACAAGGAGGCACATAGGGCAGGTAGGCCTGAGTGCTGATCACCAAATATGAGATGAGAGGACCCTGCTAGAAAGTACAGCGGTAAGGAGCCACAGGCTAAATAATTGTAATCTAAAAATAGGCTATTTTAGAGATCCTTTCAAAGATCTTGCCTGAGCAGAACATAAATACCACTGCTTCTAGTGGGCATTAAAATAATAATGATAATGGTAATAACAATAATATGTAATTGGACAGATGATGAGCCCAGTGCATCAGTTGCGTTCAGAGAGCCAGAGCCCGAGCCAATCCCAGATGAGATCAGGACAGACTGGCAAAACAGGGAAAGGAGGATGAGATGAGGAAGAGGATGAGATGAGGGAGAGGAGAACATCAGCAAGGGAGGATATTGAGATGAAGAGTGGGGCAGAATCCACCGATTTAGATTTTTTGCTGAGGTTGGCTAATCCCACATATCCAGCTCATGTACAGAGAAGCAATCTTAAATACGACCAGACCTTCATCACATTTTCCAATTCAGTCGGGCCTTGCCGCCCTATGGTAAATTTCCCTAAAAATCCAGATGGGCGCTCTTTTCAAGCCCAATGGTATAACGATGACCACTGGCTGGAATACTCTCTGCTGAATGATGCCATGCATTGCTTTAGCTGCAGGAATTTTATGAATGAGGAAAGGTTTCAGAACAGGACAGGATGGAAGTTTGTCGGGATAAACTTGTGGAGGCAGGCCAAAATGAAGAGCAAGGAGCACTGCAGCAGTGAATCGCATATACTAAGCATGATTAGGTGGAATGCCTTTTAAAAAGATACACTGGAGAGGGCTTTTGCAGTAGCTGATTCTCAGATGGAAGCAGCCAAAGAAGCGGCAGAAAAAGCCAAAGAAGAGGCAGAAAAACATTCTTGGGAGATTATGTTCCGTTTAATGGACATCACATTATTTCTGGCAAAGCAAGCTTTGGCCTTTAGGGGTAATGAAGAAGGCTTGTCAAGTTCAAACAGAGGAAATTTTCTGAACCTGGTGGATTTGCTCGGCCAATATGACAGCATACTCAGGCTTCATCTTGACGTAGTCAAGGAAAAACAACCATCAAACCAAAGGTGCCAGGTGTCTCTCATGTCCAATAGGACACAAAATGACCTCATAAAAGCACTTAGTGTTTATGTGAAACGAATCATACAGAAGGAAGTGACAGAAGCATCACAATTTTCTATTTTGCTGGACGAGACTTCTGATGTGTCACATATTGAGCAGGTGTCCTTTGTTGTGCGATATGTCCCAACATGACTATAAAGGAACGCTTTGTCCAACTATGTGATGTGGCATCAACAACGGGAGAGGCACTGGAGAATGTAGTGATGAAGCTACTTGAGCAAAACAACTTCAACATTCAAGATGTCTGTGGACAGGGATATATGATGGAGCAGCCAATATGAGTGGACGCTACAATGGGCTGCAGTCCCAGATTCAGAGACAAAATGAGAGAGCATTGTATGTGCACTGCCATGCACATTGTTTAAATCTCGTTTTAGTTGAGAGTGCAAAATCCAACAAGCACTTTGTGGATTTCTTCACAGTAGTTGAGAGGCTGTACACAGATTCATTGCAAACTCTACAAAGTGCCATGCTGCATTTGTGGATACTCAAAAAGCCATGAATCCAGACCAACGTGTCCTTGAACTACAGAGGCTTTCAGACACCCGGTGGAGCTGCAGAGAAGATGCTTTAAAGACAATTAGGAAGGTCCTCCCTGCTGCCCTAAAGTACTTGCGAGATCTGAGAGAGTGTGACCCCCCCGATCTGATCCCGATCCCCCCCCCCCCCCGACGTTCATGGAGACATCAGTTGCCTCAAAAGTACTCCAGCAGGATGACCTGGACATGGCTGCTGCTTGTGTTAGATGGTGTCCTGAAGCGAGTAGTGGAACTGAGGAGAGACAGCCAATTCTCACAAACATACAACACTGCCAAATCAATCGCAGAGGAAAATGACATAAGCATTCCGACAAAGATTCCATGGTAGATGAGGAAAAGTCCCTGCAAAGCTGAAATACACTTCCAAATCAGCAACAGAAGATGATGATGAAGTCCAGACCTTGGAGGAATATTACAGGGGAAGAACATACTATACCTTTCTGGACAGACTGAGACGGGAACTTGAGAGAAGATTTTCACGGGGAAGGACTCGGGACATTGTGATGTCACTGCAGAGACTCACTGACCCACAGCAGTGGAAGGATAGCGGCCGAGGTTTTGATACAGCACATTCACTATGTGGATTTTATGGACTTCAGGGGGGAAGACACCAACCTTAAAACAGAGTTGAGAGTCTTCCAATGCGTTCCAAGTGTCCCAAGAGGACAGTCAAGTCTATGCTTGAACTCAAACTCATTAAAATATATGCTACTCTACTCGTCTCCACTGCAACGGTAGAACGTTCATTCTCAAAGCTGAAGCTGGTAAAAACAAGGCTCCGAAATCAGTGTGGTCAAGAGCGGCTGTCTGACCTCCTCCTGCTGTCCATAGAGAAGGACAGGTTCTGAAGATTTATATTGAAATGGCCCCTAATAGGCGGCTTCTCCTTTGAAGCTTTGCATTTTTAATTGATGTAATGTTTTTAATTTATGTAAATTTGGAGAAACTTATCAGTGACTTGATAGGATATCGTTTTAAATTATGTTTGTGTTCATGTTATGTTCTTCTTCTTCAAGTCATGTTTTTCTGCTTTATCATTAATAGTAGTAGTAGTTTTTTTTGGGGGGGGGGGGGGTGCCCTTTTTTCAGGTCAGAGCAACTGCCCCTCAAAATTCCTGTGCACGTCCGTTGTTGTATTTGTCGTCATGTTGGAGCATGAAAGTTGTTTTGTGGACAATGAAAATGTAAAATGTGCAACTTAATGTGTTGGAGTCAGGGCTGTGAACATGTTATAGTGTTAGTTCAACTCACTTTGTAGGGGCACTTTTCCAGTTTTATTGTATACACGTGCGTCCGAGTGCTACAGGGTTTCCATTCATTATATTACATGTTTTTTATTCCATTACGGGTGGAGCACAAAAAAAAAAAAAAATTCACGGTTAATGCCAGAGAAACTAGAAAAACCCTGGGGCTAAACTGTCTATTACTGACTGTTTATTACATTTTTTTGCATTTCTAATGATGTTGGAATGTAAAACTGCACCAAAGGTCACACAAACTAATTAAACAAAACAAACAGAACGAATTAAATAAAACTTTTCCATCTTAATAGGGAAAAGATGAATGAACCAAATAGACACAAATAAATGATCCTCAGTTATCCAGTTGTTGCTTTATTTTAATCTCAAAATAGCAGAAAATTGCTATATGATTCATGAAAAAAAAAAGAATAGCAACAGCTTCAACGTCACTGAATAAGATATGAGTGAGATATGTAGGAGTTGATGAAAGGCATCATGTAAATTTTAAAAATTGTGAATGTGTGAAAGGAGGTGTTGTAAAATGCACTTTGTGGTTGCAATTTTGAAAAGCCTATTCTGTCACAATGTTAACCTCAGTCATCTAAATGAAAAAAAAAAAATCTTTCATATGCCTAAATTCCCTCATTCATAGTCAATGGTCATCATTCTTTTATTCCACACCAAAAAAATCCCTTTTTCCCTAAACCTCAAATACATATTCCTCAAACATTGTTAACAGAAAAGGAGAGATAATGGTCCAGTGTCAACTTGTGCTCTATTCAGTACAGCTGCTTTACCAATCCCTTGATGGAGAAGTCTCTGGAAAGTTCTTGGCCCGTGGGGGGAACTGCACTGCACTTTCTCTCCCCCCATCATCATCTTTAAACGTCTTCATCCTCCAGTCGGATAAAAACAAGTCCAATAACAAGTCCAATAATCAGTTTCCCGAGACAAAACATACACAGCAAAGTAGAAAAATGTTCACACACACAAACACACACACACACACACACGGCGCGCAAACAAACATTTTTGTCCAAAGCGTTTTGTTTCCACAATGCTTTTTTTTTTTTGTCGCAGTGTAAAAACAAATGAAAAAAAACTGAAGAGGAATTTCTTTGAGCAACATAAATAAAAATCAAATATTTTTTGTATATATATATATATATATATATATATATATATATATATATATATATATATATATATATAATGTGTCTTATGAATATATAGAGATACAGGTCCTGCGCCGCCGGTGGGGTGGGGGGGGGGGGGGTTCTCTACATGAGCGCGCAGCTCTTGGCCCGCTCCTTCCTCATGGCCGGGCCGGACTCCAGGTCCTCGTCCCGCCCGGGGAGGCGGGGGGGGGTCGTCTGGTGGGGGTGGGACGCCCTCTTCAGGCTCCTTCGGGAGCTGCTGCTGTGCTTTAGCTGTGGCTGGCTGCCGCGGGGCCGGCGCACCGACGCCAGTGTGGTGACGTGGAAGACGTCCCGCACGCTGTTCTCTGACACCTTGGAGGTGCACTCCACGTACGCCACCGCGCCCATCTGCCGGGCTACCGCGCTGCCCTGGGGAGACGCCAGAGAGAGGAGGGAGAGGAGGGAGGGAGGGTGGGTTCAGACACCATGGAGGGTGTTCGTAGTTTCAACGTTGTCGTCATAGTCGCTGTCAAATTCATCGTCATTTCATCGTCGTCGTTTCATCATCATCATCATTTCATTAGCACTGTCATCATCCTCGTCATCCTCCTCATCATCTCATCCTCATCATTTCGTCAGCTTTGTCATCATCATCGTCATCATTTACATTATCATCATTCTCAGCATCAGCATCATCTTCTTCATCATCACCATCAACATCATCATATTCTTTGTCCACCATCCATTAAGTAACAGATAAAGCACTTTCAATTGATCTCCCATGCAGTTAAACCACTCCTTACTGGTTAAGCAGATGTCCTTTTTTTTGTGTATGAGCGTATTGGTTTTGTGTGTGTGTTTGCCGATGTGGAAAAGCCATAATAATGCCAGCGACATGTGATTTTTGCTGGGAAGACATGACAAAAAGGTTACTGGGACTTTAAGCTAGGTGACCTTAGGTGGCAAGGGGAGGAGTTACAGACAGGTACCAGGAAGCAGATGAACAAAGGAAAAATGTTTGGGATGGCCCAGGGAGGAGGGTGGTGAGTTTAGGAAATGAGGGATCCTGAAATCTTAAAACCCCACCAAACTCCTGAGAAGGCCACGCTATACAGACAACAACGATGGAGTATATTTGTTTGAGCCTGCCTTACCGGTGAGATCCTTCCATTTTTTCTACAATGCATTGTTAGTGGACTACTTTTATGTGTTTTTTGGTGGAATACTTTTTTGGTGGTTTTTTGGGCTTTGGACTTTCAGGGTTTGGGTGCTGGACTTTGGGAGACTTGGGGAAGGGTGAAGAAAAAACAAAAACGTATGGTGTATAAAAGCTGTGGTCAATTTGATGTTACTGATACAATTATCAAAATCAATACAAAAGCTTTTGAGAAAACAGTTTGTTTATGGGGTATTTTCTTTGGAATATACTGGATGGCTGATGGGAATGTGATTTGATTGATGTTTTTTTGGAATAAGATGAGTTTACATATGTAACATATGAAATATATTATGTAGTTTTCCGAACAAAAAGTGATAGTCTACCTGAAAGAGAAATCAGGGTGATTGTTACAGAATGATGAAATGCCTTATAATTATACTGCAAAACAATTTCCCCACCAGAACGAATAAAGTATATCTCTATCATCATCATCTTCCTTATCGTCATAATCATCTCAGGATCATCATTTGATCATCATCCTCATAATTTCTTCAGCATTTTCATCATCCTCATTCTCATCATCATCATTCTCATTATCCTGATGTAATCATCAGCATCTTCTTCTTTAAAATAACTGAGGTCAACTTGTGTATCATCTTCTATCTCCTTATTCTCTGGTTTTCATTGTTAATGTTTTGTTTTAGATGCTTTTAATTGGTCTAGCTTGGGGCTCCCCCCTTCCCTCAGTCTCTCTGCTTGGAAGAGAAGGTTAGATTCCCTGCCTTTGACTACACACCCCAAGAACACCCGTACTAACTTATCTCCCATGCTCCTCCCTCTCTCTGTGTTTGTGGAAAACACAGGCAGAGCTCACCAATCACACACAAAACTAGTACTACCCTCACACACCACTAGTACTTCATCCTACTACACTTTACTTGAACCAACGTCAGATTACACCATTGCTGCAGCTTGAGCGTTTCATTTTCTTTGTTGTCTACTTTTCTTTATTTATATATATATATATATATATAGTTATTAACGGCATTAACGCAAATCCATTTTAACGCTGTCAATTTTTTTATTGCAAGATTATTATCATTTATTATTATATATATATATATTTATTATTATTATTATATATATATTTTTTTACTTTTATTGATGGACAGCGTTACATTGTCTGAGAGATCATTTGCTCCAAGTGTGAATGACTGCTCCAAGTGAGAATGTTAGTGTGAAATTGAACACTACAGTATATGGCAGTGTTGTTTTCAATAGAAAAAGATTTGCACAAAGCAAGCCGATCCACTTTTCCATGTTGATAAAAGCATTAAAATGAGAAAAAAATAATGGGGCAAAAACAATCAAGGGACATTTAGAATAGATAAAAATGTGCGATTAATCGCAAGATAACTATAACATTAATGCGATTAATCGCAATTAAATATTTTAATCGTTTGACAGCACTAATATATATATATAATAATAATAATGGTTATAGTCTTTGGATTAAAGAAGCTCATAACACACACAATTTCTTCAGAAAACTGTGTGTGTGTGTGTGTGTGTGTGTGTGTGTGTGTGTGTGTGTGTGTGTGTGTGTGTGTGTGTGTGTGTGTGTGTGTGTGTGTGTGTGTGTGTGTGTGTGTGTGTGTGTGTGTTATTAGCATCTGCTGTTTGACACACATTGACGTTGGCTCAGACTAATGCTAGTGACTGATAAACAGTAGCTTAATAAGCCAACACAATGAAGGAGTCCGCACATGGTCAATTTAAATGCGTAGCCCTGAACTCTGAATAATCATTTATTCGAGATTGAATGAATTAAACAGTTTTTTCTTGTTGTTGTTGTTTTGGATGCTGTGTTGCTCAAGCAGCAGGCAAAGCTTTCAGACAGCTGTGGAAAGAAAGACCTTCTTTGTTCCCAGGGCTTTTGTGTTGCGGGTGAAAAAGCCCCCCTTACGCATTTTATACCTCCAAAAGCAGCACCAAATTAACACACAAAAAACCTGATTAAAATGCACACATTTTTGCCGTCCAGTTTATCAGCCCCTCTTTCTCCTTTCTTCTCCAATCGACTCAGAGGTCATGAAGTGAATGAAACGCACCCACTCGTTTATCAATGTCAGGTTCTTCTGTTCATCTTGTACCGCAACAAAGCCTAAATCTGCATTAATATTTCTGTGGAAAAAAAACGAAAATGTGTCCCTCGACATTAACACTGCCAACAACCTCCTTCAACTCTCTCTCTCTCTCTCTCTCTCTCTCTCTCTCTCTCTCTCTCTCTCTCTCTCTCTCTCTCTCTCTCTCTCTCTCTCTCTCTCTCTCTCTCTCTCTCTCTCTCTCTCTCTCTCTCTCTCTCTCTCTCTACAAGCATCCTTTCATTTGTGTCAGCAAATTGTTGTCAGAATGCCAACCAGGGAGGTTCACACACTACCTCAGCCTCCATCTATCCTCAGCCTCCATCTATCCTCAGCCTCCATCTATCCTCAGCCTCCATCTATCCTCAGCCTCCATCTATCCTCAGCCTCCATCTATCCTCAGCCTCCATCTATCTTCAGCCTCCATCTATCCTCAGCCTCCATCTATCCTCAGCCTCCATCTATCCTCAGCCTCCATCTATCCCCAGCCTCCATCTATCCTCAGCCTCCATCTATCCTCAGCCTCCATCTATCCTCAATCCATCTACCCATCCTTACATCCATTCATCCACCCATACATTCATCCATCCATCCATCCATCCATCCATCCATCCATCCATCCATCCTCAACCAATCCCAGCCTCCACCCATCCACCTATCCGTGCGTCGCGCCCCGGTGCCGAGGGTGTACCTGCTCGTGTGGGACTGGGATGAGCCTCTGCTTGGACAGCTCTCTCAGGGTGCCCATGTCCGTCCTCATGTCCAGCTTGCAGCCCACCAGCACCACCTTGGCATTGGGGCAGAACTCCTGCGTCTCCCCATGCCACTGTGGACACAAGAGGGCGGGGGGGGGGAGGTGGGGGGGGTGGACGGACGCGTGTTTGTTGTTTTTTTTTGCCGTGAGAAAGTGGATGTGTGGCGTGTGCGAGTGTGTAAGCAGGCAAAAAACGTGTGTCACACGGTGAAACCGTGAGAGTTGGCAGCTCTGGTGATCACTGTAAGAGTCATGGCTTCCCGCTCCCTGGGCTATAGTCATAGTTGTTAGAGTGTAGCTGACTCCCAGTCGAATGGTTGTTGGTTCAATGCCCTACCCTTACCATGCTCATTAGTTACCTGTATATGAACTCACTGTAAGTATACAAATGCATAAATAGTTGGTTCATTAAATTAGCTTTTTCCTAAGCTTACCGTTTGAAGGAATACATTGGTTTGACAGATTATAGAGAGAGAGCATTCTTAGAGCTATCTTTTCACTTGACAACTACATTTCCATGGTTATCGTATTGGAAAGCAACATTAAACACAAATATTTTTATGATGAGCCATGCAGTTCATATCTTTAACTCGAAATGTTTTTTTTCTCTACCACTGAGACTTGATGCTGAGGAAAGTCTTACCACTACTTAGAGGTCTTAGTTTTTGTGCTCATTTCTGTATTTGCATATATAGAGTGAGAATGTATACTTGCTTATTTATTTGAAAAAAAGGTGTTCCCGCTGGCGAAATTTATTTTGGAGTCCTTTAAGCAGCGCAGAGATGTGTTGTATGTCTGAAGTCTTTCCGTCCCGGCAATTGTTTTGTTTTTGTTTTCTTTTTGCTCTGTGTGATGATATGAATGGATGTGGGCATGCATGCATGCATGCGCGTGTGAATGTGTATGTGTGCGCATGTGCAGACATGTATTGTATAAAAACTTGTGGATGTGTGGGCATGTGTGTATGTGTGCGCATGTGTGGGTATGTACTGTACGGAAGAAAAATATGTAGTACACGAGCATGTATTCCTTGTTCTCTTGTGTGTGCCGGTGTTCTGTGTTTTGTTTTGTTTTTAGTGTGTCTTATAAGCCCATGAGGGCTGGGCACCTATGGTGCATGACACCAAGTTTAAATTAAAAAACTACTACTACTACTACTACTACTATAGAGCAGCATTGGCTTGTCAGCTCTGTTGTACACACTAAATACACATGCATCCAACATTTCGAATTGGCTCCAGTGTGACCAATATATGTAGCTGCAATGAACAAAGCAACAAAAAAAATTAAGAACATGGCCAAGCAGCAATCTCCGCAGGTCAACAGTCTTAGTTTTGGGTGGCTCTTGTGCAACAGGTTTTCCATGTGACCCCACAAGATACGGAGATTAGCAGGGTGGCTGCCAAGGAGGTCAAAGGTCATGGGAGAGGGGGTTGGTGGAAAGAACCTTGGATGGCAGCTCGCTGTTGACAGGATCCACTAGAGGCTTGTACGGTTTACATTTTTTATCAAAGGTGTCCTGAGGGTTAGATCTACAGTTTGTGGAAGAAGGTCTCTCCTGGGCTCAGACGACAGAATGTGTCGGCAGGCACGAGAACGCCTCTGAGACACACAGGAGGGGCGTCTCGATGAGACTGGCCTCACACACGGCTTCAAGATGAGAGACTGCCGATGGTCCACCCGGCCTGCTTAACGTGACACACATGCATGGCAAACATGGTAATTAAGAAGGGTGGTACTACTCCATGTTCTCACAGCTCCAAACCACTCTAACCGAAGGTTGTAAAATTGGACAGACAGCCACAATCGAGCACTGACTAACCTGATGAGACCATGTGGGAGACATGGTCTCATCGTCGCAGTCTCACCAGGTCACCAGACAAGCGTCACTGTCCCCACCACCACCACCACAACCATCATCTCATTCTGTGTGAATCTGGACATTTTCAAAGACCTGCTTTGTGATTGCGTTGGCCTGGCTAATTCACCATCTCTGATCTTTGAGGCTGAATGCATGGGGTTTGGGCTTTTCCTTGTTTGGTTCTTTTCCCCGGCTCTTCTGCCCTTCAGCTCCCCAGAGAGCCAGGGGTCAAGTGCCCCTAGATGTGTAGGCTGGCTGGAACAGAGGGGAACGTGACACTCTCGCCTGTCTGCAGATTTGTTCCATGCTCAATTGTTAAAAGGCTGAAAAGCCACTGAAAGCCATCCACACTATTGAAATGCATTTTACGTAGGATTGTATAAGGGAACAAACAAATACATCTGGCTTTTTTGTGTTTTAATTCTCTGGTTGTAATACAAACACTACCCGCTGACTGAAGGAATAAATAAAGTAAAATCAACTCTAATCAAACAAAGCCACAGCAGCAATAAATACTCAAACAACAAACCACTCCTGAAATAGGAAATATAAGAAATAAAACAAATACACACACACCTTCTTCATGACGCTGTCCAAAGTCTCGGGGCGGCTGATATCAAAGCAGATGAGGACCGCGTCCGAGTCGGGATACGCCAGTGGTCGCACATTGTCGTAATACGAGGAACCTGTGATTAAAAAACACAAGAACATAGGACATCGGGTCAGAATACTACTAAATTCAATATCGCAAATTTTCGTTCCATCAGAAATTACATGTCTACAGAGGCTGCCAAAATGTTTCTACACTCTATGATTTTTAGTAATCTGAATTATTGTCTGACAAACTGGTCGCAGGCCAATTTGAGCACATTAAAGCCACTTGAATAACAATACAAACAAGCAATAAAAATTCTAGATAAAAAAACAAAACTCTTCCACCACTGTTCGATTCTAAAAAAGTACCAACTTTTAAGCTGGGAAGACCTCCAAAAATATTTCAATGTGTGCTTGGTTTTTAAGGTCACTCACAATCTAGCGCCACCACCACTTGCTGAGTACATCAATAGAAGAACAGGTGATCGTGTCACAAGGGGATCGTCGAGGGGGGATTGTGTTATTCCGTTGCGAAAAAGCACTTTTAGTCAGTCAGCCTAGTCCGTCAAAAGTGCAAAGGAATGGAATTCAATCCCACAACATATCAGGGAGCTAAACACATACAAATCGTTTACTAAGCAGTTAAGACAATGGATGATCAATACATATACATGTCGGCACTTTACCGTATGGATAATGACTCATCAATGACACATAAAGACTCCTGTGGGGGCCTGCCCTATGCCATGCACATCATGAACCTGTGACATTGAATGTAGACACGAGGCAGCTCATAGGAAAGAAAATGTGCACGCTTGCATTCTGTTCATGCAACAACTAGGGATGTGGGGGGGGGGGGGGGGGACAGCTTTGTGCGGGGACGATGTTAAAACGTCTTTGTCTCAAAGGCATTTTCACACGACACACACACACACACACACACACACACACACACACACACACACACACACACACACACACACACACACACACACAGCTTGGGCTAGGAGAACCACACACACTGTGGCAGGGTATCGCATGCCACAGTGTTGCAGGACCTCACGCCTCAACAGAACTTCTTTGTAATTGTAATCCATTGGTTAATTATTACAATTTTGTATAATTTTAATCATTATTTAATTTAATCATTGGGCTCATTTTGATCCGAAAAGCATGATAAGGTATTGCGGTTCGATAAGGATGGCCAAAACATCACAATGTGTAAGAACCTAAGCTGACATTTTGAAATGTCAGTTTGAAATGTGTTTGACAATGCACTCAACAACATTAGATGTTTTGTAGAATGTTTTTGTTGTCAGGACAGTCTACGCCTTCTTGTGATGTTAGTTATAGTATAGTGTCAAAGTGATCAGTTCCTCACATAGCATGCAGAAGGCTTCTTGACCATGGAAGAACACTACTGGTAAAAAGCATTATTTGTAGAAATAATGAATCATCATAATCATCATCCATGTTCATCATGTCCATGATCATGACGATGAAGATGATGATCATCATCATTGTATTACATAGTTAGAACCAAAATGATTACACAAAGGATCAAAGGGTAGGCATTATCTCTCTCTCCACAGGCCGACCTGAGGCTGCTGTGTGACGCCGCCGCTGACGCAACTTCCGGGTAGCCAGCTTGGTTTGTTTGATTTGGTTGGCAGGACTCGGTTTGTATCTATATATTATATCTGCCACCTGTTCAGCATACTCTGTGTTGTATTCGCTGTTTCCTCGTTGGAGCTGCTTCTGTTGCACCCTTGAAAGCTACAGGGCTGTCAGGGCCTTTCTTCCCACTGATCACATGGATTGTATCCTCCCAGTAACTACACAGTTTTCCTGGCTAGGGCCAGAGTAGAGTTTATTTATTTATCTCTGTTAAGGACATGGTCACCTGTCTTGAGAGTGGAGCTCCATGCACGCTGATTGTAGTTTCTCTGTCCTCTTCTTGCACACTTTTTCATGTTTTTCATTGCATGCTTCATGCTTCATGCATAGCTTCTCTCCATTTATCTGCGTAGTCGGTGTGTGACCGGTTTCCCTCTTCTGCCCTTTTTGGGAACAATAAATTGTTTGGCAGAGTTGGCTCACGACCAAAGAGGAGGAAAAATGGAGAGAACCCTGTCGCTTCACGTACTGTCGAGTTGTAGGCATGGACTACCTTATTTAAGTGCTCTTTCCACTTGGACTTCTGGGTCTCCTCCAGTGTGCGCAACATTCCCAGCAGAGTCCTGTTAAGTTAAGTTATCCTTTATTTATCCCTTTTTGGGGGAAATTCTTTCTCTGCTTTTGACCCATCTGGGAGCCGGTGAACACCCAGAGCAGTGGGCAGCCGCAGTGCAGCGCCCGGGGAGCAGGTGGGGGTTTCAGGTGCCTTGCTCAAGGGCACCTCATCCGTGGATGAGGACGTAGGAGAGTGTTGCACAACCACTCCCCCCATCCATATTTTGGCCTACCGGTCGGGATTCGAACCGGCCACCCTCCGGTTACCGGTCCAACTCTTTAACCAGTAGGCCACGGATGCCACTTAAAGCGTTCTGCTGGGTTGCCTTGTGGATGGTATGGGCTTGTGCGGGAATGGCGAATGCCGCAGTAACCTTGGAGTTTGTGAAAGAGGTTATTTGCAAACTCTTTCCCTTGGTCGTGGTGGATCCTTGATGGGAAGCCGAAACGCATGATATAGTCATAATAGAGTTTTCTGGCCGTCTTCCCTTTTTTTGTCCTTGGTTGCATATGTTTGCGCATATTTCGTAAAATGGTCCACAACTACGAGAATGTGCTCTTCCCCTCCCCTGCTCTTCTCCAAGTGTAATCAGAGTCAATTGAAATCATCTTGACACACACGAGAAACATAGTGCTCTGCTTCCTGTCTCATCTTAGGCCAGAAAAAGCGTTCCCTAGCGAGAGCAACCATCCAATCTGCACAAGCATAAGTGTCCCATTTCCTGGTCGAGGTGTTTGTAGTTGAGGGGCTTTAAGGACTCAGGAACCACCAGCTGTGTTCTGGACGTGGTCACTCTCTTGAGGATCCCCTCATCGTTGATCTTCAGACGGGGCCACACTCTCTGACAGCTTCATTCTCTGCTAGCTTGTGTTTATGGTTTAGGTATGCATGTGTTTTTTTCAGGGCCAGGATTCTGCTGATGGCTGGGTCTGCGTTTTGGGCAGCTCTGACGTCTTCCACTGCAAGAGGCTGAATGGACTCAGAGACATTGGTCTCTTCTGGCAGTGCATCTATATTACAGGTGACAGCAGAGATCCAATCAATTTCTCCTGTTCTTTCTCCCTTCAGAGCTTTTCGGATGGCGTCCATAGCTTCCTCTTGAAACTCCTCATTGCATTCCTGCATAGCTTCTTCCATGGGTTTTGGTCGCTGGGAGAGGAAATCTGCATCTCCATTTGATGATCCAGGCCAGTACTTGACTAACCTGTAATCCGCCAGCCACCCAGCGGTGTCCTGTGGCGTTGAGTTTTGCCGACTTGGTGACATACGTCAGTGGATTGTTGTCACTGTACACAGTAAAATGGGGTGCATGAAACAGAGCACGAAAGCGCTCTGTTAAGGCCCATTTCAGTGCCAGGAATTCCAATTTTCAAGAGTGTAACTTGTAGTTCCTTTCGGCCGCTGACAATGTCGTACGCGATCACTCTGAGTGCTCCCTCTTGTCGCTGGTATAAAACAGCACCCAGGCCCTCTTCTGAGGGGCCCGGGTCTTCTTAGCACTAGCTCCGTCAAGGCAACCCAGTCGGCAGCACCACTTGCGTAGGCGGACAGCAGCCCACCTTGCTCGTCTTTTTCGGGGGTAAAAACGCTAGTCATAGGTGACTCTGTTATACGTTAAGTTAAACTACACACGCCAGCAAAAGTTATTTGCCTACCCGGGGCAGGGCTCCCGGAGCCATTGAAGCTAATCTTAGGGTGCTGGCATGCGGTCAGACCACCGGTCGGAGTTAGATTAGATGCACCAAACACCGGCGCTAGTTTCAACAACATTGTAGTTCATGTCGGCACCAACGATACTAGAATGAGACAAACTGAGGTCACAAAAAGCATGACTTCGCCAGAAAGATGTGTCAGCATCGATTAATTCTCTCTGGCCCTCTACCCGACAGGGGTAATGATGAGCGTTATAGTAGATGATTGTCTCTAAACCACTGGCTGGCAGGATATAGTTCAGAGCAGGGCTTTGGTTTTTATAGATAACTGGCCCTCCCTGTGGGGCCACCCTGGCTGATGAGAGACGGCCTTCGCCCTACTGTTTTGGCAACCACAGCAACCGATTTGCGGTCGCCAAAACAGTGGAGTCTTACACTGCACCTATATCTACTGTGGTGCTGCCTCGTGCTGTCTTGAGGTGTAAAAAACGCAGGTGACGGCCACAGCAAGTATGTCAAAAATCACACTATTTCACTAACCCTGAGTGTGAACCGGACTCCCTCTGAAAATAATAAATCGGAAGTGCTCAGAATAGGATTTAATAGGAGCTACTCCCCCCAATTATGTTAGCTCCCAACTATCTAGAGAATTAAAGAAAGGTGGTGGAGTAGCCTGAATATCTAACTCTAAGCTTAAACTAAAGCCAAAAAAGAAATATACATTCACATAATTTGAGGTGCTCGCTCTCTGCTCCTCAATTCCCAGACAAACACAACGAGTTTCAGACTTTCCTTTTAGCTGTACAGTAGTATACCGCCCCCCCAGGCCCGTGCTCACTTTTTGTATATGAGTTTTCTGATTTTGCAGCTTTTCTGTCCATTACATATACCCTTGGCTTCAAACAGCTCGCTGGACCTCGTCTTGACCCGCAGTGTAGACATCTCAGACCTGGTTGTGTGACATATTTTAATTGTAATATTCCCTAGTGATACATTTTTACTGTAATACGCTCACATAGCCACATCCAGTAGCACCGAGCATAGTTTAGAGGTAATTTCCCCTCACAATCGCCAGAGGGCAGCACTGAACACATTTGACAAATTAAGCAGTAATACTCTCACATAACCTCAGAGGGCAGTACTGAGCACATTTAACAAAGTTACAAACATTTACACTAGGGGCAGCAACGGACACACAGAGGAAGTGAGAAAACCATAGAAGAAGTCTACAGATGTTACCCCTTTCACTTGCTCCCCTCTGTAACTATAGGGGTTCTGTGGATTGCCTTACTGATGACTTCAACAATGCCTTGTCTGCTGCCATTGATTCTGTTGCTCTTGTAATTAAAAAGCGATCAATGAAAAAGACAGCTCCCTGGTTTAATGAAGAGACAAGAAACAGACAAGAAACATCTGAAACTTGAATAGAAACAATCACAAGTTTCTTTTCGACACAGTGAAGAGTCTGACTCAAAAACAGACTCAGAGTGTAGGGTCCTCCCTCTTTGCTGGTCAATTCATAGATTTCTTTGAAAACAAGATTCAATTGATTAGAGAGGAAATTGAAGTTCCCAATCCTACGGGGCAAGACCCCATCTTGCCCCGTAGGAATAGGAACTCTGAGGCAAGACAGTTCAAGTTCAAGTTCAAGACAGTCCCTCTGGTTGACCTGTAGTTCACCGGTGGACATATGAAGGTTATATGAAGTAAATAATTCTATGTATTATAAATGTGCAAAAAAGTTTTCACATTTTGCCAGTGAAAGACAGTGAGCGTTGCAAACGATGGCTGCGGGCGATAAACAACCCCACAATTGGAGAAGACGGCGGTATTGAAATGATAAAAGGTAAAACGATATGCAGTCTCCATTTCAAACTGGAGGATTATGATAGAAATCTTTTGGGCATGACGAGGCACGCTCTAAAACAAACTGCTGTTCCGTCCGTCTTCGCTGTGGGCCCGTTCCCAGATGACCAACAGGCCAGCGCTTCTAATGCACCTCCCGCCGCAAAACGCACTCGCCTACAGGTAAGACTGTCGTAATCTTCTACTATATTTCTGTTTACACAAGTACACAATAATAGCTTGAAAACTTTACAAAATCACTCCCTAATGATCATGTTTTCATTTTCATATTCTTTTCCCTTTATTTTATTGCTGGAGGTCTTTCACAGTGCACTGCTCAGTACCATGTTCCATGGGGATGGGTAGTATGTGCGTTGTCAGTTGGGACTTCCTGTGGGTTTTGGGGCATGGGTCCAAGAGGCTTTTCTGTAGAGCTTGGCACGTTATACGTGCCTACCGAGTTTCATACATATTGGTGAAACGTGGCGCAGGGGCTGCTTTTTAAAGTTCCTGTAGGGGGCGCTACAAACACGATTTTTGGTATGTGAGCTACAGGCACCGGTCTACACGTGTCCTGTGAATTTCATATGCATAACTATTACGGTCTCCGCAGAGTGGAAGTATGTCAAAATTTGACGATTTTTAGCCTATGGCGGGCATGCTGTTTTTCCAATCGACTTCATTTCACTTGAGCAGTTGGAAAGTCGGTCCCGCTCAAATCAAACATTGCGTCTATGAACTGTGGTGATTTTAGTGACAGGCCACGCCCATTTCGATGCCACGCCCCATTTGAAAATATGTTGGGTTTACCTTGTTCAGAATTTGATTCTGAACAACTTTTGTATTGGGGTCAACATCATAGGAGTCCAACTTGATGTTGATATGAGCAATTAACTATTTTCGCGGTTTAAACCACGCCCGTTTTAGAACTCAATGGCTCATGGGTGCTTTAAACTTTATTGTATAGACTAATATTTAGGTCAGATTGAAGATAATGGGCCAGAGGTGATGTGGGCTAAAGGGTTTTTGTCAAAGTCTAAAAACCTGGGATCGTTAGGCAATTTACTGATGGCAGAAAAAATGGGAACCGGAAGTCATAGGTTCTTGAGGCATATTTGTTCAGTATGTGGATATGCATGTGTGAGCAAAGTTTCTCAAGCTCTTTACTTGTTGTGGAAGTACCCGAGAGTCGGAGAACCTGACGCAGTCTGTAAGATTCATAATATCAGAGAATACCCCCGTCAGTTCGGCCGCAGCGCAATGAATGAATAAAGATTGTAGTTATTTTACAACCTCGTTGATGAGCAACATTAAGAAAAACATGTACTTTTAATTCAGCCTTGGGTGAAATCGAAGCGTAGCGTCTGTGTGCTTCCACCTTTAATGAATGCATGCCATGAGCGCTCCCGCGGCCGGGACACAATTCTTATAGGGGGTAACTACACTCACCGGCTTCCTCCATCTTCTGCGCCACCTTTTTAAATAAATCGCCGTTTCTCGTTTTCCGACGGCGACAACAACAACAACAACAACATGACTATCGTCCCCTTCTACTTCCGGCTCACGGCCCCAGGAAAAGATCTTAAGCATGCGCAGAACGCAATTCAACGCATAAGCCAATTCGACGTACATGCACACTTAACTCGACTATGAATCGCATTATCTAGGGGTCTTAACTCGACTATGAGTAAGCCAATTCGATTCGAGTATAACTGGACTAAGGTGTATACATGCATCTTAGTAATCCAATCATAGATGGACTAAGCCAATAAGTCGACTTTCTTGAGTGTCATGTAAACGCACTGAATCACTCTCACAAGCAAGAAACTGGTCTGCGGTTTGGAGGGGGGGGGGGGGCGGGGAGGAGCAGGGCTGCAACTGTAACTTTACACACACACACACACACACACACACACACACACACACACACACACACACACACACACACACACACACACACACACACACACACACACACACAAAACAAGTGGCAAAAAGATTACAGCGATCTATAGCGTTGGTGACAGTAATAGGCAAAAACTCTGATTACAACATTGGAACTGGCGTTATTTAGCAACGGGCGGGCTTCAACAGGGAAAGTGGAGGGTGTTCTTTAGGAGTAATAGGAATTTGGGAACACTGCGTTGACTTGAAGAGAATCAATTACCCTAAAGAGTGACTTGAGCTTGCGAAATGCGCTGCCGATTTTGCTGTAGGGGGGGTTGAAAAACAGGTGAGACCAAAATAAGTCCTTTGTTTAAAAAAATGAATGCGCTGAATGCGGTCTCAATGGAGAAAGGGAAATCAGATACTAATAAATAGAATCCACCTTACTTTTCTGCCTAATGCACACAATGACAACAATTGACTTTCTGCATAGATTTCTTTTTCAACAAACAATCGTTCTTATGACCGTGCCAAACTTATTTTCTGCATGAAGTATGATAACCACTTAAGATTGTGCAGCTTCCAGCTGAAAAGCAGTGCAGGGTCTAAGAATGTCTAAGAATGTGATAAATATTTCTTGATGTTTTGTGCTAAGATAAATTAATCCAATTGTGAACAAAAACTGTGTGAAAGCAGATTGCAGGAGCCTACGAAGGCTTAAGGGAGGGAATCAAAGGAAGCCTGTAGTTGAATGAAAGCACTAATCTTGTTCTATCTCCGCATCCACAGTATTATTGTAAACCTCATGGTTATTTTTGCTCTGCAGTGAAGCAAAGAAAGAAAGGCAAAGAAACTGCTTTTTTTTTTTGCCATGAGCCCTTCTAATGTGTCTGTAAACACATGGAAGGGGGTGCAAGGCAGCAAACACTTCCAATAGGTTTTCTACACAAAAACATCCACACATACACACACACACACACACACACAGACAGATCAAATAAATAAATGAAGAAAAGGGTGCTGGTGCTGTGCTGGGAGTTAAGAGCCGGCTAAGAAAAACACACACACATTGAACACCCCCCCGGTGACGCCCTTCCCTCTCTTTCTCTCTTGTGTTTGGCCATACACAGTACGCCACCAAAACATGTCACAATTGGACACTGGAGTATCGTAGCAACCTGGAGGCATACTAATGTGTTTTTTGTGAGGGGGATCTGAAAGGAGGGGAAGAAGGGTTGAGAGAGCAGGAGACCGAGAGTGATGGGGGAGGGAGGGGGGGGACTAATGACTTAAGTCCATTCATGTTCAGGGAGAACTAAAACAAATGGTTGCTTGGGTTCAATACTTTAAGAGGCTGATTAAACTTTCAATGGTAAAATATGCATGTTTCAACATCTGAGGTGTGTGTGTGTGTGTGTGTGTGTGTGTGTGTGTGTGTGTGTGTGTGTGTGTGTGTGTGTGTGTGTGTGTGTGTGTGTGTGTGTGTGTGTGTGTGTGTGTGTGTGTGTGTGTGTGTGTGTGTGTGTGTGTGGTTTACTGGCCATGTCAATTATTGCTTAGTTGCTTCAATTAAAGCTGTAGTAAAATAAAACTAGAGACATCCTCTCATTTCATCAATATTAACTATCATTCACACTATTCACATCAACCTCATCACGATAAAAGCACAAGCGGGGACAATCCCTCTCAATGGAATACACAGTTTAAATGTGCAAACCTGGTAGCACGCATACGCGCATGCAGGTGTTGCTGTGAATCGGTAACTAAGGGGCGCACTCACACTAGGCCATCTGTACCGTGCCAGAGTACGTTTGCCCCCTAAAGTTTAGATGGTTTGGCTAGTGTGAGCACGCCATCCGTACTCAAGTACAGCTAAATTCCGTGGCCTCAGTACACTTCAGAGAGGTGTGCTCAGGCCACGCTACAGATGCTAATGAGCCGACACGCGCACCCGCATGCGGGTACGCAACCTGTATGTACGAGAGGCAACCGTACTCGGGCCCAGTTGAGATTGCCTATTGTGAGCACAGTGGGGGGGGGCAATCGTACCTGAGTATGGTAGCTTTGCCTAGTGTGAGGCCCCGTCCACAAGGGCGAAAACGATCTGTTTTCCTTTGTTGCGTTTCAGGAATATCTCCGTAAAGACGGACTCGGACTCAAACGCATCGAGCTGTAGAAACGCCACAAACAAAAGTGGAGCACATCAAACCTGCATGCATGAAGCCCATGCGCGCTGTATACAAACGTACAGTCGAGGAGGAGAGAGCAGTTAAACCTTTTAGATAGAGCAGAGATACTTTTTAATGTACAGTTAGTAATTAAATGTACCAAAGGGGCTGTATTTAAAGTTACAAAAATAATACAAATCAAATAAATAAATTTAAAAATCAATACAACTCTAATGTCCCCAGCTGGTGGGGGGGGGGGGCGATGACGTCATCGTTTGTGTTTCAGGCGTCCACAAGAATCCTAACACGAAACCGCATAGGTCCGTTTTTTTATCTGAATCCACCCTCGGAGGTGGTGTCAGAAAAGTGAGTTTTCAGGCACCGGATCCACCGGAGCCGTCTGTACGGTCGGCCCAAACGCACAACGACTTGTGCGGTTTTCACCAAACAATGGGCTCCGTGTGGACGGGGGCCTGAGTGCACCCTAAGGCAACGACGGCAGAGTTCTTCAAAGGTGTTGCAGCACAGCTGGGCCAGAGGAGGTGACAGTGGGTTAAATAGCCATTGACCGTTGGCTGGGTCTGTAGGCTCCTCTGCTACACACAATATCCATTAAAGCAGCAACAGCCTCCCCGTTGCATGGATCTGACTCAGGCCTATTCTCTCTCCCTCTTTCTCTCTCGCTCTCTATTTCTCTCCCTTTATCTCTTTCTCCTGGCTAATATCCCTCTCTCTCCCTCTATCAATCTCTCTAGATTCAAGAACTAAAGGGCTTTATTGGAATGGAACATGTACATGGTACATTGTACATGTACAATACACATTGCCAAAGCATTGAAAATGAAATCAGATAAAACATAGGATATGAATTAGTAACAGTACATCCTCATCCTCATCCTCTTATCCGCGGGGGCAGCAGCTCCAGCAGGGGGACCCAGACTGATGGGCCTCGTTGACCAGCTCTGACGGGGGTCCCGAGGCGTTCCCAGGCATCCTTACCAGATGCCTGAACCACCTCAACTGACTCCTGTCTTTTTTGTGTATGTATTTTTATTGTTTGTTAGACAAGAGATGTACAATGTTACACAAGTTGTAATATTTTACAACTGTTACGTTTCTTTTTGCGACAATGTACAATGTTACAAGAATTGTAACATTTCAACAATTTACATTATTATATTGATATAAACCCCATCCAACCCTAACAATTCCTTGTGCCATACAAAAAATAAAAAATAAAATAAAATAAAATAAATAATTATTATTATTTTAAAAAAAGAAAAAAAAAGGGGGGTTCTCCTATGATGAAAGTATTTGTGCTTTACGTTGAAGCTTATTTACTAATGAGAGGGGAGAGTTGTAAGTTTGTCGAAATAAACCAGTAAAGGGTCCCAGACTTTGTAGAACTTTTTAAATTTTTAAAAACATCATATCAGAAAGCCACACTGATGCCTTCAGTGGTAATTGGGATTTCCATTCCAAAAGTATTCTCCTTCGAGCAGTAAGAGTTGCAAAAGCAATAAAAAAATTCTCGCTAATGGCTATCGCAGTGTCATTAATTCTTACCCCAAATATAGCCATTAAAGGGCTAGGTTGTAGATCTAGGCCAAACTCCACATTCATAATCCCAAATATTGATTTCCAAAATTCTCCCAACTGGGAGCACGACCAAAACATATGAGCTAAGTCTGCGTTGGTGGTTCTACAGCGATCACACGTCTCAACTATTTCAGGGTATATTTTGGCAAGTCTGACCTTACTATAGTGAGTACGGTGGAGAACTTTAAATTTAATCAGATTCAGACGTACACAAGAAGAGGTTCCATTCACACAGCTAACAGCTCTAACCCATGTCTCATCTGAAACGACCCATTTTGTCTTGATGTTGTCTGTTGATACACTATTAAACTACATAATTGAATTATATAAATTAGAGATTTGGCCCTTCAAAGTTAAGGGAGTCTTTATTGCAGCACGTATCGATCGCTCCGGAAGCCAGGGTCCTACTACTACTTACAGCGTTCCGGTAAATCACCGTGAACTTGAGGCCAGCCAAAATCTTACAGGCGCACCTTAATTATAATTTCTGGATATGCCCAAACTTTAAGTGTGGAAATATGCTCATTGGATAATAGTTTTCAGGGTGCTTTTAATTAACTCCTTGATATGAATAAATGCATCTGAACCATGGGATCTGAACAAATAGGCGAATAACGTATAACGTAACGTTAACCAGTTGTCATCAAGCGTTCTGCTATCGATTATGAAAGTGACATGTAACAATTCAAATTAACCAACCTTCTGAGATATTGATCATTTCAGTTTAATGAAGCAAGTTTACTTGAAGTTCTGTTGGTCTCAGATTAGTCTATCGGGATGCGGCGACCCGACAGTCATAGAACTCCTTGGCATCTTCGGGTGAGTGGAGGATGAGAGTCTCATCCCCCAACTGAACTGGGAGACGTGCAGGATGTCGCAGGCTCAATCTTATCTTCTCACAGAGGAGTTGCTTGACATTTTTAAATGATGCTCCTCAGTTTGGAGCCGCTGAACTCACATCATGCGTCAAAGCCCAATATGAGGTCTTGATATGAGATGACTAAATGTTGTTACAGACGTAACAGTTATTTGTGAAAACTGAAATAACCAGAGAAACCTCAGTCTGAAACTGAAATGACTGCCTGCCATTGTTTGATAGTGGAAATGAAAGGAGACATGTATGAAATATAATGTTGAACTCTTCTCCTGTGTTCATTAGTTTAGAGCAAGGCGCTTCGCCAGAGGGTTGTGACACCTCACTGACAAACACACACAGAAACACACAAATCCGAGCCCTCCAACCCGGTGGCAATCCTGGTCTGCCTTCTCCACAAAGGCACGTTGGGAGGAGGGGGGAGGGGTTGGGGGGAGTCGGGGAAAACCAGATCCTGTTTATAAATCACATTATAATTTTTAAACACATGCGATGCATGTGCGTACACAAGTGGGATGAAGCAGGGGATAAGAGATATAGCCCCCAAACATTCTCACACACACACACACACACACACACAGACACACACAGCCCTCTAATGTGCTTGCTCCACACTGCCTGACTTGACTGAAACACACCTACTTTGTCGGACACACACACACACACACACACACACACACACACACACACACACACACACACACACACACACACACACACACACACACACACACACCAACCCAGTAGAATGTCTAACTGTGAGACACAGTTCCTTCATTCATTAATAAAGATCAAAAGAACATTGACTTAAGTGTTTAATGTGAATTCCACTCAAGGGACCCTCTCTCCGGGATCAAGTCCAGCAGGAGCCTCCTAGGAGGAGAGGAGGAGTGTGTCCGTCTTGAATCGATAGCGCTGTCATTCCATTTCAGCAGATCCGGGGGTGGGTCTCCTGTTAGTGCGGGTCAATGGAGACTCAAATTTTTAGCGCTTAAAACACCAAGACTTGCCCAAGACCCACAATGTGGGCCCCCAAGGGCCACAGGCCGGCCTACACATAGGAGGAGGGGTGGTGGGGGGTGGGGAGGCATGGCTGTTGAAATTCCCATATGCTAAAATCCCTGCGGTCACACAAATGCCAGTATGCATGGATTCACACATTGTGCACACATACACACATACACAGGGGTGCGCATAACTGGTACACAACTATGCATGCGCGCCCATAATCAGGGATGCGTAACGTCACTTGTGTCACTAAAATACTTTTGACTAACTAACGGGAGATCGAAAAAAATTTAAAAAAAACGAAATACATTGAGCAGCTACTTTGGCGTTCACCACCTGCAAAGAAAAGGAAAATGGAGCCGGAGCAGACGAAAAAAAAAATATATTTTTAAAGTGGCGCCAAGATGTGCCGTAGCTAGAAATGAATGATAAGCACACTGAAACATGCGCTCTTGTGTGTGCGCTGTGCACCGCGCACACACTGGAGAACTTTGCAGAATCAGCTGATCGCAACGTTCCTTTTGTGAGATATTCAAACACTCCGTGGTCGAGCAAAAAACACTGCTGTGCTTAAGAAGTTGTGTATAGAGGTTATTTGCACGCCCCTTTTTACGTCGCCGCGGCCATTTTGTTGACATGACACTGATTGAGAGTGAGTGAGTTGTCTGAACTGAGTGAAGTGAGCTGTCGTTCTGAGTTATCAATATTATGGCTTCGTTCGCACGTTATCAAATGGAAACCATCCATCGTAACGTTACAACTTACTCCCTGTGATAAAATAATGTATAGACTGTGTGCTAGACCGATCTAACGGGGTCATCCCTATGTTCCCCGCTTTGTATGTGACCGGTGTTTTTCGTAGGTGGAATCCGGAAGAATGAATATTAGGGTTACGGTTATGGTTAGGGTTAGGGTGAGGGTTACGATTAGGGTTATGGTGAGGGTTATGGTTATGGTTAGGGTTAGGAGGGGTTGCAGTTAGACAAAGACAAAGACGTTTTAAGCTGATTTTACGTGCTTTGCGGTGGTTCTGGTCCCTTATAATCCTACCATACATACAAAGCTGGGACACAGGGGGAGATGGTGTACTGGCTATTCCCCACAGCGTGATCAGTCACCTACACGGTGCAGTTCTGCGGTTCTGCTTGGAGGGCGATAATAGATCATAGGGATAACACGGGAGGTTTGTTAGGAGGTACATCATGGCTAGCTTCACACCAGCAGCTAACCGGCGGTGCTGTGGATGTTTTTTACCTTCACCCTTTGGTGCAGGAGCTAATTAGCGCAGATGGTGTGTGTGTGTGTGTGTGTGTGTGTGTGTGTGTGTGTGTGTGTGTGTGTGTGTGTGTGTGTGTGTGTGTGTGTGTGTGTGTGTGTGTGTGTGTGTGTGTGTGTGTGTGTGTGTGTGTGTGTGTGAGAGAGTGATGGAAGCTGTAAGGAAAGTGTGTTAAAAGTATCAAACAAACAAAGGTGTGTGTGTGTTTGTTAATTATAGCATTCGTTTTGCTGTGCATTTGGTACAGATTTACCAGTGAGCCTCTGGTCTGTCTCATGTGGTTGTTGTGTACAGCTGGGCTCAGCCATAACGCTTCAACAACCAGTCTTTGAGTAATTGTGGCTTCATGTTTTTTTTATATATACACACGGATATAACCACTAGCAGACACGGGAAAGGTATATTGGTGACGGTGATGCTGTTGATGCTGGCGGGTGGCAGTGTGTTGGGAGAGTTTTTAAAAACCAATATGGGAAGATAATTGTAGTGGATGAGTTCTTGAACTTCCATTTCCGACAAAATAAGGCCTCTTGAGCACAATGAAATTGTGCTGTTGGCTACAAAGAACTTTCCATCGGAATGGATCGCGAAATCGAAGGGCTTCCTGTTTGAAGTATGTCCGACGACAACACAACGGAAAATTAATCACACAGGAAAAGACAAGGACGCTAAAAACGTGAAGGCATGCATCATATTTTAGACGTCTATATATTATATTATATTATTTAGACGTAGAGCTCCAGGTCTCCCGCCGGAGCTCTCAAGAGTGTTCTAGAATAACAACACGGCCAAAAGCTGTGTGCGCTTCATGATATTATGAATAAACGACTGCGTCTCTGGCATTACATCATTGCTTTTAGCGCACGTGTGATCTACCGGTCACACAGTAATGTCAAAATCCATACCGTAGCGTAAATTCACACCGGTGTACTCTCTATACTGTCTATACCATACACCCCGAAGTCCGAAATGGCGGAAAATCAGGCTACCGGAAGTCATCGTTTTTTTAAGGCAAATTTGTTGATCATGAGGATATGCATGTGTGAACATAGTTCATGAGTGTAGGTGAAACCTGTGACGCGTGCTGCTTCTTTCCGTTCGAATTTTTGGACAGTTGGTATAGCTCCACCTTTGGGCCAATCTGAATTTTACGCATAGAATATCTAAGTTACAGCAGTCCCCACAAATGTGCCAAATAAAAATTAGTTTTCGTATATGTTCAGGGGGGGAAAAATGCAGTCGAAGTGGCAGGAAAATAATAATAAGAAGAATCGACCCAATAACAATAGGGACCTTGCCGGTTTCGGCTCGGTCCCCAATTGTGGGTGCCTGGCCCCGAAAAGGTTGAGATCCCCTGCTCTAGCTGGTCATAAACCAATTTCGATTTGTTGCTGCCTTTGAAAAAAAAATCAACCAAAACCTGTGCAAAACAAAAAAAGTGTATGTATTTAAATGAGTAAATAACAAATGTTGATAATAATATAAGAGCACGGCAGCACACTTCACACAGTGGAAGATGTTCAGTATTTGAGGTTAGGTGTACTATTTAAGGAGGAGGTAGTAAGTCAATTGCTTTGTCAAACTAATACTTCACTCTCTTGCATGAACATGGAATATGAGGTACTTTTTTTCAGTAAATGGGGCATTATGGATTCAGAGCAGGCCGCGTATGGGATGGTTATCGCTGTAGCCAGTCAATTACCCTCCCGTTTCCTGCCTTATCTATCCTGGTCAGCATGCTACCATCTCAGCTTATGTTTTGAACCCAATACAACTCTAGTGTGAATCCTTCACCTCGGCTGAGATACGCACGCACGCACGCACGCACGCACGCACGCACGCACGCACGCACGCACGCACGCACGCACGCACGCACGCACGCACGCACGCACGCACGCACGCACGCACGCACGCACGCACGCACGCACGCACGCACGCACGCACGCACGCACGCACGCACGCACGCACGCACGCACGCACGCACGCACGCACGCACGCACGCACGCACGCACGCACGCACGCACGCACGCACGCACGCACGCACGCACGCACGCACGCACGCACGCACGCACGCACGCACGCACGCACGCACGCACGCACGCACGCACGCACGCACGCACGCACGCACGCACACACACACACACACACACACACACACACACACACACACACACACACACACACACACACACACACACACACACACACACCGCGCTTAGTGCACTGGAACAGCAGAAGAACCAGGGGGGGGGTCCTGTATAAACATGCTGGTTTCAGGCGGGTTTCTTCCTCTAAACCTCAAAGTTTTCTCCCCGCCTCATCACAGAGATGGAACACTCGCCCGTCCGTTCCATTGATGTTTGTGTGTGTGTGTGTGTGTGTGTGTGTGTGTGTGTGTGTGTGTGTGTGTGTGTGTGTGTGTGTGTGTGTGTGTGTGTGTGTGTGTGTGTGTGTGTGTGTGTGTGTGCGCGATTGAGTAAGAGAGAGTCAACTTGTTTGCCGTGTCTCTTGACCTTTTCTCCAAATCAACAAACAAATGACTCTTTCTTTCTTTCTAATCCTCAAATGATGCTTCACTATGATCACATAGAAAACCAAACAGAGGACACAGTGAAACAGGGTAATTGTAATGCTGAAAGTATTTACTTGGGCTGAACAATGTGGGGCTATATATACTGTATGTATACTCTGGGGAGAAAGCTCAGAGGATCAGATACCTGTGGGGTGTTCCAAGAACGGAGGTTTAACAAACACAGAGTTAACGCTGAACTCTAGGTTGATTGACCCTGTGCCGACTAACCCAGAGCTGTCGGTTCCACAGCACCGGTTATGAATTAGTTCAATCAACACGGGGTTGGTTAACACAGGGTTGTGCGCGTTCACGGCAAACCTATAAAGACGTGATGTATGGATCATGGAAATCCTGATCAAAATGGCGAAACGGGCCGCATATTTTACCGATCTCGAGCAGAAATTCAAAGTGGACGATGATGATATTGCTATTCAAGGTACTAATTATATTCTTTTTCCTCCCTCAGCAACTAAAGAATAAAAATGATGGAAGAAAACAGTGTTTGGTGTGTTTTTTTTATTTTTATTGAAATGATTTCTGCAAATGTGGTCTTGCATCCTTTGGCAGCCCTTACAAACATTTGCGGAATGTGTTCCTCCTCGAAGAACGGGTCAAAGGGGGGAGGCATCTCTTTGCAGAGTGGCTATATTGTGGAGGACGGCGCATGCAACAATTACATCGCATGCCCGTTCCGGACAAACTCTTAGTCCACGTAGGCACACACACACACACACACACACACACACACACACACACACACACACACACACACACACACACACACACACACACACACACACACACACACACACACACACACACACACAAGCACAAGTGTGTGCCACCAACAATACACATACACACACACACAAACTCACTCACTCACTTACCTTTTCAATCACAAGGCATTTTTATACTGCCATGCCGGTGCGGTCGCGGCTGGGCACACCCTGCAATTTCACTGTCTTGCCCGTGTAAAACCAAGGGGGTAAAAACCCCCTTCATCAAGGAGCCGGCTGTCTTGGTTCACTGGAGAAGGTGGGGCTACGCACGGAGAGTAGATCTCTTTTGAATAATTTGCATACTCTGAATGTTTAAATTTTTGTTATGATTCAAGACACTTAGTATACACTTAGACACAGTATACATCTGAGTGTAGGCTACAAACACTATTAACAAGTGCAAAAATGCCAACATATTCTTTGCTGCCCACTTGTTTTTTTATCCCGATAAAAGCCTCGTAAGGAAAGTTCCTCCGGTACTTTCTCGTAGATCGCACCGTCTTTCAGCGTCTTCGTTAAATGCGACAGCATGACCTTCTCCGTGATGGTCAGCAGCTCGCGGATTTCACCGTCTCTCCAATTAGAATGACTCATGTTGATATCGCTGCGTTGTCTCTGTTGTAGAAACAACACAGCGACACCTCTACCCAAGTCCCACCCCTGGAACCGCAAAGCTGTCTAATTGCATTTACATCAAAATGAAACCCCCAATATGTGTAGGGTCCGAGAGGGTAAATTGGGGTGCAAAATCAAGACAGTTTATTACCTCGGTCAGTGTAAATGCACAGACCACGCTGGGAAAAAGGCGGGCATAAGACAGGTATATCGGGCAGTGTAAAAATGTTTGCACACACACACACACACACACACACACACACACACACACACACACACACACACACACACACACACACACACACACACACACACACACACACACACACACACTTTCTATTTGATCAGATTGTAATTGAATTAGGTCTCCAGATGGTCAGAAGCTAAATTCTAAATGCCAGGCAGGATACAAAGCAGAATACAAAGCAGGGCTGAATGTTACCCTCTGTTCTGGAGGTGTGGGAAGGGGGAGGTGCAAGGCTTCCTCTTCCCTTAACGCTTTATTTACTTTCTTTTAAACGGTTTCTCAGACTCCAAGATAAACACATTAACAAAACTAAAACACTCGCCGCTAAACCTGCCGCTAATGACGTCAATTAGATCAACCCTTTCACACTTATCTGTCTGTCTCACCCACCCTGAAAGGATTACACGTGCTGCAGCCATCACAATCAATCATCACCCATTCTAATTCTAATCTATGATCAGCAGGCATATATATATATATATTTAAGCAATAGATCACGACAGGCTGTGGTATACGCTCATTATACCACAGTTAAGGGGCGTTGTCCGTCCCGACGCGCAGCGGAGGGGCGGCGACCCCCTTCACTGTGGTATAATGAGCGTTTATAAAACGGTTACGTAAATATGGCGAAATGAAAGTCATAGACACCCTCAATTTTGAAAAAGCTAGAAAGTCGGAAAAGCATTTTTTTTAACGAATACAAAAAAGTAGTCCCTCCAACGTAGAAAAGAACAGAGTGGGGTCGTCATGAGGGTTTAATCCCGGGAGATGGGATTCCCGGGAAATCTGATCAAGACTATTTCCTGATTCCCGGGAAAGGTTATGACGGGAAACAGGAAATAAGATAAAATTAAAAAACGCAATGAGTGTGCATCTATTGTTGTCATGACATACGGTAACGTTGATGGAGGCGAAACTCGAGCCCCAGGAAAGGAACGACACAAAAATGAAACAGCGAAACGCTGATCCGTGTCCCCCTCGGGAGCGGGTCCGTGGACTCCAGCCACGCCAGACCCACACAACCACGCCAGACACACACAACCACGCGCAGCCTAACTCTAGCCCCGGGAAAGGAGCGACACACAGGGCGAAATGCTGATCCGTGGACTCCAGCCGTGCCGGACACAATTTAACTTTGAGTGATTATTCTCGTTTGCACTGCAGCCGCTGGCCAATCAGCAGCCTGTTTACGTTACGCAAAAGTACCAGCTCAGCTCGCTTGGAACCTTGACAGATGTGCTACTAAAAAAAGTACCTGGTACCAGGTAGGGCTGGGCGATATGGACCAAAAGTCATATCCCGATATATTTTTTCTGCAAAGTGAAAGCTGTGAAATTAAATGTTCAGTCAAAGTCAAAGCCAAATACGAGTAGTTTTATTGAAAACTCACTATAAAATGTAAACATAAACACTGTATAACAAAGCTCCGTAAGGTGCACATTTAAATCAAAAAAATGTGCGCTCTGTGGGAGGTCATGATATTGCCACTGCAGCTGAAAACCCTTTCGGAGGGTGAACTGGTAGCTGGTACCAAGAGATACTTTTTTGCCAGGTGGCTCAGAGCTGGAAAGACAACTTCATGTTCCTTCCACCACTTGAGTGGATCAGTGTCACTCTCCACACTTGCTGACCGCAAGTAACTAGACAGTTAATTTTCAATAGCCCCCCCTCTTGGTTGGTGCAGTGGTGGTGGCTGTGCGCTGCTTGAAGAAGCTTGCCAGTGTCTTTTTAGCTTTTGGTGCTACTGCTGCTTCTCCATCTGACAGCTGACAGCTGCTCTGATCAGCCGGTAGTGCCTCCACCTCCAAGACAGCTCTGTGCTTCAATGCATCGACTTTTTCACTTGGGATGTAGGCGGCCCTGAACCATGGATCCACAAATTAAGCCATCTCCAATAGGTCAGTAGCGGCTGGGTCAGAATACTTGCTGTTGAGGTACTCAACAATGCTGGTCTTGATTGATTTGCAAAGCTCACCGTCACCCTCTTCACATGCCAGGGGACTTTCGTTAAAAAAGGTGCAGCACAGGTTTCACATATGATAGAGTGACGTATTCCTCACCTGACAAAGCATCGGTAAAGTCCTGGAGAGGTTTCAGGACCTTTGGACTGCTTCTAGGACCTCTAAGTCCTGCCAGGTAAGGATAAGGTGCCTGGTATTTGTGTCACCAGACAGGACTTTGGCCAGTGCGCCTTCCTGCTCCAGGACTCTCTGGATCATCTGCTGCGTGTGGCAGACTCGGTTATGAGTTGGTGACTTGGCAGGCCCAGCTGAATCTGGACTTCAGCAAGCTGTCTCCTTTTCTTCCAGCTGTACGAAAAACAGCTTACAATTCTCTTGCACAGAGAAATGGCCCGGGGCGACGCGCTTGTCATTCAAGCCATGTCCTGTCAAAATCATAAAAAACTATTAATCAAATGGGCATAAATATCAAATATTAGCCTATATTCAGTTATTTTCTGAATTTTAATCCTGTAAGTGATTTTTATGTATTATTATTTTTGTATAATTTATAAATGATGACTATACTGTATGTGCATTTACTCATGTTTTGTTCTTCTTGTTGTTATTTATGCTATATTTTAATGCTACTTCATATTTCTACTCCACTAAAAACTCCACAATGTTTAGGCCTACGTGTCAACATTAGTTTCTAGTTACTTTGCAGTTTGCTCTTTCAAGCCAGAGAAATCCATAATCATAATAGCTAAATATGTTACCTTGATGATATCAACAGGCTAACCAGCATTTTAAAGTCATATTACCTCACCTTTACCAGCTGTAACAGTAAAGTGGTAAACATGTCAATGCATCACTAATTCTTATCCAATAATCTAATAAATATGGTTCTGTAGGCCTATTGTAAGTGATTTTACATTTAGCACTTTAAGTTATTATTAATTTATTTAACCTATTTAACAATGACTTTTTTTTTAACGGAGACCTGGCCAAGACAGCAGCATAAAACAAAAAGTTGCAGACAAACACACAAAGGAAAATGAGGAAAAACTAACATTTTAATATGTTTTTGTTTAAGGGAAAATATACTCCACTGCACTCACCAATAGCCAAAGCACTCACCAATAGCCAAAGCCATAGTCTGTGACCGAAGCGTTGCATCCTCAGCCACTCGTTCAGCTCAACCGCTTTGACGATGTTGCTCCCGTTGTCGGTTGTCATAGCAACCAGATGCTTTTCTTGAAGTTTCCAGCTAGCAATTGTGTCCTGCAGGGCCTCAGCTATATGCTCACCGGTGTGATCCTGGGGAAAATAACTTGTTTGGAGACAAGCTGTTTTCATCTCCCAGTCTTGCATGAAGTGCAACTGTCACGCTCATATAAGGCTCTCGCGTCCTGCTTGACCACATATCGCTGGTCAACGCAAAACGGGTGACGTTAGCGAAGCCGGTCTGCAAGGCTCTGTCGGACTTCACTATACATTTGCGGCAGTGCTTCTCGTACAAAACAGTTGCGACTGGGAAGCTCATGTTATGATATTTTAGTCCAGGGACGGCCGCCGAGACAGGATCGCTTTTAACTCACTTTATTTGGTTAAGGTTATTGGTCTATTGTCTATCGTCTATGAAACAAAAGGAGAGGGATCGTATATAACACTCGTGGAGCGTCTCTAAGCTTTACATCTAATCGATACGCCGCCCAAGAGATTCTGATTCTAAAATGGCGGAGTCCGAGTTAAATAGGCAGGTAGAGGTGGGCGTGTTCTGTGGCTTTAAAAGCCCGCCCCCTTCATCTATGTATGATCAGCTGGTTGTGCCTGGTTGTGACTATACACAAGTCTTACAGCTTATGTTATGTTTACTCAGTATTGTGGCTATGGGAGAATATTATGGCTGAAATATGTTACACTCATATCTCGGGTCCATCGTTTTCATTAGCTTTTTGAACCCGACCTGTTCCACTGTTGCAACAGGGACCATGTCTTTGGCAATGTGAAAGGACACCGCTTTTGTTATTGCACACCACTTTTCCGCTTTTCTTCTCATAGGGCACACAGCGGGGAAAATGAAGCTTGCAGTGAGCTTTGTTTTGGGGCTGGAGCTTTGTCGGGTTGGGGACGGCTTATGCCTGTGGCTTCTGCAGCACGCAGTTTCACACACTCTTCATATTGCACTTTGTGCCATGTGTTTTTCAAGTGATGAAAAGGATTTGTAGTGCTTCCACCACTGGCTGCAATGTGCTCCCTACATATAGCGTGGTTTTGTTGCTCATCTGATCATTTGTATCCGAACCATCTCCAAATGATTGAGCCACTGCTTTTTCTTTTACCAACCAAGGGGCTCTCCTCCTCCGCAGGGGGCTCTCCTCCTCCTCCTCTCTCCTCCGCACACTCCGCAAACGTTGTTGCTTTCTCCATGTTTGTTGAAGAGTGCCGGAGTGTCCCTCCCCCCCCCCCCCCTCCCCCTCTGTGCATGAAAGAGGAGGGGCGGGGCCCGGGCGCGGGAAGCAGTGCAGAGAGCTCCGATCAGCGGCTTGCCTGAAGCAAGCACTATATCGATATATATGCGATATGGTCTAATTCCATATCTTATTTAAAAATATATCGATATATATCTTAAATATCGATATATCGCCCAGCCCTAGTACCAAGTACTTTTTTTGGTGATGGAAATGCAAAAAAAGGCGGGCCAAGTCGAGGCAAGTCGAGGCGAGTTGAGCTGGTACTGTCGGTGGAAAAGGGGCATAAAAATACAGTTACATCACTGAAATTTTAACTACAAGTATTGTGGTTAAAATTTACTGAAGTAAAAAGTACTATTTTCAAAACCTACTCCGAGTACTAGTTCCTAGTTACTTTTTTACTGGTCATATTTAATGCCTCACCAATCATAAGTTTTTAACTGCAAGGGGGGATCCAAAATCTCTAATCAAGGTTAACTTTGAACAATGATTTTGAGCAATTTTACATCCTGTCACAGCAATTTTATATCCTGTCATAAGATAACTCTTGAAAACTTATCTTGAATATATTGGTTATCGTGACTTAATTAGCTTTTTTCAAAACCAACTAAATATACATTAAGGCCTTGGCGGCATTAGCTCAGGAGGTAGAGCGGGCTGGCTGGTAACCCCTGGCTCCTCCTAGCTGAGTGTCGAGGTGTCCCTGAGCGAGACGCCTCACCCTGACTGCTCCTGACCAGCTGGCTGTCGCCCTGCGTGGTCGACTCCGCCGTCGGTGTGTGAATGTGTGCATGAATGGGTGAATGTCAGTCAACACTGTAAAGCGCTTTGGATAAAAGCTCTGAACCTGTTTTATCATTCTATTTTAGTCTATAGCCTACTTTGACTTTAAGTGTCATGACATTATATGCTTGACATCTGTGATATTAACACTCTTATCTCTTTATCATTTGTTCAATAGCCTACACAAAACGACTAAAACTATTTCAAGTCCATAACTGAAGTTTAATTTTGAAGCTTCATATAACAAGACAGTCAGCCATAATCCATTCAGTCTACCGACACCCTAGTCTGACTGCACTGACGGCTGAAAGGTAGGCTTGTTGCTAGGTGAACTCAGAAATTCTCAGGCCAATGCAGTATGCATCTTGTCGTTCTCAACATACTTTCCTGCAATTTTTTACTCAGTAACTTGTGTGGTTTAATATGTAACTAAGTATAATACTTCGACCAAAACTTACTTATAGTGTAATTCCGGTGAAAATTGAACCCAGGGTCTTTGTTTTGGCATGTACATGTTAACTGCGAGCAGAATCATAACTTCATAATACTGTAGTCACACAGTAGACTTTCCTTGATTTTCGATCGTTTTAAACTCTCCCGCTGCCAATTTCTTCTTAACGTCCTCCATCGCTCGCTTGCATTGCGTTGTCACATATAGTAGTCACTGCACGTGAGCGTGTGCGTGCTGTGCTGCACGTGTGTGACACGTGTGGAATGTGTGCGATACGCGGCTTGCATGCGTGTTCCGTTGTCACAAGAAGAGGAACGCGCGTGCAAGACTGTTTTCTGCCAGAGTGACGAGCGCCAACGACATGCTAGGTAGAAAGAAGAGGCTCGATATTTGGTCACATTTTACCTACAATGATATTAACAAAAAGTCAGAATGTCTCATTATAACTGACAGTAAGTTGTAGTATCAGCAACTGTAGTAAGCTGTAGTTTCAACAGCTGTAGTAAGCTGTAGTTTCAACAGCTGTAGTAAGCTGTAGAATCAGCAGCTGTAGTAACTTAATTAATTATTAATTGTTAAGCCTTGTTAAATCTCATTTGTTATTTCTCAAGACCAAACTAGAACGGATTGTATTTTAGGCCTACAGTACAGTGGGCCTATTCTTTTCAGTTTTTTAATTTATTTTTTATTTCCGCTCTGAACAGAAAACACAAGGCAACCAAAAACAGTGGGCCGCAGATTTTGAAACGCGGCTGTTACCAACATAAACCTTGGATAACTACAATTGTAACATGAATTGATGAGTAATAGAAGAGGTGTTTCTAAGAATTGGTTGCCTACTTTCCTAGGAAGTACGCAATTATATCTGAGTTATTACCGACCGAATACAGTCGCAACTACACGGTACTTAGTTGAGTTGATGGGTAATAGTGGAGGTTTTTCTTAGTATTTCAACTGTAGTTCCTCTGTATTTACCTTCTTATTACCAGTGGTAATTCCCAATAATATACTATGATTTACCATATATTTACCGGGTAAATACTCAGTAATTAGGGGACTGTAAAAGGAAGGGTTACCGATTATTGGAGGTGATCCACAAAAGCCTATATGGTCAGAACAATGGGATGTCGGAGCAGAGGGTTCATTTTTTTCAAAATAAAGCAACGTCAGACTAGTGGGCTGTAGGACCAATGGGAATTTTTTCGGGTTATCGAGAGGTCGGAACAATGGAGCGTCGGAGAAATGACATGGACCCAAACTGACAGCTGTCTACTGAAAACATCTTTCTCGAATGCCAACAAAAATTAGCTGGTGACATAAAGAGGTCAGCCGGTGGCTCTATTACCACTAGTTGAAATGGGTACATGACATGACATGCTTCAGCCAATGAATCAATTTTCTCACTGCCATGTATACTCGGACAATTGCAGTCGTGCAATTGAGGAGCATAGTCGAACTATGGCTGTAATCGGTACAGTACTGACATGCAAATGCTGACACCACTCACCACTCACGTGGTGTGAGAAATTACATTTCCTCCGGAGAAAATACTACCTCAGGGGTAGTATTTATCTCGTTTTTTTAATCTTCTTTTTCCTTGGATTTATTAGCAGGCTACACTGTGTTGGGCTGCTATGAGTCACGATGCTTACGTAGCTGCTGCAGCTATCGCCGTCCGGCTTAAACCCCGCCCTACCATAAGGGTACTGTCTTAAACCCTGCCCACCATAAGGGTACCGTCTTAAACCCCGCCCTACCATGAGGGTACTGTCGGCTTAAACCCCGCCCACCATAAGGGTACTGTCTTAAACCCCGCCCACCATAAGGGTACTGTCTTAAACCCCGCCCTACCATAAGGGTACTGTCTTAAACCCCTCCCTACCATAAGGGTACTGTCGGCTTAAACCCCGCCCACCATAAGGGTACCGTCTTAAACCCCGCCCTACCATGAGGGTACTGTCGGCGGTGGAAACACGAGCCATAACTGAACTGGGCCAAACCACACCTTCACTACTGGGCCAAGGCGTGCTGGGCCTAAGCGCAGCCGCCGGTGGAAACACGGCAACAGAGGCCCCAAGACATGACACGAGGCTCAGCAGACTTAACACCGGGATTGACGCGCAGGCCAATCAAAAAAAAAAACATTCTTCGGGGATGAACGCCCATATAACTTTAAAAATACCTCTGTGTGGTTCATCCCAGAGACGCTTAAGTTGGAGAATGTTTTTGCCAATGGAAGGAATTCCCCCCTTGGAGGGTTACCACACTATGGGTCCCTCAAGCTACAGCTGTGGATGTGGAGGGAGATTAGGCCTGTGCACCCACTTCTGGGCTGTCCACATACATAAACAGCACCAGTTGCAACAGATACATGCCTGTTATGTATATTGCTGTGAAGAAAGTATCTACAAAATGTCCTGACACATACATGCCTAGAGCATATATATTTGTAGAGGAAAACTATAGGAAAGTTATGTTGGATGTTGTGGATTTTTGACTGTGAAGTGTAGCGTTCACCACTAGTCTATAAACAAACAACCACCACAGCACTTCCCACCATCACGGTTCCACCCTGACCCCAAATCTCCGGGCATGGGAACAATCGGACACACACACACACACGCACACACACACACACACACACACACACACACACACAAAAACAAAGCAAGCTGTGGAATGCAAACATAGCCTACCAGCCAAGGACAGATGGATGTCAGAATCCTGCGGGAAATGGGACAGCCAAGAAATTGCCTTACCTGACGTATCCCACATGTTCAGCTCAATCCGCTGCTTGTCGATCTCGAAGCTGGCGGTGTAGTTTTCAAACACTGTAGGTACATAGTTCTAAAAAACCCATAGAAGAGACATTTGGGATTAATTGCTTGTAGACTAATGTAGCGACAAAAAGTTATGCAGTCTATTTTTCAATATGTAGTTTATTTCTGCCTTTATAATATCTGCAACTGTAAAGCATAGGCCTATGCGTATTACAAATGCACCATGACTCCAATTAGTCAGTAAAAGTCAAGTAGCCATAATAATTCTAAATGTTATTATTGATTGGTTTGTTCGGTGGTAAATGACGATGATTTAGCCATGTGCAAAATGCAAATCCAAATGCAAAATAGATCTACATAAAAGCAATTTCTACATACATGTATAAATATATTTCCAAAATGACAGTTAAATTGATGCTTACCTCTGGATAGCAGTCCTTAGCAAAAACGTGCAACAGTGAGGTTTTACCACATTGCGTATCTCCAACCACAACAATTTTACAGCGGCTGCCTTGGCTGTCCATTTTTTGTCCGTTAAATCGTTTTCTTCCCACGGAAACAGACAGGTATCATTCATCCACCGGTTTGAGATCATGCGTAACGGATGCGCTTATGATGGTGAGCCCGCAAAAAGATGCGCCGACTTCTTCGCACTTGGTCCACATTCGGCTGGTGAAACTGACCACACACTACGGAGACACATACTACCAACGGTTGCTGCCCTACCTCCTACCTGACCGAATGACTGACTCCCTCCAGCCACCGCACGCGGATCCCTCCCTGATAACTCTGGGTTGATTGGCCACGCCTCCCCGTCTGACGGGATAAAAGTGCTCTTCTTGATTTAACCATGTAGACAGCGGCGGGGAACTCTTGGGAACTCTCGCTTCAGATATTTAATTTGACGTCAACAGGTTTTTGTTGTTTTTTACAGCGCGTGGTTTGTTTATTATTCTGATTTGCGCAATGAAGCAAGTTCAAGCAAGTCTTCTCTTTGAGTTTGTTACCACTAGGCCTACATATACATTTATTTATTTATTATTATTATAATTATTATATAATCATTTATTTCCAAAACACGACTAAGAACATTTCACCAATAATAGAATAGTACAGAGTTGAAGACAATATAAGTATAACAGTAGGCCTATAGAATAAAATAAGATACGTTTGCTTTTTCCAAAATTTGAAGTGGCTCCTTTAAATAACTGAGATTGAGCCTTTTTTATGATGTAAATTAAACATTGTCCCACTTGCAGAACAATAGGCCTATATTAAATATGGGAGGGGATGTTGAAATATATATTATTTGAACCCCTTAAATTGCTGGTTTCATATAAAGCTCCCCTATACACCACAATACCAGCCTGTCCACATTAACCAAATGTTTTAACAAACTTTAAAATTAGTTACGAAAGCATGGGTTGTCAACCATAGATACTGATGAAACGTAACTTTAAGCTTCCATGGTATCGTGGTTTTGGGCTAGGTTTGACTTGAGGCACATGTTTAACATGTGATTTATTCAAAGATAAAGAGAAACAAACTTTATATTGGTATGGGCGGAATGGTAATTATGCCACGGCAACAAATATGTGGTCTAATGAGGTAGGCCTACTGATGTTGGCTTGAAAATCATGTAGCATAGAATTAATTAATTCAATAGGCCTATGTTTCCTGGTGAGCAGCTATAGCAGTGAGCGCATTAATCAACCTTTAATTGTATATTCAACATCGGGTTTATTCATATTTTCATGTTGTAGACCTATCCGAAAAACGTTGTAGTCAAAATGATAGACAATATAACATGGAAGTCGACGGGTCAAAGTTATTTATTCTGCGTTCTACAATAACAAATACTGCCACCTTCTGGAGGAAAATCTCGGTTGCAATTGGTGTAGGCCTACTTGGGTTTTCTACTTATCATTTTCTTCCAATAATCGAATATAGATCTCGATATTAAAAATAAAAAAAAATTACAGACAGATGAATCCTCAGCTTTATCTTCCACATTATTATTATTTATGATTATTATTATGATTTCTTCACATTCAAAGCATATTTTCTCAAAGTATTCATATAATCTTATTAAAACAATTTAGATCGGTGGCAACGTTATTTATGAACAATAGATCAGTTCCTGCTCATCACAAAGCACTGCGGGGTTATTGAAGTGCAACCTATTGGAAGAGGTTTTATGGAAGAGGTACTTGGATGATAGCCTCTTTGAATGACCTTTTCATATTTAAATGGCTGTTCAGAGTGTCATTCACAATGGATTATGATGCAAGGAAAAATATGTTTTTTGGATTTGTGGATTATCCGTGATGGTAAACATATATATATATATATATACAGATCTCTATAGAAAACCCACTGCTAGAAATACCTTACTCAGGGCAGACTCAGACCACCCCTCACATTTAAAGAACAGTCTCCCTTATAGCCAGCTTTGCAGAGTAAAACGTATTTGCCAGAAATCTGAGGACCTCAATAAAAATATAAAAGTAATGACCAATAATTTCAGAAAAAGAGGATATAAACAATCTGTCTTGAATGACGCTGCTACCAGAATCAACGCAATCCCACGCCTAGACCTATTGAGAAACAAAGATAAAAATAAATCTAACAAACGTATTATCTTCTCAACAGAATACTGCAGAAGTTCAGAAGGAAGAAAATCAATAATTAGTAAAAAAAAAAAAAAAAAATGGCATATAGGCTATTAAAGTCAGATTCTGATCTTCAAAGTACCCCCCCTAGTGGTATACAAAAGAGGGAGAAACCTTAGGGACCAGGTGGTTCACTGGTACCTTCCCCCATTAGGAACCATCACCTCAAAACATCCTTGCCGCTGTGGCACCTGCAGCCAATGTACCTTTACATACCGTTGCACCAGTTTTAAACATCCACACACAGGAAAGAAAATCCCCATTAGAGGAATTATATCTTGTAACACTTCTTAGTTATTTACTTACTTACCTGTCCTTGCGGTAAATGTTATGTAGGTAAAACCAGTAGAGCCCAAAAAACCTGGATTGCAGAACATTGCAGCACAATCAGATGTAAAAACTTAAACACAACTTAAAACATTTTACTCAATTCAACCAGCCAGTGTCCTCACTAGAATACATATAGAAAGTGTCTTTCCCCCCTAGAGGAGGCGATCTAGACACCCTAGCAAGAAGAGAACATTTCTGGATTTCTAATCTTAAAAATTGTGTACCTCATGGTTTAAATATCACCATGATTTGCATATTTATATATTGACTATATTTTGGATTGGATAAAGATGTTATTTATGATCTGGAAACTGTAATATAATTTTCTGTATATCTATGATTTTTATTTATCATGAACTACATTTATAATCTTTATATCTAAAAACAAAAAATGTGTTTCTTATCTCCATAACCATAAACTATGGTAAGATCTTCTCTTATGGTGCGTTCACATCGCTGGGAATTATGGGGAAAACATTTTCGCGGCGTCGGAAAGTTCTTGTGAACGACACCTCATGACGCTCTTATGATTCTACTTCCGTTCGGCAACTGGGGCCAGATTTTGATAACAGAGTTGCCCAGTTGGTGACGTATGGTTTACTAGTGACGCGCATGAACATGGCGGAACATGAAAGTTTTACTCAATATAAAAGAATCAACCATCATATCACATATTTTACTGACGTTGTAACCGTCTGTTAGCATCGACTTTGCTCAGTTTTAAACGTTGTGTACTGGTAAACCAGCTCTAGATAAGGGCAAGTGTAGCCTTCCATACAGTGGCAATACAATGTGCTTCTCATAAATAAAAGCAAAAGGATAGTAGGTGATAGGCTACAAGGAAATAAAGGCGTGCAAACTTGAAACTGATCCCACTAGGTTCTGTTTAGTTCTGACTGTTTTTTATTGGATAAAAAAACCCTGCTGTGAATAACTTTTAGATTCCCAACACAGTGCACATGAACGGTCGCTGTCAGGAACACTCGTAAGCGTGAGCGTCATCACTGATGAGGCGTCTCATTATAACCAGGACCATAAATGCGGCTTTAGTCCGATCAACTTGATGACGTCCTCAACCTGATGGGGGTTAGTGGTGGATTTCATGATTCGTTTGAAAGAATCAGTTTGCGTCGGTCAGTTCGCCAAGAAGAGTCGTTCATTCGTTCATTCGTTCGCATTTCCGGTAGCGGTGAATCATGATTCTCAGTCACTGAGTCGGTCAGACTCGGCTCCTCCCTCGTTCTCGTTCAAACGAATCGCGAATGCACGTTCTCAGCCGAGTCGGTCAGACTCAGCTCCTCCCTCGTTCTCATTCTCATACGAATCACGATCGTGCAATGGTGCAAACGGTCATCAATCAACACAACATGAACTAAGTTCCTTTTAGCTGAGGAGTGCTTCATGTTCGTAATCGGGATGTTGTTGCCCGGCTGCGGCTCTCGTGAATTCTCAGTCCTCGAGTCTTCACCGCTAAACACAGTCAGTGAACGAACGGCGACTCGCGAGTCAGTGCGACTCAGCGACTAGTGGGTGGAGCTGGGAGTCGAGTCTCGGAGAACGAACGAGACGAACGACGACGAACGAGAGCGGCAAATCAGTTCGGTTCGTTCGTTTTAAAGAGTCGTTCGTTCGAACTGATTCGTTCGCGAACGAGCCACCACTAATGGGGGTGCGTCTTTTGAAAGTGATCAGCTGACTCTGATTGATTTCAATCGTTGAGTCTAGACTGGGGCACTCTACGAATAGTCTTTTTTGAATAGGAAATTTCCTTTCCTAAGGAGATGACCCGGAAGTACTTGGAGGAAAGGTGGTTCGAATTCAAAAAAATGCTTAGGAAAGGAGCCTTGATGGCATCCTTTAACCCTCCTTCAGCATATAGGTTACTCTTGACCAACCTTTACGAAAGGAAAGGAGATATTGGTATCCCATAATCCTTTACGGTGGCAATATTTAAATAAACAGGCCACCGACGAAGTTTACAGACTCTACGCGAAGACACATGAGAGATGCGGTAAAGCAGAAGAAGAGAAGAGAAGAAAATACAATTGATAATAATGGATACCAATTCCAGGAACTTATTATTCGAATCGAAATTATTTAATTTATTGCTGATTAGTGAGCACACAATATACACCATAAGAAAATAAAATGCCAACTTCACATTTAAGAAAGACTACTGAGGGCAGTTAATTTCAGCATCAACATAAGTTGAGCCTCTTTTTTTCCACATATGAATTTGGATTCAAGTGGCCTCAAATATTCCCGTTGGCCAAATCCGACCTAAGTGATTCTCACTGTTGGCGATAACCTGATTGAAATCAATACGAGAAGAGCGCATGGATCATAATAGGAGCGCTTGTTGTAGTCCCATCTTCGGAAAATTGTAATTCCACGCTAGAGACGCTAGAGGTCAGCAATACTGTGATGTTGACGTTGGTTAGGAAAAGTGGAGTCGAATTCATTTTAAACAGTGCGGTCTTTTCCTATGTTCGAAAGGAAGCACCTTTCCATCTCTCCTTGACCCGATGACGTTTTCCACAAAGGCTAAGGAAAGGAGGCATAAAGGTTAGGAGATTTGACTGTTCGTAGAGGCAGGGCCGGCCCAAGCCTTTTGGGGCCCCTAAGCAGAATTTGTATCAAGCCTTTGGGGCCCCCCCTCCCGCCCCCCGCAGAGTCATCTGTGCTTGATGATTATTGACACAAACGGCACACCATGTCACATTATAAATTGTATTAATACAGGAATGGATTGTGAACTACTGTCCCCCTGGGCAAAGAAGCATAAAGACCCCCCTCCTCCAATTTGTGCAAATGTGGGTGTGAGTGCGGCGGGTCTGGGGGTCCTCCCCCAGAACATTTTGAATTTGGTAGATGTGATGTGTAAGATCTGACTTGCAGGGCCTGCACAAACGAACTAATATAGCACTGGGTTTAGCTGCCCCCAAACCATAAGTCTACTTTAAAGGCCTAGCCTATATTTCATATTTGATTAGATACATTCAGGGTTCCACAGACATTGTGGCATAAGCAGAATATCATGATTTAGAGGGGTTTTAGATATATCACATCTCAAATCGTGTGATATTTACCTGAGGGGCCCCATTCAGACATCAACCCATAACCCATTTTGTATGATTAAGGAAGCCCTTAAGACATATCACATTCTGGATTTGATCTGGGGCCCCACTGAGAGGGTCATACACCCCTGTATTAATATTGTTGTTATTTACCCCCAAACCAGTGTCTTTTTAACCTCAGAGGGTACTGAGATCACAAATCTATTTTAAACTCTCATATTTGAAGTGAAACACTAAGTGTGAAGTGTTTACTGAACTTGAATTTAAAAAAAACTTGAATTGTTGAGTTTTGGGGGGCCCCTGGTGGCCAGGGGGCCCCAAGCAGCCGCTTAGTTCGCTTTTGTCTCGGGCCGGCCCTGCCTAGAGGCCCCTAGTCTATATGACTGAGAATTAGTGGTCAGAATGTATACGTGATCTGATGACTTGGAACTTATAACAACCTAAGCAACACCCAAAGACAGTTATTGGGTTTTTGTGGTTCAACAGTTCTGTGGCAAAGGCGTACATATATTATAATAGATGAGAACCTTTGCCATTACCGCGACAACTCTTCTGAGATTACTCAGCAGTATACAATTTGGTCCCCAACTGACATCATCATGACATCGTCACTTCATGTTTCTAAGTACTACATGCGTATATAGGACCTACATGCGTATGTAGGTCCTATTATGCATAGAATAGGTACTGTATTAATGGATCAAAATATGATTTGTTGAAGTTTAGAAGGCATGCTATGCAATGAGATGTAAATGGGAAAGTCATAGCCTGAAAACTTTGTGAGATCAGAACTCCTTTGCCTGATCATAACACCATGACTATTGCAAGTACAGACAATTATATAATTATAACCTGGCTCTCTAATTGTTTAGATCATCTGAAAATGGATGTGTCATGTGGGAATTATTTTACAATACATGAATACGCGATTTACCAGCATGCCATGTTGAGTGGACGTGTAGGACTTTTAAATGTAAAAACCTTATATGTAATGAACATACAAAGTCTTGCTATCTACTCTATAGCTCAGTATTAATCACGATTTATATATTTCAACATGACTTAAAAGGACAAACAGAAAAATACTCATTGTGACGTTGGATAGTTTCACCACATGCGCCAACCAAGACATTAGGGCAACGACTAAAAAGATAGAGAACAGAATGTATAAATTAAAGGGATTGGGTGGCCCCATCTACACCCATGCTCTTTCTGCAGCCTCCAGAATGTGAAGGAGTCATCGGCAGCAGCATGGGTTCGCGGTCCTGTGGCATACACTACATTACTGAGAGACACAAGATGTTCTGTTTATCCTGTGTGCACCCATTCATCAGCAGAGGTGATGCATCACTGACCTCGGAGTAACTTCTGCAAAAAATAAAACACACACACACACACACACACACACACACACACACACACACACACATACACACACACACACACACACACACACACACACACACACACACGCACACACACACACACACACACACACACACACACACACACACACACACACACACGCGCGCACACACACACACATGCATACCCATGCCCATTCTTGGAATATAACAAATGCTTGGGCAAAGAAATCAGACAAAGTTGCAGTATTACTAACATTGTAGCATTCAGTGACTTTGCAAAACACACCAGCTCGTATAGGCTACCACCACTCTTCTAATGAGACATTCTCCTGAGGCAAAACAGGCCAACTGCTATTTGGGTGAATTGCCAGAAATTGATACAATGCAGAAAGCAGCGTTCCAATATGCTGTTTATTATCAGGCCCATAGGTATCACTCATATGTAGACCAAAGGTCAATCACATGAACAACTTTGTGAGGTGTACATCATATGTATAGTACATATAAGTAACACCCCCCCCCCCCCCCCCCATGCACACACACACACACACACACACACACACACACACACACACACACACACACACACACACACACACAGGCACAAACGCACACATGCTCACTCATGCAAACATGTGTGTATTAAGAACGAAACATTTCTGTGTTACGTAAGCTCGCTGCTCGTGGTCAGTAAGAGAGCAGCAATGTTCAGCATTCAGTCTTTGAGACGTATCGATCGGGGTACTGCTGCTGACTCGACGCTGCTGAGCAGCACTTTACGGCCACAAGGTGTCTCAACACTCCCCATTTTCTTAACCACCACAACTCTGAGGGGCTTATCAATTTTTGCCCGTCATCTCTCATCCATTCCCATAGTATGTGGGCAGAAGGTCTACATAGACCCCTTTCATTGAGTTTTCAACAACAGGGTAGCCTATATTAGGCATACCTACAGGTGTGGCCCTTATATAACCAACTGACATCTAGTGCGATTCATCAATGTGTTTGTCAGAGCAAATAAATATTTTATCCTGCTGGTGCACATAAATACAGCAGACACCATAATTAGTGCTATGTGGTTCACCTGTGTTTGTTCTATATGATGACGCCTCTCAGTGTCTCGTGTAGGCCTACTCGTGCGGGTTCCAGGTGGTGTGATGTGTGTGGCGGGAATGTGGCTCATTTTACCCAACCGTAAGGTCTGCTGTAGGCCTACTTGCGAAGTCGATACAAACGGAAACAGACATAACCTTTAAAAAAAAACCAGGTGTATTGCCGTAATGCCCAGTAATGGTATGGCATAAATTCCAAATTATTGAGATGGACTTAAGGTATGATGATGTTATCCTTGTTAAGGCTGCTGTAATTTGAACAATAGACTCGCGATTGTCAATGCTTTGCCCGCGTGCAATAAGAACGTTGTAGGCCTACTAGTTTAGCCGAGACACACCTGGAAAACAGGACTTTTTAAATTTAATCATATCTAGGCGCTAGCCTATAGGCTAATCGATAGGCCTGTGTTTAACTGTGCTGCCTCCTACTCCAACATATATATTGAAACGTTGTTAAAGGGTTCGGAAAATGCAATGTCTACACAAATGACTCGAGCTGGCTGGTCATCGTTGTGCCGTATCAAAAAACCTACCTATATCCATCCAATTACAAGCCACTCTAATCCCCGGGAACCAATCCGTGTTTTCCAGCCCGCCCATGTCTCATCCCACTCGCGCTCTTTGTCAGAGCCGTTGACGACCACTGGCCGCTGACGCCGCTGCGAGGTTACTGCTCTGTCATTAGGCGAAGCCCACTGTCGAGGTTTGGTTACTTCTCTCTATGCAACAGCCGTGAACAGGACCTGCCCGTCACATTTCCACCTACTTCTAGGCTACTCACTGCTAAATCAAAGCACTAATAATTCAGCAAAAGCCTCCAAGGCAACAAAAGTGAGAGAAGTGCAGATCTTTTTTTTAGACTGTGTCTACTATCTACTAACACATCCTCAAGATGTCTGGAGAGGACGCCCCTGCCCAGCAGCAAGACGCTGTGGAACAGAAACTAGAGAAGCCCACCGAAGAGCCGAAGACGGAATCCAAGACCGAGTCGACACCTGCCCCGGCGGCTGCTGCTGCCGCCGAGGCATCTCCGGCGGCGACCGAAAAGGCACCGGAGGAGGAGGCGTTCACCTACCGCGCGCTGGTGCTCACCGGCTATGGTGGCTATGACAAAGTGAAGCTCCAGGTCAAGAAGGGTAAGCCGGTCCTCAAGGCAGGAGAAGTCCAGGTGCAGGTCAAGGCATGCGGGCTGAATTTCGCCGACCTGCTGGGCCGGCAGGGTCTGTACGACCGGCTGCCATCCCCGCCGGTCACCCCGGGGATGGAGTGCTCCGGAGTGATCGAGGCAGTCGGAGAAGAAGTGACAGACCGAAAAGTAAGCTCACTCCCATCACGACATTATGACTAAATTACATGTTTTATGTGTGCTTATTTATTGACTCTTGGCTTTGGAAGTGTTGGAAAAAAATGTTGGCCCCCAAAAAGCGCTCTGCACCCACAACTAGACATGGGCGTATCCTCCCTTTTAGACTCAAAGAAAAGCCCATAGTACTGCACCTTTTTATTGGATCGATTTCGAAATGTTACGGATGGGGGTTCAGCTTATCGGATATTGCCCAAGCCTCTTAATGAATAATAAACTAAAAGATAACCCTTGTTTAAAGTGCTTTGGGCGTTATTGTAATCCCCATTCACTGTCATTCTTAAAACAGAGGATGTATTGTAGTGAGGTGTAAAGTAGCCTAACAGCCTTTTTATAGTTTTGCAAGACCCAAGGCTTACGTTGTCTCAAATTTGCGTTTAGCACGCGTTATTTCCTCTAATTGCGCTTCATTTGCCCACGATAGCCTACACAATGGACCAAGTTAGAAGCCGGCGAAGCTATAGCCTACCTAATGATAAGGGCGTTGCAGGCTTCAAAATGATTTGCCAATAGTTTTGAATTGTAAAACACTTGATAAATGTGTGGAAATCGTAGGGTCATTACTGCCCCAGATAATGTACAGAATGTCTACGAAAAATATGAACTATTTCGGGAAGTGAATGCAATGTTCACTCTGCTACGCACCCTTTTGTGTGTGATGTGGGACGCGGTACAGAAACGGTCACCAATGCCATTGTTTTCCACGGCGACTCTGGTGCACGCACGCACGCACGCACCTACCGAAAAGGGCGAGGCGAGACAGCGTGCATGATGGGCAAAATGTGAACACTCGTGATTCTTTGTCAACTGATATATCTTTTTGTTCAGAGCATTCAATCTATCAATTAATAAAAAATATTGAAATGTCAATCAGTATTCCACATTGATGCCCTATATATATATATATATGATCCACCTGAGCACAATATAGCCTATTAAATAACGGCGAAAAAAGCCCGCTTTTTGTACACATATAAATTAAATTAAACATAAACTAGGCCTACCTATAAGGATATTTATGATGGCAGATAATGCATAAAGAGTATAATACATGATTTCCGTGCGCTTCGGGTGGCTATATGTCTGTAGACCATCGCTGCTCTTAAGAGGCGCTGTGATGAGTCATGCGCGTCTGACGGAGACTGGCATCACCACGGCAACGCCTATAAAATGCCATTAGATGTATATTGTTACACATCAGCTCAGGGTGACTTACACAACACCTCCCATGCACAGTTCATTTGGTCTCGAAAAAGATGCAACTCTAAACCTCATACAGTTGTGTGATTTGATTTGTACATCCATTTTCTCTGCCTTGGAGTGGCTGCGCCCTGAGTGTTGGCTTTGCTGTAGAAGCGGAGAAGGGGCTTTTGAGGAACAGAGAAACACGATGACGCAGGCCCATGAAGACATTATTAAAAGCCTTGACCCATGTTTTAATAAACATTTCATCATGTCGATTGGTTTTTAAATGTCACACAGGCACAAATGCAGGCACATGGCTGTGACATCTGTAGTCAAGATTTATTTTGACATTTATTGAGTTCATTCTACCTCTATAACCTACCTACCTATATACACATATACACTTTTAATTCTGATACTCTTAAGTGCTAGGCAACACACACACACACACACACACACACACACACACATTTATAGGCTAACACTGTGGTGAACTTGCCCGTGATGACCTGAGAAGTGCATGAACCACAACACAGAGAAGACACAGGCACACACACACACACACACACACACACACACAGGCACACACACACACACAGGCACACACAGGCACACACACACACACACACACACACACACACACACACACACACACACAGGCACACACACAAAGGCACACACACACACACACACACACACACACACACACACACACACACACACACACACACACTAATCACAGTACAGACTCTCCAAATGACCCAAAAATTGTCCTGATTTTCTATTACTATTATTTCTCTCTTTCTCTCTCTCACTCTCTTGTCTCTCGCTCTCTCTCTGTTGAATTTTACTATGATCTGAACATATGTTTTCAATTACCTCCCTCCGGCCCACATTGTCAGGCAGGAATTTCCTTCTTCCTTTGCCTTTCCTCATCCCTTTCTTCTTTTTCTATGTTCCGTCCCGCCCTCCTCTACCTAACTTGCCCTCTATCTCTCATGCTCTTACTGTTTATTCATCACTTCTTCCCAGCCCAATGTCCATCTCATCCTCCATCCTACTCATGTCCTGATCATGTCCATCTGCCCATTCATCTACTCCTTTCTTTCTCTCTATCTAGCTCTATCTCTCTAACTCTTATCTCCATTCCTTTCTGCCTTCTTTCCCTTTCATTCTCTCCCATTGTTCCACTTCTTATACTACCCAGTGTACTATCCCTGCAGCGTTCTCTCAACTCCTCCCAACGTCCACTCCTTCAGTTACCCACCCTCTCAGTCTCTCCATCTGTCCTTACACTCCAGAATTATTCCCATTTATGAATTGGAAATAAGTCCCCCCCCACCACCCTCAAAAGAAATTATGCTTTTGGAGGCTCATTACATTCAGCATCTCATAGCCTGCTGACAAGTTTGCATTTACTACAACAGAAACAAGTCTGAATGTACATTCTGAACATTTATGCGTCCATTGGGTCCATTTTGTTCTCCTCCAGCTCTTTCAAAGTCTAGTGTTTGACGTATGAAAAGCCGAAGTGTTTGTGAGACCGAAAGTCTGTATCTTCTCTCAAGGCAGCTTCCATTGCAGTAATAGAAACACGGTAGCCATTGTGGCTCTCGTGGATAAACAGGATATTGTCTCCAGGATGAATTTAGGATCATTCTGTTCTGCTTTTGTTGCTGACTGCAGTTGGAAAGTAACGTTGAGGATGTAGCCGTCAAGGATAATCAGTCACCGCAGGGCTCGCAGGTTATCAGTGAGAAGGGCGTGGCCTACTGTGCTGACACCTGGAGGAAAAAAAAAAATTCTGCTTTGTCCAAGTGAAATTCAGATTTACGGGAACTGCAGGGTCATTCCAGTCTCGACTTTCTGTGCCTCTGACTAAGACTGAAGCTGAGATGTTTTTCTTTAAAGAAGGCTCTGTTTGCTGAGCCAGCTGAGAAGCTGGCTCAGCTCATTGGTGGCTCTCATGCCCCAGTATTGAATCAGCTGATTAAGACAACAGCTCATCGCTCAGCTCACCTCCCAGTGACTACATTTCACATAGTTGAATATGTTCCACCACGTGTGTGTGTGTGTGTGTGTGTGTGTGTGTGTGTGTGTGTGTGTGTGTGTGTGTGTGTGTGTGTGATGTTACGACACAAGGCTTGTTTCGTCCGGCCTTGAACGTCTCCAGCTCCCTTGTGTGGGCAGACACACCACACAAACCCCCCCCCCCCACACACACACACACACACACACACACACACACAGGCTTAGAAGATGTATGTGTATCTTATCTAATGTGTGTGTCATGCTAGTTTCCTATATATATATATATATATATAGAGAGAGAGAGAGAGAGAGAGAGAGAGAGAGAGAGAGAGATGAATGAGTAAGGAGACTAGAAACACAACAATAGAGAAGGAGAAAGGGAGACATGTGTAACAGAGTGAGAGAGAAAAATAGAGAGAGACATGGGTTACAGACACAGTGAGTGGCTAAGAACGATTGGACTACTTAGAGAGCGAGGGAGTAAATTGGAGAGAGAGAGATAGTGACAGAGTTAGTGAGAGAGAGAGGGAAGGAGAGATAGTGACAGTTAGTGAGAGAGAGAGGGAAGGAGAGATAGTGACAGACTAAGTGAGAGAGAGAGGGAAGGAGAGATAGTGACAGAGTTAGTGAGAGAGAGAGGGAAGAAGAGATAGTGACAGAGTTAGTGAGAGAGAGAGGGAAGGAGAGATAGTGACAGAGTTAGTGAGAGAGAGAGAGGGAAGGAGAGATAGTGACAGAGTTAGTGAGAGAGAGAGGGAAGGAGAGATAGTGACATAGTTAGTGAGAGAGAGAGGGAAGGAGAGATAGTGACAGAGTTAGTGAGAGAGAGAGGGAAGGAGAGATAGTGACAGAGTTAGTGAGAGAGAGAGAGGGAAGGAGAGATAGTGACAGAGTTAGTGAGAGAGAGAGAGGGAAGGAGAGATAGTGACAGAGTTAGTGAGAGAGAGAGGGAAGGAGAGATAGTGACAGAGTTAGTGAGAGAGAGAGGGAAGGAGAGATAGTGACAGAGTTAGTGAGAGAGAGAGAGGGAAGGAGAGATAGTGACAGAGTTAGTGAGAGAGAGAGGGAGACGCCTCTAATTGGGAGAGGATTGACGGCAAGCCGCATCGCTCACTCCAAACCGTTAGGGGAGCCCTGGGTGACAGTGGGGCTCGTTCCCAGGAGGGCAGAGCTTTGGTCTTGGGGCTCATCCATAGGGAAGAGCGGCCCCTCCCGGCCCAAGAGCCAGTATGGAAGAGTCCTCTCATTGTCCCGTCCCTCTTACATGACGATGAGGAGGCAGCGATACGGGACCCCTGCTCCTGGGTTGGGACGGGGGGGGGGCCTTGTGGGGTGGGGTGGATGGGACCTTGGCAATGACTAAAATATCGGGGGGAGGGTATGACGATTTAGTATGAGGGGGGGGCAGGGAGATAGATACGCAGAGGGATATGTCAGATGGAGCAATGGAAAGGAGGAAGAACGGGCTGCCGAAGGGGTTGGTAAGAGAATAGGAGGCAGGAAGTGAAAGAGAACAGGCTGTTTTCTGCTATCTAGAAAGAGAGAGAGAGAGTGGGGGGGGGGGGGGGTTGTATGAGAGGCAGAGAAAACAGGAAAAGAATTTGAATACAACTGTTGTTTCTGTTTCCTGTGTGCCTCGAAGTGTCTCCTCTGATTGGATGGATGCTCCTTAGGTTGTGCGTGTGTGCGTACGTGTGCTGTCCTTATGGAAGGGTTAACACAGTCAGAGGATGCTGCTTTATCTAAGGCCAACTTGGTATATAAACAAAGGAGGAGCACTTCTAGCTCCTTTGTTTCTACATTGTAGTTGTTTCTATAATGCCAGGACTAAGTTTGACTTTTTTTTTAAACAATTATTGACAATTATTCACTGAATTCACCAAATTGAACTCATGTTCATTGTTACAGTATGACACGTATCTGTAAAGCACGACAACTCACAAAACAATGACTGAATGTGAAAATGTCATGAATAAAAGTTCCCCCCGTCCTCGCTACATCGTTGACTTTCCTTCACTATAGGCATGACATCATCCCAGTGAAATAACTCCCTCTCTTTGCCTGTGTGTGTGTGTGTGTGTGTGTGTGTGTGTGTGTGTCATCGCCGTGGTCATCACATCCAGGTCGGCGACAAGGTGATGGTGATGAGTCGCTCGGGCCTCTGGCAGGAAGTGGCGGTGGTGCCCGCGGTCCAAACCTTCCCCATCCCCGAGGGCATGAGCTTCGAGGAGGCTGCCGCGCTGCCCGTCAACTACGTCACCGCCTACATGATGCTGTTCGACTTCGGCAACCTGCGGCCCAACCAGAGCGTTCTGGTCCACTCCGCAGCAGGTACACAACAACACCAAGGTTTATTAACCCTAACCCCGACCACAGCGTTCTGGTCCACTCAGGTACACAACAACACCAAGGTTTATTAACCCTAACCCTGACCACAGTGTTCTGGTCCACTCAGGTACACAACACCAAATAAACAGGACGTCAAACCCAAACGGGAACAGAAATAAGATCCATGAACAGTCAGTAGTGATTTATATGCCTCAATAATGAACTAATAACTCACAAAATATTCATATACATTTAAAGATTATTAATAATTATGATTCATAGTTAAATATGTTAAAGGACACCTATCTCCAGGAGCTAGGGGCCGGATACACATCCGGGTGGACACTCCCACTTCTGATGTCACTAGAGATTACATTTTGTCATAAATAAGGTGTCCTTTAACATATCATCTTCAAGTCTATATCATTTTTTTGTTTATGTAAGTTCACCATTCACTAAAGGCCAATAAATTACTTACAACTGACCTTTATCTATGACTACTATTGCTATTTGGTCATTTTATCCTAAACTGACAGGTCAAAAGGTCAACACACAGAAACACATTAACACAGACACACACATGGACACATAACCAGAAGATTCTCCCATCACATAGAGCTGCTGTTGTTTTGGTTGAGCACTTAGGGTTGACTGCTCTGAGAGTGCTACACTTAAAATAAAGGTCAGTAAACTTGAGCCAACACCACTGCGCTGTCATTGCATTGAAACGGCCTGGCTAAACGAGGCAGGCCTCGATATCCCACCCAGTAAAATAATTGCATGTCATTATGTGTCTTTGAGCTAGGTCTGGTATACTACAGTTTAATGTGACTTGATGTACAATCATGTACCAACGTAGTGTTCTGCAAGGCCTTGCTCATGCGTCCCACTTGCATATGAATCTAACAAGGCTAACGAAGAACTCAGTCAGTATCCCACCACCTCAAAACCACAATCATGTTCAGTAAGCTGAATAGTTCCCTGTTCCCTCCCTTGGCTCTACTGAGGCTGTTGTCTAGAGTGTGTTGAACTTACGCCTGCCACCTGGATAGGGAGGGGTCAGAGTTTACCTCGAGGAGGGGGGGGGCGCAGGGAGGGATCCAGCCCAGGGACTGCACACACACCTGCGCCGGGGTGGCTGAGAAACAAGCAGCATGAGCGTGTATGTACTGTGTTGTTCACATTCATCAGCCCAGCTGCAAAGAAACACGAGCACAATTAGTCCTACTACTGGTGACGGTGAGTGGGTGTCGGTGGCCGAGTTAAGCAAGCAAAGCAGAGGAAACCTTGCATCTGGGCTGTAGACAACAAAAAAACAAAAATCACACATTTATCCCACAGATGTTGCATCCCCAGAGGTGGAGGTTATCCTTTCAGAAGGAATTCCTGAGTTGGTGACTCAGTTTGTAATAGTAACATGGCTTTTATTCACAAACTCGCCCCCTGTTTGGCTTGACATTGAGCAGCAGGTGGGCCATTATCCTGTCAGAGGTGCAGGGGCCAACATGTCTATCATATTATTGGTGTTTCATCTGCCTCTCCGCCTATTAAAAGCATTGAGTTAGCCTATACAAGCACTATGACTATTATTTTCTACTGTCGCGTCTGCTGTTCTCGTGTTATTGACCCTGACCACGAGGAATTTGAATTTGACAATTAAGCAAAATATGAAAACTATCTGTATATAACAGATAATGTTAGATACACTTGCGGAGATACATGGCTTAAAACTTTGGAGGAGGGACAAGTGTGGGGGCTGATGGCCCCCCTTGCCCCCCTACTTCCGCCGACCCTGTTGAGCAGTTGTCAAGGACATCGGGGCCGCTGAGGAATGGAGCAGTGTGAGCCAGCCCACCAGATGTCTCTAGACCCAGTGCTAACGTAAATTCCTTTAGACGACGTAGAAGTACTGTGCTACATTTCCTACTTGCCTCTAATTGAATCAGAGGTTCTGGTTTCTGTGAATCACGGCTATCCGAGTGACCTTAGCCTAACTTTATTGTGCGTTTAACATGAATAGGTGTTTTTCATTTTGTTCAAGTATGTTTCCTCAAGGACAAAAATGGGATTGAGTTCATCACGTTAGCTTAATGTATGTGAAATCTATTCAGGTATGCAAAGTTCAGGTGTGCATTTTCACCAGCTCCATTGTGTGATCACGTGATCAGGGCTCAGGGTCTGGCTAAAGGGCTGATTATGGTCCCACGTTCACGCAACGCAAGGGGGTTATGGACCTCTTACGTCCTTGCGGACCCTCCTTGCGTCCACCGCCTCCCAAAAATTGTAACGTTCCGTTGAGGCAACGCAGCCGCAAGGGCTATGATTTGTCCGCTCACTAAAACCCGACGCAGAACCACAACGGTTCACGACTGCGTCAAAACGTCTGCGTCGTCATTGCGTTGCGTGAACGTGGGACTATAATCAGCCCTTAAATGTTCCATGCAAAGTAGGCAGGTTCCCACTGAGAAGATATCTGTATGATTTGATTCAAACGGTTTGATTTAAACAATCAAACCCAGCAATACAATCAATCACAGTAATATAACCAAAACACTTAGAAATCAAACATAGTAATACAATAGACACACTATTACAATCAAACATAGTAATACAATCAAAACACTTAGAAATCAAACATAGTAATACAATAGACACACTATTACAATCAAACAGTAATACAATCAAAACACTTAGAAATCAAACATAGTAATACAATAGACACACTATTACAATCAAACACAGTAATACAATCAGACAAAGTAATACCGTCATAGCATCCTGCTATGGCAGAGAGAGAGAGAGAGAAAAATTAGAGCTAGAAAAGCAGTATTTTTTAATGTTTTTAAATGGGTGATAAAGGACATCTAATTACACAAATTTACTAGTTTATGAGTCATTCTTTACTTTACTTTTTTCTCGATTAATGAAATGTATATATTGGGAAGACCAGACAACCAGCAGCTGATTAAACATAGCATTTTCTAGTCAAGTCCGACAGGTGACAATTAGGTTTGATTGTCATTGGTGACCTGTAAAACAATAGGTCACCAAGGCAACCATTTTTATTGTGTTTAATAAGTGTTGCCTTGTTCAGTTTCATCAATCTACCATTTTCTAGTGGATGTACCATCATGGCCGAACTGTGATTAAAATGCTAATATTTTAAATCTAACATGTAATTATAATCACTAGTCAGTTACTTGCAGAATATGCTAAAATGGCATGCTAATGTGATTTCTCTAGAGATTATATGACAGTGGTTCTAGAACAATGATTGTAGTGAATCATGTGTGCGTACATCTTCTGCTACAACACTACAAGTGATGCTCAACCACAGCAGGGCTGGGCTCAAGTTCTACCTGCTGCACTGGAGCCAGTGGAGTAGATTTGTGGAGTAGATGTTGTATTGCAAGAAACGGGACAGAGATGCACATGCATCTCTGTCCCGTTTCTTGCAATACAACAGTTGTATGTTTACAGACAACTTACAGACAACAAATTATACCATCTAATAATTGTACATTAACTCAAGTTGCATTAAATATGTCACGGATACATGAAACCAATGTATTGGGCTTAAGAAGTGGTCACAAGTGATCACATAATGCAACGGCTGTCTGAGAGAAATCACTTGATTGGTCTGAGAGATCAGGTGCTGCTGTGTTCCATTATCAATACTATCCGTACCTACTATACTATTAGTAGATATAGTACTACTGTACTCAGTCTGAGTATGTAGGGCTGTGTTCCAATATCAATACTATCCGTACCTACTATACTATTAGTAGATATAGTACTACTATACTTAGTTTGAGTATGTAGGGCTGTGTTCCAATATCAATACGATCCGTACCTACTATACTTAGTATATATATAGTAGAGTATGTAGGGCGTTCCAATTAAGATCGGGGCGAAAAGAAGTGTACTGAAGACGGTCAAATCACGCGGTGTGGATCGATGTATACTTTTCGTACTCAACGGCAGCCATCTTAGCCACGTAGCGGAAAAGGCGGAGCCAGGCTGAGCCAACATCGGCGCATTTTCCACGTAGCCTGCATTAATGGAGTCATTTTGTAGTTTTTATAGCTTTTATAGCTTTTTATAGCTGCTAGGCATAAAGAGTTCAGAGTTCACCATTCAGAGCGGGATGTTTATCGCGGGGTGTGCATGCGTGCTTGTGTGTGTGTGTGTGTGTGTGTGTGTGTGTGTGTGTGTGTGTGTGTGTGTGTGTGTGTGTGTGTGTGTGTGTGTGTGTGTGTGTGTGTGTGTGTGTGTGTGTGCTTGTGCATTCATGAATGTGTGCAACCCGGCATCGCTGACTACTCCTCAGCTCTCTCTCTCTCTCTCTCTCTCTCTCTCTCTCTCTCTCTCTCTCTCTCTCTCTCTCTCTCTCTCTCTCTCTCTCTCTCTCTCTCTCTCTCTCCCCCTCCAAACAATGGTTGTTTGTGTTTCCTCCGCAGTCCCACCTCGCTCCACCACTTGTGCGTGCACATCTGCATCCTCCTCCCGCGGCCCCCCCCCCCGGGGGGCCCGGGGCCCTCCCGCACTCCGGGGGCTCCGGATGACCCCTCGCTAACCGTGCTCGGCTCACCGTCATCCCAATGATGCACGTGTGTTAACACCCTACCCTCCTGCTTTGGAGGGTAGGGAGGAGAGCACGTTGACGTTGTGTATATGTGTTTGGGGGGCTCTCGACCAGGGCCCAAGGGCTCTTCCTCATGACCTCCCTGTGAACCAGGCCCTAATGTTTATGGGCTTGGCAAGCAGCCTGGCCGCACCGCACCCACACCGCCACGTTCAGTCGTTATGCTGCATGAAATATGAGTTCAATCTCTTTTTTTCATTGCTATTCAGGAGTCCTGGAGTCAGTTGGCTTGGCAAATGCAGACACTACACATTTTGTTGTGTAAGGTTTTGCCGTTTAAATTGCATCTTGCAAGCGGGAGTTGGTGATGTCTTCACCCTGTTTAGACACTTTTGGCTTTTTTGAGCCGTCGCTCTCCCACACCTTCACGTCAGCCGTCCTCTGCTCAGCACGCTTCAAGGTGCTCATCCTTACAGTACAGCTGTGTTTGTCTGTAATATGGTCGAAGACTGTGGTTAGCTGTGTTTGTCTGTAAGAATTGAGTTGACTGTGTAGCTGTGTTTGTCTGTAACATGCCAGAAGATTGTGTGTTGCTGCGTTTGTCTTCAGCGTGTTTGAGGACTGTGTAGCCGCGTTGGTCGGTAACCTCTTTGAGGACTGTGTAGCTGTGTTTGTCTTGAAGACAGTGGGCGTGTTTTCCAAGCGACAAACTGTCATGAATGGTTTACACCACTCAATGGATCGGCGAGACTGTCAACTCTTATTTTAGTCTAAATTTGCATCTTGGTATCACTGAACAAGTTTTTATGTTCTGTGTGTTTTGGTACTTGGTGGAGCCCAGTTTCTCTTCATACAGCAGCCTTTTAAACTAAGGATGCTGAAGTAGTCGTAGACATAGAACGAATCTTTATAGGCACAGAACTATCCAGAACAGAATTATTCCTTTCTACCATTAGAAGAATATAATAATGTAGTAGACAACTGCTGCTGAACAGCCTAAAAGACATGCCTATCTACGACCGGGTTGGGTGCACTGTAAGGCCTGTAATCCATAATCCTTTCTCAATGGAAAATCAAGCCGGCCACTTTGAGCGTTGGCTCAAATGTATATTATAGATACATTGTGCTAGGAGTTGTCTCCAAAAAAAAAAGCTTCTCTATACTCTCTCTTCGCTCTCCATCGCTCTGTTCTGTGGAGGAGGTCTTAGCCTAGTTTTTTGGAGAATGCTAATTCAGGCTGACTGCTGAACAGTAGTGTGGGCTGTGTGAGAGAACTGCCTCTGCTCTGTACGTCCTGCAGTCCCCAGCCCAGCGTACCCTGAGGCAGATCAGCTGCAGCGATAAGGCAGGGGAGGGGCTGGCCCCCAGGTCAACCCCCAGCACTAAATGACCAATCGCATCGCTCCGATCATGTGCTCGTCAGCCGCTCAACCTTTCCCCACAAATTGCAACGACCGCAGAGCAGGTGTGTGGGAGATGGAGAGCTGTGTCTTGCTGTGTTTTGCATGCTCACCTATCTAACTTTAAGGAAGTGTATTGCATTGTAAAATGTGTTACAATGTTGCAATGTTATGTGTGTGTGTGTGTGTGTGTGTGTGTGTGTGTGTGTGTGTGTTTGTGTGATTTATGTGTGTGTGTGTGTGTGTGTGTGTGTGTGTGTGTGTGTGTGTGTGTGTGTGTGTGTGTGTGTGTGTGTGGAGTGTTTTATGTGTAACGTAGTGTGTATATGTATGTGTGCGTAAGTGCACGCATGTGGGCATGCGTGCTTTGTGTGTTGTGTGTTTGTGTGTTGTGTGTTTCTTCCGTGTCATTGTGTTACAACAAGACGTGTCGTGTTGTGAACGTTTGTTTTGAGTATTATGAGAAACTGTTGAGGAAACGTAGAGCTGCCTCCTCCTCACAGGTCCACAGGATGTTATTTCATTCACTCACACTCACTATAAATGGGCTTCCTTTTCTCCTTCACTCTGCCGTACACACAGAAATACTACTGAGAGGAACACACACACACATAAGCAGGCATGCACACACACACACACACACACAGCACACACCTACGTATGCTTGCACCCACACACACAAACACTCACGTACACACTCCTATCATAAAAAAAAAAAATGTCATGTTACATAATCAAGAGTCACCACGAGCCAAGCTCTGTGCTGATCAAAATCGAGGACAATGTGTGCAGATTTCCTTCATATAATAGACATTTAGATTTCTTTATTATTATATACACCGTTTTTTGAAAGTTGTATTATATGAAGATACCATTGTCGAAGTTAAATAGGCTGGTTTCAGTTGGGAATTTTTCGATTGGCCAGTTTGTGCTCCAGTTCTGTTTAACCATAGATTAATGGTAGCTTATGATTGGGGTTGCTCTGTCCAGGGAGAACATTTCAAAATAAGCTAAAAAATAGATAATAGATAGATGGTGTCTTAATAGATGTGGTGTGTGTGTGTGTGTGTGTGTGTGTGTGTGTGTGCATGCGTGTGTGCGTGCGTGTGAAAGAGAACCAGCGTTCTCCATTCTTGCCTGGATTCCTCAGTGTTTTTCCCGGGATAGGAGTCAATCCAACAACCTCTTAGCAAGCTCAGCCAGACACGCCGAGCACTGTTTTTGCCAAAATGGGAGAGTGTGGTGATGCAGAGTGAGAGACAGAGGACAGTTGTACATCCTGCATCCTATACCACATATCTTTCCCCTGAGGGACAACAAATTAGATAGGTGAGCACCTCAGTCTCCCTCCTGCCCCGTGGTGTAAACATTTTAATTTAATCTTAAGGGGAACAAATGGGATTAGCCCTGGGTATTAAATGACCACTTCCCTGGACATTGCGTTTGGATTTGGATGTACATATTTTAATTTTAATTATGTTATGTGCACTGCATACTATGATATAATATGAATTGAAAGGAATCTTATCTTATATTAATATTCTATAAATTAAACATACACTATACATGAATATCTATTTATTGTTCACACTCATATGTGTAGGATGTAAGGAGCAGATTGTTACTCACCCAATGGCAAACTACTTATGGACATATATCTTAACCTGGGAACCTTTTTGCTAGGATTAGCAGATTTTTTGCATAGCAGCCTAAATATCATTCTGCTTAGGTCCTGGCATCTTCCTAATGTGTGTGTGTGTGTGTGTTGTAGGTGGATGGGGGAAGTGTGCTGGTATTGGGTAAGGGGTGAGCAGGTTCTTCTGGGCAGAAGTATGTGGTCTTGTGATGCAGGATCAGTCTTAAGGTCAGTAGACCGTGGCTGGTTCCCATGCTACCCAGATTTGAACAAATCCTTATTTCTGTAAAGAAAGAAAAAATAAAATATAAAATATCTCTGAAGTGTGTGTTCAGAAGCGTATATTATTCAAGCAATAGATCACGACAGGCTGTGGAATGTTCTCATTATACCACAGTTAAGGGGCGTTGTCCGTCCCGACGCGCAGCGGAGGGACGGCGACCCCCTTAACTGTGGGCGGCAGTTACTATGCAACACACTGTAGCGTCCTTCAGAGAGAAAGCTAGAGACAGTAGCTTGGTTCGCCGGCAATTTAGCCTACTATCGAGCAGTTCACTCACCGTGTGCCTATTGCTTTACAACATTTCCACCCTCTCCAGCAATCAACATATTTTTAGGCTTCAGTGAACTATGCTATTGCTTTTATATATAAATAAACAACAGTTCAAGTTAGTGAGTGATACAGAACTCTGTAAACTGAACGGGCATCATAGCTGTGTGTATACGCTCATTATACAATAGTTAGGAACCAATCAGATCGCTTGATTTAAGCCACCCGTTTTATAATATTTATTAATTGCGCTGCATTAATTTGCTAAAATAATATCAAGTCTTAGAAACAATGTAGTTGTCTTGACTTTGTCTTGAGGTTCTGACTATCTAAATTGCATGCTTATTACATTCTGTACCACAAGGGAGTACGGTTATCCACACTTTAACGCTTGCATTGTCATGTTACATTTGTGTTCTTACCCCCATGGTTCAGCATGCACACACACACACACACACACACACACACAGCCAAGCACATACTCCTAGACGACTGTTTTATCAGTTGTCGATGTATGCGGGCACAAGGCTCATCGGTCACTGTGTGATGTAAACCAGGGGGTCTACCGTTGTCACCCAAAGACCCCTTCCTGTGTGTCCAAAAAAGAACGTATCAACGATACAAAATGGCTCCCCTAGCTCAGTCGTCTGTAAATTGGTTGGAGGTTTCCTTGGCAACAGAAACTTGGTTTCTGTCGGAGGACAAGTAGGAACAGTGCTGATATGAAGGAGCCTCCGCAGTGCTCGCCCGCGACAGCAGCAGCCTCTGGTTAGTTTGTCGGATCCTTTCTTTCTGTCTGTGTGTCATTTCGTTCATGTTTACATTGTTTTTGCCTGGTGTCAGTCATTGATTGTCATTAAATTAAATGTGTTGTGCCATTGAAAGGAAACATAGCAGAGGAATATTTGTTCCAGGTACTTGCATGCTTCTCTTAAATTCAGGTTATTCAAACAACAAAGTGCATGTTTGATGTGATCAATAGTTACACACACATCGACATCTGCAGGGTCACTAGACCATCCAACACAACCAATACAGTAGTGTCATTTTTATATAGCTCTCTGTTTAAACCCAGTCCCAACAGCACAACATCACCTGTGTAATTAAGAAGGGAGCTCAGTGAGATGACCATATTGTGGCCTGTGTCACTTTGTGCTATCCCACACAAGATAAGGATGTGCTCTTTAGCTCCTCCGGCATGAGTGACCTTTATTGCAGGGCTTCAGCTGCTGTCCGCCCAGGCGTCCCTCCGTCTCAAACAAGCTCCCGCGTATCAGTTACCTATTACAACCTGCTGCGGCTGCTTCAGCAAACACCGGCCACAACTTTGCAAAGAAATTAACAAATAGAGGGAAAATCAAACACGGGGATCGCCCCACACAAACAGGCCTCCTCCTGAGGCAGCTTTGGGTTTGGAACAGTCTCCTCTCGACGGGAGATGTTAGACGACAGCCATGCAGCTGTGTACCGAGGACAGACACACCGTCAACGGGCAGGCGCGTTTGGCAGCCATGTGTATCTTATTATTCAGACAATGCCATCTATCTCCTCTTCCCTAACAAACACAAATACTTCAACTGGGTCAAATAGTTTTCGACCTGGTTGTCTTGAACACGAGAAAAATGTCTTTACAATGTAATTTAAGACACAATGAACAGAGTTACATTTTTGTGTGTGGATTTGTGCGTAGGTGTCTGTTTAAGCCCAGGGCAGCACAAGGTAATTGTATTTAATGTTCTCCTAGCTTTTGGTTTGCCCCCTGAGCGCAACAAACACATAACCATAGCATTATTGACTGAGACTATAAATAATAAAAAACATATTTCCATGCTGTTGAGAAGATTTGTGGAATGGGCTTCTAGGTTGAGTAACCATCCATCCAAGCTGGCTCAGTGCCAGTCCTGGATCTTCCTGAGTGGCCATTACCAGGGAGGACACAGTACACACACACACACACACACGCCATGGTGGCTGGGCTCTGATTGTCATCTCCCTCCTTCCCCTCGTGTCTTGCAGGTGGTGTGGGCATCGCCGCCACCCAGCTGTGCCAGACTGTGAAGGACGTGACGGTGTTCGGCACGGCGTCAGCCAGCAAGCACGAGACCATCAGCCAGGGCGGGGTCACGCACCCCATCGACTACCGCACCAAGGACTACGTGGAGGAGGTCCGCAAGATCAGCCCCAAAGGTGACTGCATGAGGACACTTTGTCTGAATGTCGTCCAGGGACGTCGATTAAGTACTAAAGTGATTTAAATATGTCTGGTGTTTTTGACCGTTAGAGTTTCTTCGGTTCTGAAACTATAGCTAAATTACTAACTATAGACTAAATCAAAACCATGTTCTCTCTTCTCAAAACAGATTTTTTTTCCCACCAAAATGATAAACACGGCTATCATATGAATATCTCTTAGAGAACATCAACTAAACACTGGTGTGATAAGTTTAAAACACTTCCATCAAAATACTGCTTACATATGTTTTGGCTCCATAAGGTCATGTTACATATTCAAATGTATAGAATTGTTTATAAATAGCTTTCTTTTTTAAAGTTGCAATTAGGTGGTACATACAGTATAAAGACTGTTGCCATAGTGTAATACAATGCTGTGAATATATCATATAAATATTGCATTGACACAATCGTATCAGAATAGGATACATAATGCATATTTGTGTATCTAGCTCCAATGGGCTAAACTCACAATCCCAGCTTCCCAGAGTCATACTGTACACGGTACACCTATAGTTGATACGGCAACATGTTCTGAGAAAACACCAAAAATACTACAGTAAGAAAATGTTAGTGTTACTGTTTGTTACTGTAATACAGTAAAATGTTCAGCTGAACTGAACTTTTTTTTTCTGAAAAGCTTTTCGTAGGCCAACAAAAAATAAGAATAAGAATATAAATGAGGTGAAATGGATCTACATGTAAATCAGTCTGTATCCCACCTCCGATCCTGATCAGGCCAGAGGAGCTCATCTACAACACAGTGAGCTCACCTGAGGCCTCCTTTATGCTCTCACACATGATTGAAGTGTTTTGCCAGTTGAGTTTGAACAGGTAAGAAGTGAGTGAGACCAATTGGTAATTGGGTGTGGCGTTTTGAAGCCCAGTGTTTTCCAAGTGTGTGAACCAAGTGTGCTAAATGATGAGATTTGTGCTTTTTTATTTGTGCAAAAATGGGACTTAGAATTTCTATGTGCGTGAAAACAATGCATTTGTGCTTAGAGTTTAGCAGTTTAGCAGAGTCTTGTAGTTGATACATGAGCTTAAAGTTTTCAGAATTGTGTGCATAGTTCCATTTTTTGCGTGTAGACAATCGAGAAAAACTGTAATACGAGAAATTGATTCCTTTCCGTCAATGTTTCATATCACTAAATCCTCACTGTCACAGAGCAATATCAGGCTGGCTGTACATGGGAATTGTAAGCAGCAGCGAGATGAATGCTTGCATATGATTGAATTTATCTGTGGTAACATTCTCAGCCTATTGCCATGTTTTTGTTAGACTGGTAGTGTGAAGGAAGAAAGAGAATCATTCTTCAGTTAAAACTAAGTCATTCATTTGAGCTTTTTGCATTCCCTGTGTTCAAACCTTCTACGTGAATCCCTCTGTGAGAGAATGAACGTTAATCATGACTGCCCAAATCAATAGAACTAGGCAGCTTGGAAACAGATCAAAACATGCAAACATGTATTGGTTTTCCTCAAATATCATATATCTCTCCCTGTACACCAAACAAGATCTCCAGAGATGCCAGACCACGGTTTAGCAGTAAAAAGCATTTCATAAAGGATGCATTTATGCATGAGAGAGAGAGAGAGAGAGACAGAGACAGAGACAGAGAGAGAGAGAGAGAGAGAGAGAGAGAGAGAGAGAGAGAGAGAGAGAGAGAGCGAGAGAGAGAGAGAGAGAGAGAGAGAGAGAGAGAGAGAGAGAGAGAGAGAGAGGGTGCTAGAACGAGAGGGAGGGTGGAAGAGAGCTGGAGAGAGAAAGAGAGAAGGGGTGGGAGATCGCTAGAGAGAGAGCACGAGAGAGAGGAAGAGGGCATTAACTGAAAAGTAGATGAGAATAGATTGACAGCAAAAAATTAAATGAAAGGATAGAAGCAGACGGACAGACACAAAGCAGATACAACATAACCAATTAGAGGCCGGGATCAATGTCAATCTGTCCATCAATCTCTCTGGGCCATGTACCAAGAGCCCTCCTGCTGTGAAGCTTTAAAATCAATAGAGAAAGGAGTGTTGACTTAGCAAGGCATGGTTCCTGGGTTTAAGGGGGCCTCTTGTGAACATCATTAAGAGCCAAGGCTCCACGGGCACTAACAAGCCACACGTGGACGAGTCTTCTTTTGAGTCAGGCCACCGCTGCTTTCCATCTGTTGAGGGAGAATAGTGGGTTTGCTTCTTCGATGATAATAACAAAATAAACGCATAAAGAAACAAAACCTGCCTCTCAGCGTTGACGAACGAAACGAGGAAAAAATGCCATTCTTATCTTCTCCTTCTCCTCCTCCTGGCCCTATCTGACAGGTCCAAACACTGATGCATAAACATGCCACAGCTTGGCCCACTCTGTAGCTCATCCTCTGTACACCACATCAACACTAATCTCTCTTTCCTATACTATGCAACGTCTAGGACTTGACATTATCCTGGACCCTCTCGGAGGCTCAGACACCCACAAGGCCTACAACCTGCTGAAGCCCATGGGCAAGCTCATCGCCTATGGTAAGAAGTTCAAGATCACTCTTTTCCGAGAGAGTTGAGATTTGCGCACGATCGACAAGGCCAGAGATGACGTTTTCACACATCGGGCTAGAGCAGAGGTCAAGGATGATTGATAATAAGCCTGTGACACCCACGTCAGATTCAGAGCGGGATCAATGTATTTCACAGCGAGAGAGAGCAAGCTAAGCATGCCATGCAGTTCGAAAACACAATGCTAACGCGGCTTAAACCTGTACACACTGTAAGAACACCACAGTAACAGAGCTTCAACCAGTGACCTCGGTAAGAACACAAGGCTAACGTAGCTCCAACCAGTGCGCTCTGTAGGAACACATTCCAGTGTACATTTAACCAGTATACTCAATAGAAAATATACTCAGTAACAGTAACACAACGCTAATGTAACTTAAACCAGTGAACACAACGCTAATGTAACTCAAACCAGTGAACACAACGCTAATGTAGGTTCAACCAGTGAACACAACGCTAACGTAGGTTGAACACAACGCTAATGTAACTTAAACCAGTGAACACAACGCTAATGTAACTTAAACCAGTGAACACAACGCTAATGTAACTTAAACCAGTGGACACAACGCTAATGTAACTTAAACCAGTGGACACAACGCTAATGTAACTTAAACCAGTGAACACAACGCTAATGTAACTTAAACCAGTGGACACAACGCTAACGTAACTTAAACCAGTGAACACAACGCTAACGTAGGTTCAACCGGTGAACACAACGCTAATGTAACTTAAACCAGTGAACACAACGCTAATGTAGGTTCAACCAGTGAACACAACGCTAACGTAGGTTCAACCAGTGAACACAACGCTAACGTAGGTTCAACCAGTGAACACAACACTAATGTAACTTAAACCAGTGAACACAACGCTAACGTAGGTTCAACCAGTGAACACAACGCTAATGTAACTCAAACCAGTGAACACAACGCTAATGTAACTTAAACCGGTGAACACAACGCTAATGTAGGTTCAACCAGTGAACACAACGCTAATGTAACTTAAACCAGTGAACACGACGCTAACGTAGGTTCAACCAGTGAACACAACGCTAATGTAACTTAAACCAGTGAACACAACGCTAATGTAGGTTCAACCAGTGGTTTAACACAACGCTAACGTAGGTTCAACCAGTGAACACAACGCTAACGTAGGTTCAACCAGTGGTTTAACACAACGCTAACGTAGGTTCAACCAGTGAACACAACGCTAATGTAACTTAAACCAGTGAACACAACGCTAATGTAACTTAAACCGGTGAACACAACGCTAACGTAGATTCAACCGGTGGTTCAACACAACGCTAACATAGCTTCCAGAGAACCAGGGTTTCTGGTGTCCAGCGGCGTCCTCCAGCCTCAAGCCTCCCATGTGTAGAGGATTGTGTCCCCAGCGCAGGGTGCCGCGGTGTCGTGGGAAGGCCCTTCTTTTCACACTTACACGTTCTCTGTACCGCTGCCAATCTGTGGGGCTAGCATGCATGCATCAGTAGGTGGCGTCGGCATCCGTGGAGAACAGGGCCTTGCCTTTTGCACGCTGCCAATAGAAAACCAGCTACCCCAGCATGGTCCGTCCCCCCCCACCACCACCACCACCACCACCACCACCACCACCACCGCCGGCCGCCCTCCTCCACTCACCTCCTCACCCCTACAGCGGGCAGCCTCGCCCCCCCCCCCCCCCCCCCCCCCCCCCTCCGGGTCCCTCTACGTCCACACCACTACAGGCCCCCCCCCCCCCCCCCCCCCCCCCCCCGCACACTCCCCCATCCCTCTGTGCAGGCTGTCCTCCTCGCCCGGCGTATCAGGAGTGTGCGTGGTGGAACAATGGCTGGTTCTATCCACCAGGAACCTGGAATGTGTCTGAATGTGGCAGAATGGGTTTCTCTGAGCGTGCTTTGTGTCTCTCTCTCTCTCTCTCTCTCTCTCTCTCTCTCTCTCTCTCTCTCTCTCTCTCTCTCTCTCCCCCCCCCTCTGCTTCCGGAGGAGGAGGGGGGGTGGAGATGGAGGGAGTGAGGGAAGAGATAGAAGAGAGAGATGGAAAGAGAAAGAGAGAGAGAGAAGAGAGAGAGAGAGAGAGAGAGGGTGGGAGAGAAAAGGGGGAGGGAGACATGGGGGTTAACTTAACAGAGAGCAGTGTAATATCAGGGGATGTGTGAGGAGGACAACGATGGGGTTTGAAACCAGGGTTTTGGAGTAGAGGGTAGGGGAGAGAACGGTCAAGTGATAAAACACGTGTGTGTGTGTGTGTGTGTGTGTGTGTGTGTGGTGGGCGGGGGAAAATTACGGTATGGGTGAGGAGGGGGCGCCTGGTGAAAATAGAAAATGGAGAGACCCTCATTGGAGGACTGATATTAGAGCAGCAAGGCAGTGCATCTTAGTTAAGAGAAGGTAAGCTTAAAGGTTGGAACGGGAGCATTGTGACAGCTGACATGACATGTACAGACAAAAAAGTCATGCTGGCCCTGAAATCAAAAGTAGCACACACCCGCTTTTGAACACAAAATGTTTCTCCCAAACTCTTATCTCTTCCCCTTCTTGAAATCCTGTTGGATTATCACACCCCTTTCTCACTTTATCTCTTTCTCTACCGCTCTGTCTCACTCTTTGTCTCTTTCTCGCTCTTGTTCTGTCTCTCTCTCTCTCTCTCTCTACCTGTTTCGCTGTGTCTCTCTCTCACACTCTCTCTACCACTTCATCTCCCGCTCTAAATCCCTCTCGCCCTCCCTCGCGTCCTCTCCCTCGCTCCCTCTCTCCCACTCGCTCCCTCTCTCTCCTCCTCACTCCTTCTTTCACTCTCCCACTCTCTCTCCCTCCCTCTCTCTCTCCCTATCCCCCTCTCCCTCTTTCTCTCCCTCCAACAATCTCTCTCTCTCTCCATCTCTCCCTCTCTCTCTCTCCTTCTCTTTCTCTACCCCTCCCTCACACCCTCTCCCTCCTTCCCTATCGCTCCCTCTTTCTCTCCCTCTCCTCCTCCTCTCTCTCTTCCTCTCCCCCTCTCCGCCCACCCTCTCTGTTTCTCCTTCTACCTCTCTACCTCTCTTCCCCTCCGTCGCTGTCCAGGTGCAGCCAACATGCTGGCGGGTCAGAAGAAGAACCTGCTGGCGGTGGCTAAGAACTGGTACCACCAGTTCTCCATCCACACACTCAGCCTAATCCAGGGCAACAAGTCTGTGTGCGGGTTCCACCTGGGCTACCTGGACGGGGAGACGGAGCTCATCGGGCAGGTGATGGACGTCGTACTGGAGCTCTACAAGCAGGGCAAGATCAAGCCCCACATCGACTCTACCTGGCACCTGGAGCAGGTGGGTCCCACGCGTGGATCTGTGTGTGTGTGTGTGTGTGTGTGTGTGTGTGTGTTTGGTAGGGGAATTTGTTTTAAAGATTGAGGTGTGTGTGTGTGTGTCTGTGTGTACGTTTTTTATTTGGTTTAAAAACTGTTTAAGAAAAAAGAAAGAAAAAAAACTAAACTGGTTTTGGCTTCCAGAGCAGTATCGGTTTATGTTGGTTATATCGATAACAACAGAAAAAAAAATATATATATATATATATTGTCCATTAGAAAAAATTATAATCAAATAAAATGACTACTCTCCTTCACCTTTTTTTTTAATATATTTCCTGGAGGAAAAATAAAACAAAATGACTTTGAGTCATAAGCGTGGATGTTGATACTGCAGGGGAATGAGAAAGAAAAAACAACCGAGGAGCGGTTGGGCTGGCTGACCGGTCCTGTCGAAGGACTGGTGAGGCCTGTGGCCACGCACTCTCTCTCTCTCTCTCTCTCTCTCTCTCTCTCTCTCTCTCTCTCTCTCTTCCCCCTGACAGCATCTCTCTGTCCCTCCATCTGTCTCCTCTTTCATAGGAAGCTCTTTCTCCGTGTCTGTTATTGAGTCTTCTCTGCTCTTGCTGTATTCCCTCCGTTCTGCCTCCTCTCCCTCCCAGTATACGTCTCTTTCTTTTGCTTTCTCTTTCTTGTTGCTATGGTGACCTCCCTTAGAGAAGGAGAGTACAAGAGAGAGAGAGAGAGACGGACAGAGAATGTGTGTGTGTGTGTGTGTGTGTGTGTATGTGTACATGTGTGTGCGTCTTAGGGAGGGGTCTCGATCTACGATAAAGAGAGAGAGATACTGACTGCATATCGAAAACAGGATTGAGTGAACACACTGGCTGTGGTTTTCATCTGTTAAAGAAACATCTTATAGCGTCTGCACAATGGCAAATCATTGCAAATGTCTTGTGTAGGCAGGAGTGACTGTGTCTAGTGAATCGCTTAGTTCATATGACATCTATGATAACCTCTCAGTTTTCTTATGTGTGTTGAAGTGTGAGTGTGTAATCTGTAGAGCTCAACCACTCTGTCGGTCTCCATTTAGATCCAACCATTTAATAGAAAATCTGAGAATAATTCAGACTGGAAACAGAATATAGAGGTAAAGCAAAAAAACCTCAGTTGTCTCCACTGCATCCGCGGCTCCTAGTGCGACTTTTCATTAGTGCTTCAGATCCAGTCATTGAAATGATATTCCTCCTCCCCCGCTCCCTTTCTCTCCATGTGAAGGACACCGGTTGCTTCCTCCCCCGACCCAACCCCTCCCTCCCGGATATCTCCCACACTCCTCTCCTCCTTTGCCATGTTTGTAGCGGCGCTGCGTGAGCCGCGCTGTCACCAGGGCGAGGAATCAGCCAGGCTTATGTTGCTAGGAGATGGGGCTGGCCACTCTAGCGCTCTGACATCGGTCGCTAGGTGGGCTAGCCTGCTTGCGCGTGCATGGGCTTTGGATTGGTTGATGAAAAAAAATACGGAGCAGGTGGGCAGGACCGCTGCTAAGCTTTTGGAGGCCCTAAACATAATTGGTCATAAATTGGTCAGGGAGGCCCCCCCACCCCCCCCCCCCCCCCCCAAACACACACACACACACACACACACACACACACACACACACACACACACACAACATCATCATAGAGTATCAAAATAACAGCCTCAACAGCAGTACCATCAGTAATATATAACAGCAGCATTACAATATAATAAGAACTGCAGGCTCCAAAGATTAACGAGAAAATAATTATGCACATGAATAAGGTATAAAAGGAAGTCATCAAAACACACACACACACACAACTATTTTTCACACACCCAAAAACTACCTCAAAGTGCAGTATTGTCCTAATCAAACAAAGGTGCACAACGACATTTCCTTGCAGCGAAATCAAGCTAATCTAAGTCATCATAAGACACCATATGTGCCACTTAAGCGTTCTTGTCCCATTGTTGACCGTAGATATGTTTTAATGAGTTTCAGTTTAGAAAAACTTTTCTGAGATTTTGCTCCTCCTCCGATTGGAAAAGACGAGAGCTTTGAAGGCTGTACCATTTCAGGGAAGCGGGAGGGGGGGGGGGGGGACTCTTTTTATATATTAGGTAAAAACATGTATTTGCCCAACTTGAGTGATAGGGTACACAATTAAGAAAAAACAACGGTGGGCCTGTTCATAACTAATTGATATATTTTTTGTAATGTAATAATGTAATAATTTTCATGACATTTTTTTAGCAACCTTAATTTTGGGGGCCCCCGCCAGGTACTTGGGGCCCTACGCGCTCTGCGTACTCTGCGTATGGGGAGCGGCGGCCCTGCAGGTGGGAAAGGGAAGGGGGTGTATTAGTATGGGAGGGTGTGGCTGGCTGGGATCCTCTTATGCATTTAGTCGCAGTGCAGGACTTATATGGGCCAATCACTGAGCAGCATCCCCAAAGTCTTCTTCTGGAAACCGGCCAATAGCTCCTCTGGGAACGGTCGTTATTGCTGATGCAATATTATTGCCATCACTAATTGAGGCAACCTGGGCTAGCCATTGTCTTCTAGCCCTGTTGTCCAATCCTACATGTCATTTATGTCTGTTCATAGCCCTTGGTAGCATCTCCCGCTGTTAAAAAATGTAGTGTTAAAAAATGTGGCACAAATGATATGAGTCTTGTGCAGAGGCGTCCGCCAACCAACATCGTTATCATTAGTTGTCAAGCTCACTCCAGTGTGCCATATGCATCTGAAAATTTAATATTTTAATTAGGGCTGGGCAAAGATTAAAAGTTTTAATCGCGATTAATCGCACAGTATTGGTGAGTTAACTCTCGATTAATCACACTGTTAAAATTATATTTTAAATCCACTCCAATTTAAGTTAAATGAGATTATCAAATGGAATGACACATTATCATTTATACCAAATGTACTTAATAAGCAAAAACTAGACCAAGTGATCTTGAGGGAGTTTTGTTGACTCACTCAGTGTGGGTTGAATATGAAACATACGGAACACCACAGATTTGGGAATTGTAAACAGGCAGTTATTTAGTACAATTATAAACCAACAGTTACTACAAGTGTAGTTAATTTCAAATAAGTAGCACCACAGATTTGGGAATTGTAATCAGGCTGTCCCTTACTGCAAGTGTAATTGAATGTTAAGTAAAATGAAGTAAAACCATTCAAAATCGAAATAAAAAAAATAATAATAATAAATGTTAAGAAAGACAACGTGCGTGAATGCGTCAATTTGTATTAATCGCGTTAAAATAACATTGCGTTAACGTGCCCAGCCCTAATTTTAATCAGCTGTAAAAGAGCTGTAATTTGAGTGTCATTTGTTTGAGATGCCACAGACCGTCAGCTATCAGTGAGTTAAATGCTCTGTGAGGATATATGTTTCTAGTTGACCTGCCTCTGCATGAGACATACTATATCTTAGACCGCTCCCTGCTCAATTCAGACCAATCACAACATCCCTTCCCTGATTTGCTTTGGGAATTAATCTTGCCTGTCGATCACAGGTGTGTGAAATCATGCCACACTTTTCAATTGAGAGAAACGAAAGGAGGGGAGGGGGGCATTTTCAAAATCGTGCTCTTTTCTGTTCTCTATTTACTCTCAACTCGCTAACCTGACCCACAGAACCCTTCAGCATCTTACAACGTATGCAAATGAGGATGAATCCTCTCTCTGCGTCCTGTTGCAGGTGGGAGACGCCATGAGGAAGATGCAGGAGAGGAACAACATCGGCAAGGTCATCCTCATCACGGAGCCCATGCCCGAGGAGGAGAAGAAGGAGGAGCCCAAGAAAGAGGACAAGAAGGAGGAGAAGAAGAAGGACGACAAGAAGAAGGACGACAAGAAGAAGGACGACAAGAAGAAAGATGAGGCCAAGAAGGAGGAGGAGCCCAAGAAGGAGGAGCCTAAGAAGGAGGAGGAGCCTAAGAAGGAGGAACCCAAGAAGGAAGAGAAGTGAGCAGGGAGGGATAGGGGTAGTCAAGCAGAGCAGCGGGGGAGCTGGCGTCCTGGGAGTGGCAGGGTGGTGTTGGGAGGGGGGGGCATGAGATGTGGATAGAGATGGGAAGAGATGGATGATCAGAATGGAGAGGGTTAGGGCAGAGGGGTGCAGTCGGGGTGGGGGGGAGGGAGGGGTAGGTGGGCAAGTGGGCGGAGGAGCGTATAGGGTAGGTACTTTCACTAAGCAGACCATCTCGCTCATCTCCTCCAGTGTCTCAGCGCCGTTGATTACTTCCTGATTGATGTCATCCCCCCCCCAGGGCTCCCAGTCCACCAACCAATTTCCCCTTATTTTTTTTATTTTTTAAACTTTTTTTATCGTCACTTCAATCAAACATCTCAGACACCTTCTCCCTGGTGTTAATTAAGGCTATTATTAAATAAGGCTAGTTGAAAAAAGGGGAAGGGGCTGTGAATCGCGCTCTCTGCTCCACGAGAGTGAAACACCTAGTCACACCTTTAAGGACGTATGAAAAAAAAACAACCCTTAGTATTCGGGTGACCTAAAGAGATTCCTGGTGACGACAGCACCAGCCACTGGGTTGTGCGCTCTCTCTCTCTCTCTCTCCCCCCCTCGACTCCCAATACGCTGCTCAATCTCTACCCCCCCAATGTGCTAAAGTGTTCTGCTCTGACTTCCACCTGCCACCTCCACCCAACCATTGTTCTGAGTCCCCCCCCATCCATTCCCATCCCTCCTACATCTCCTACAGTCTGGATCCACGGACAGACTGCCAGACAGACAGACAGACAAACTGACAGACGGCAAGGCAAACTGAGCAAAAGTGTAGAATGACACACACAGGCACACGCACACACACTCACACGCACACACTCATTGTCCAAGCCACAGTTATGAAACTGAAGATGAGTCACCGTTGTTTACGATTGGCTGTAGCCCCCCTCCTCTTCTCGCCTCTTCTTCATACAAGACCCCGGTGAACGCTACGTTGGCAATAAAATATATTGATTGCGAACCGCTTCCTAGTTTAAACAAGAGAAGTCCACTAAAGTTCTAATCTTATCTGGCTCAGCCATCTTGTTGAACAAATAGTTACACTATTAGCTATGTTATACAATATAATATATACCATTGCACACGTACAATACATCCATGCAGCTTTGCACTAGTTTTAAAATGCATAATGGCCCTTTGTATTCGATATTGAATAGGGATCATTGCTTAGTTTGCACTCCTTGGAAACAGATTTTTCTAGCTGACTAACTGTTGGCAGGGAGGGTGCAGCGCCAATTAAGAAAGAATTTTGTTTCTGTTCAAACAAATTGCAAGCAGACACACTTGGAAACGACACATACACAATTCTCATGAAAGGGGCACTGTCATGTCATGTGGGGACGTTCAAGCGTCTAAACGGATCAAGTGAGAAGGGGGGTACGCCGCTCCTTTTCCTCAGGATCGGGAACTCTTCCTCCCTGATCCTCCTCAAGGCATTCCGGGACATTCCGACCCTCACCCGGTGACCGCCACCCGCTCGTCGTTCACCCTGACCCCCAGAGATGAATTTGTGCTGCTGTCAGGCTTCCTATCCCCCCTCTCTCTCTCTCTCTGGCTCTCTACTCCACCAGTCTCTCTCTCTCTCTCTCTCTCTCTCTCTCTCTCTCTCCTCTCTCTCTCCCACCCTCCTCTTTCCATCTCCCCATCTCCCTCGCTATGGTCGGCATAGCAACAGGCGTCAGGCTCGTCAGAGATGGCACTGTGGTCGGCTTCTCTTTGCGCTCTCGCTCGCTCGCCCCCCCCCTCCCTCCCTCTCCCCCCCTCTTGTCTTTCTCTCTTATCTGCCCTCCTCGTTCTTCTTAATTATTTGCCAAAAGTTGGTACTACAGACCAATATTAAACATAACTTCTGCCTTTCCTGCCATATTGTCGTGAAATTTCAATCATATTGACATATTGTGAGCGCCGCCTGACAGTCCTATCAGATGTCAGGTTGGTCATAAAATAATCCACTGCTCCCCCTAATGGCAGACCGCCTTTGGAACTGATATTGTTGTTCTGACTGCCTTCATATCACAGGTTGTATTCACTAAATTCCTTTGGGGATTCAGATGAAAACAGCGACTTATATCCTGCCGTCTATCTTACCCCGTCTGTCTGTCTGTCTGTCAGCCTGCCCCGTACTGTCCGGCCTGAGATGATGGTGACTATTGATTTTGTAAAAAAAAAAAAAAAAAATTGAAACGTGTTGAGCATGAGCGGCCTCCTCATGTGTTGTGTGTGGTGTGTATCATCGTGTGTGAAGATGTGCGTGTCCTCAGGTTGTTTGTCAGGTTTAAAAAAGCACCAATTATAATTCTCCCTTCCCAGATCACCTCCCTCTAATTATCTCACTCTCTCTCTCTTTGGCCTTGTCTAATGTGTGGCCCTGTTTGTAGAGGCCAGTTGGTATTGGTATTTTTGCACTCTGCTTACTGATGCACTTACAAGCATTGTTTCCCTGCTCCAGCCTCTCCCTGAGCCCTGGTCCTGCTCTCCTTATTCAACTGTCTTTCTTTACTATGTTCACACACACACACACACACACACACACACACACACACACACACACACAACCTGACTCGTTGAGTCAGAACTGCCTCCTCCCCAAACAGGACACGATTTAGCTGGGAAAAGCCAAAAAGGGCACGTTTATTCAAAATCAAACATCATAAAGTCTGTTATCGAAAGAAACAAAAACGTGGGAGGAGTCGACGGTCCTATCCCTCGTGGGTGGACTCCCCGTCACCCACGAGGGCCGGTCTCTCTCTCCGTGCACTAGTAGCCCCATGGCTGGGAGAGCCTGGAGGAGTGGAGGAGCTCTTAACAGCCCCGCCCTCCACCTGCTCCTCAGGTGCTCTGCAGCTCGTTAATTGGCCCCCGGCTCCAATAGCGTCCTCAATAGCGCCATCTGGCTTCCAGGGGGCGCTGGGGCCGGATCCGGGTTGCCCCACACACACACACACACACACACACACACACACACACACACACACACACACACACACACACACACAAAGGTCCCATTTTTTTGTTCAACTCTTTCTGATCGGGACAACTTTTTCCTGGGTGGCAGTTTAAATCAAAACATTCATCCATTGCTGACACCGTCCAATGTGAAAAACGTGGAGTTGGTTTGGCAGGGCTGGACCGGGACTGCTAGGTTGGAGAAGGGAAGTGACTGTATCCTGTCAGCCTTTAGTAAGCCCCCCCCCCCCCCCCGATAACCTGTTGCAGCGGTGCTTGTGTTCCTGAGTGCCACGAGAGACAAACAAAAGCTTCTGTAAAATTATGTTTTAATAAATGTTATTTTATTTAATTTTTTTTCAAGGGTTTAAAGTTCAAAGTTCATACTTATACACAGGGGAACTGCTAAACTTTCTGTTGGTATGAACCATTGTGCCAAATTACTATTTTTTTGGCTCTTTGTCTTTTGCATATAAACAAAAAAAAGTTTTTTTTAAGGTTTACTTAACCTTATAGAATACAAAAATATGAGAAGCATTGTGTAAGATGTCTATCCAAAAAGATAACGGGTGCTGACAGAATTTCTACTGCAGTTAACAAAAGTCTAACAATTGAAAGTGTTTAATTACGTATATGCAGCCTTGCTCCACTGTAGGCATGCATCGTGTTCTCTGTTAAACAGTTTTGCTCATCTGCCCATCACTGTGTATTGAAATTTATTTACATTTGAAAGAATCCCAATCGTAGCTAATAAATCACGTCCAATCGCAGCCTGCCTGCCTTTATTTCTGTTGTTTATAAATAAGTGATCAGTATTACAGTTTACGTTATTTAATATTGATATCATAATCCTACATGTGATACATGCATCCCCAGATATTTGGTAACTCTGCTCATCTTTGAACCGGCTAATATTTGTGGGAATAGCTAATGCAGGAAGACTTAACACAGCTGCCGTCATTGATGCACAGCTGCTTGAATTCTCCAGGTCCAGATAACTGATCCCAGAGCATGTCCTGAGTTCACTACGGGCTAGTTTTAAGTTACAACACTTCTTCTGCACTTCACAAGAATTTTGATGGCTGCAATTGTCAACTCTTAGCAATGTCAACATTTATTTTGCCCGCACACATGGAATACATAACTTAGGAATACATAACTGGAATGGAATTTGAATTAATGCACACACATTTCCCCCCTAAGAGTTGAATTTCTTGGATAGGGGTGCAAGTTAGAAGTTTAAATGAATCTGTTGCCTCTGTGGCCTGTTTTTTTTGGCTACGCAGTTGTTTAAAATCTTGAAAGCTATTCCAATCAGATGTTCTTAAGCAAGAACACCTACAAGAGATACATAGAAAAAAGTGCAAATGTTTCAAAGTAATACCGCACAGGTAGCATTTGTATGTTCATAGATTTGTACATTCCCGCTATACAATCGGATAGCGTCAAAAAAATATTGTGCCAATTATCAGCTACAACATGTAATGTAAAGCTAACAAGTCTCATATGCTCAGTGTTTCCTGTAAGTTTTACTATTTCCAAATCAGAAGGATTGTCTGAAGCCCGTTGCCATATCCAGAGTTACTTGCTCCTTCTCACTCTGTAGCGGCACAAACATACCCTTCCCTCAAAAGGATTTACCACATCAGTGGCTTGGCAGTCACTGGAAGTCTCTGCAATGAAACCATCACCACAACATTGCAGAAACACAAGAGTAAATGCCTGGGCTTTTCATGTAAAGCGTTAGGCTCCACATACCAGATCTAGGCTACAAGATATGGCTTTGTGTGTTTGAGTAGCTTATTAGTGGTTTCATAAAAGTTAAGTAGTGTAAGTGGGTGTGATGCATTGGGAAGTACTTTTCAATCTTAACAACAACAACAGATGAACCACTAGTTCCCATTCATTCCTATCCATATCATATCACCTTCCACTTTGGCAGTGTCAGAGCCTAAAGCGCATACACAATCTGCATCAACCTCCCTCTATCTCTGGGAATGAAATTCAGTAAAAAAACAGTAACATTTCATACTGATCCTTAAATAAGTCTGTTGTTACAGTTCAGTCAATAGCAGTTATAGTGCACACGGCATACCCCATTGCTCCCTTTCCAACTGGTTTCTAAAGCAGATCTGCTCCACTACTCTCAGAGCTCATAAGTGTTGGTTTCACTGTTTCAAAATAAATAAAATCTCTTCTTGTCTACACTTTGTTTTTGAAACCCTTTGAATTGATTGCTGCTTCTGTGCTTCACTCTGGGTAAACTGTGTGGTGCTAAGTTGTCCACACTGTCCCAAAGCTTGTAATGCTTCAGTGTGTCATGTTACCATATGCCTTACATGTTTTCCAGGACTAATAAAAAAGCATAACAAAAAGTGACATGAAATAACCTTCCTTTCTTTCTTTTTTCACTTTTGTGTGCCGAAAAAAGGACAACAATTTTTAACTAATACAAGAGAACTTTAGATAGAAGAGAACAGCAAAAGATGTTGAATAATTATATCGCACAATTCTCCATTCAGTAGATGAAAACACGGATTATAAAATGATTGTTAGAAGAAGATTCAAACATTCAAAGATACAAATAAAGCAGCATTTTGATCACAATTTCACATACTTAAAATGCTTGAAATACCAATAAGAAATAGAGAAATAAATTAACTATTAATAATTTACTTTTTTTTAAGACACTTACAAACAAATAGTTTCCTTCAATCCTTCAATAAGCCACACACAGAATGATAAAAGACAGTACAAGCACTGTAACATCTGGATAGCCATTCCTAAAAGAAAAGAAGAAACAAGAAATGATCCTGTTTAACCATTGATATTTCTTGGTACATTTGAATAAAAAAAAAAAACGGATTGCAGTTGCAGATGGTCTACTGTGATTTGCCTCCCTGTATGCTAGTCTTATGTGGAATGCAGTCCCAGTAGATACAGTCCACTTCTCCTCTTCTCTGAATAGTGAAGATGAGCCAACACTTGAAGGCCTCCTCTAGCCTGGGTAACAACCTCCTGGATGTCCCTCCTGTTCAGACACACAGAAAAAAAAAAATAGAATCACAATACAGTAACTGTCCCATAAACATTGATTGTGGGAACAGGTAAAAATAAGTAAAGTAAAATAATTATGATTATTTGTTTTAGTCCTAGGTCAGCTCCTCACCCCTTGAATTCCATCTGGGATGTGGTAAGTGATCTTCATGGTGGAATCCTTGCTGTGGCCCTGCAGACTGAAGCTCAGATCACTGACTCCTCACTGCTGCAATAAAAACACGTGTCTTTGAAACCTTGTTGACCAGACCTGACAGTAAGAGCAAGGGAAAGACTCTTCTGTATACTGCTGGCTGCTTTTGGTAAATTCATAACTTCTGGTGTCATTCTGGAGTAACGTAGACTGTATTGCTCTCTTTTTGCAGTGTAACCACATTTTCACTGGGCTTGTGGCCCAGAGTCATGTAGAGGTTTTTCACTTGAACAAATGATTGTATCAGCTTGACTTAGTATGCTCCTCCGACGTGAATGCCTTGTCCCTGCAATCTTTACTTCCTCCTTAATGACTTAATGATGTTTCTTTCTGAGCCAGGGGTGGGTTAAAGATACATTCAAGACATCCAAATTCTGTATGTAATCTGTATGCTCACTGATCGCATTTGTTTCCTGTTTGTGCTGTGGTATTGCTGCTTATATTTGTAGAGATGGCCTTTGAAGTAGAAGCTAAAGTAGAGGCTTCACTCGAGAAGCACGTTTGTTGTCCAGGTATCTGGACTGATCTACCAGAAAATACTTCCCTCAGTGCACTAGTAACCTGAGAAAACAAGCGTTCTGGACCGAGAATAGATATGAGCCACATGGATGTGTGAATGGAAACCTTCTTGAATCTACTCTGCACTTCATCAAAGAATGCATGTAGAATTTTATCTCCTGGGTCGGAGATACCCAACTGTGTCCAACTCAAATCACACTGAGAGAAATCAGCAGTAACATTAGCAACTATGTTCTGGAAATCTATCTGACAAGCTCTCACACAAGAAGGGTCAAGGTATGTCAAGAAGACTGTAGTAGCATCCCTGGCATCTGTGTGCTGCTCTTCTATCTTTATTGCCATGGTAACTTCTATAAATCGAGGCTGATATACCACTAATGCGCCTGGCTCTGTACTTAAACTGGGCTGCTAGTTTATACTTCGTTGCTCCCTCAGCTCTGTTCTCATCCTTGTCAGGCCCCAGCAATGTATCCATCTTACAACACACACACAGAACCGGTTGGTATTGGTTGGTGAACAACAGATGGACCCTCATATGGATATGCTGAGTTCAAGTCAAGGGAAGTCGATCTTAGAAGACCACCAATCTGGTCAGACACTCCGCTGGCTTTAATGTAGCCCCATATAACTTTCTTGGCCTCAGATGTGTCACTATAGCTCCTGATGAGGTAGATGTTTTGGTCATCCTTGTTTAGAAGAAGCTTAGGGTGTGTCATACCTTATCCATTATCCTATGAAGGACCTCCCTGTTTGGAAGGGTGCTTTTAAGCAGGTGAACTCAACAGATCATAGTCTCATTGTCTTGGTAAAGCTGACTTATTTGACTTCTTGCTGACCTAGCCTAGCCGCTGCAGCCCAACGTCAACCTCCCCTAACTTTGTTTCACGCCGCAGGAACAACGTGGTCGACGTCCTCAGAAGTTACAGCACATCCAAAACCATGCCACTCTGACTGAGTAGGCCTATATGCTGTTACTCCTTTCCACAATGCATCTGCAGATACTGAACCATGTCTGCGTCCATAACTATAGGGAGAGATCTACATCCAACATTTTAGGATCCTTTGAAAGCTGCATGGCCCCAGTCTCGGTCTTGATCATGTCTTCCCAACGGACCAGCTGTTGATTTCTGTTTTCCACGTGGGGTGGATCCGTAGCCTCCAGCAGTATGATCCCTATATTATGTTTGCTCTGTGTATACGCTACTATTATATGGTCTATTGAGTGGTGATCTGGCAGAGGAGATTTTTTAATTGCATGCATATCAAGGCCACCAGAGTATGCCTGATAAACTGTGCTCCTTGTCGTGTCTTCAGATTTTTGGTGTCCAGGAAGTCCAAGCAATTGTGCCAAAGCTGCTTGTACCTGGGAGTAGGGCCCTATGATTTCACACAATTTCTTGATAATATCTTTTAACTTAATCAGGGTCAGGGTAATTCTCAAGAAGGACTTTCCTGGCTGTTTGTCTCAACAGAAGCTGGTTACAGTCGATAGTTACCAACATGGTGACCTCAAGATGACCTATGGTGGGAAAAAAAGGGGACAAAATAAAATGGTATCTATTTCTAATGCATGTACTCACTTCTTTCTGAACATATTCCGATAATACATACCATATCAGGTTTCAGGTGTTCACAATAGAGTTAAGGTCAGTTCATACTGCATACCATCCATTTTTAAAAACGTGTTGACCATGTTGGATAACTTTCCGGGCGACTGTGAGTGAGATTACCAGAAGATCTTATCTTACCTGTTTGTAATATGAGACTGAGTCTATAGTGTGTCCTGTAACATTTTTACCATTTGCCTATTTATGGAAGTTAATTAATTTAATAAAATTCAAATGTACACTAAAATATGTTAAAAAATGAAACAGAACAGTATATTTGTTGCAATTAAATGGCAGAAAATTACATTTGCCTATTTATGGAAGTTAATTAATTTAATTTAATTTACACTCAAATTTACACTAAAATATGTTAAAAATGAAACAGAACAGTATATTTGTTGCAATTAAATGGCAGAAAATTACACCTAATAATATACATGTTTTTGTTTGTATTGTGTTTAGATACACACCCTGATCTTACTTACCTCTACGGTCTTCAAAGGTGTCCAGGGCACGTGTCATCCTCAATCACTGTTGGCAGACCACTCACTCTTAGCGTCCTGTCTAATTCTGCCATCTAGTGGACAAAATCCAATATGAATTGCAAATATGTATCACCAGAGCCCCTTTACGGAGAGCCTTGGCACTCTCTATTGAGCCCCATTGTATCGAACTAAGTTGCAGTTCCATTAGAATTCCACCGGGGTGATCGCATGAGTGCAGATTGAACGGAGGTCTATGGGACTAGACGGCTAAATGTATCTCTTTCACCTGCTTGTCGTTGAAATATCGCAGATTTTATTGTAGACTCCACAAGTTCAATAGCCTATAGATTATAGTTCAAAAGTCGAATGAATGAGTACTTATGTCCTTTTGATTTCTTACATTTTGGGCCGTTGTTGGCCGTACACGCTAGCATTCTGCTATTAATAATGAATGCTGATTGGTCAGGGACGGACTTGCGACTGATTACGACCAGAGACCCCTCTTGATGGCATCTGAAGCTGAAGCAGAATCAGAAACATTATATTAAAGGTCCCATGGCATGCTATTTTATGGATGCTTTAATATAGGTGTTAGTGGGCCCCTAATACAGTACTTGAAAACGTTCAAGAAATTCAGCCTTGGTGCAGAGTTACAGCCACTACGAGCCAGTCCCACAATGAGCTCTCCACAAATGTGCCGTTTTTAGAGGCGGGTCAAGGTGGAGGGTGGGGGTGTGGCCCTGAGCAGCTTGCGGCCACGGTACCATGCGCAGTGTTTACAGTGGAACACTGAACACTCCGGGTGCTCCAGCGGGAGTCCTGGAGCTCTATATCTAAATAATATCATATTATATTTAGATATCTATATAATACAATATATATTATCATGGTCAAAAGCTGTTTGTGCCTCCGGATGATATTATGAATCTCAAACAACTGGTTCAGGTTCTCAGACACCTCTGGTTCTTCCACTTCCACGTCAATATTAAGTACAGACTGAACCGCGAAATGGAGGAGAAAGGGATTGTTGCCCGGGGCTGTCTGCGTCGGGTTGGTTGAGAAGGAATTGGGAACCGCGACATGGAGGAGAAATGGATTGTTGCCCAGGATTGTCCGTCGGAGCCCCGCTGCCCGCTGAACGCTGGCCGCCCCCGGGGCTGCCTGCCCAGCCCCACCGCCCGCTGCCCGCCGCCCGCCGCCCGCTGCCCGCGGCAGCGGTCCGTCGGAGCCCCGAACAGCTAATCAGCAGGTGTGGCCAGGGAGTGGCACCAGGCAGGTGAGGGCGGGGTTCAGGACAAAAACAAAAAGAACATGGCAAATGGAAAGCAGGGCGGGCAGAGTCCATACACGATACTAACGGGAGCTTTATGCATGCTTGCATTATTGTGTTGCGTGTTATGCGCCATAACACCAACAGCAGGACGGTTTCCGCTGAAAGTTTTAGCCCCTCTCAGCTCGTGCCTTCACAGTCTTCAAATGCGGCTACCCAGACAGTTGATATTAGTCAGCAGCATAGAGGCTCAGTCCAGGGCTACTTGACCTCTAACCACATTTAAATTCAGACTGACTGGAATGTGGCAGAGCAACAACAGTCGGACCCAGACCTTGCCTTGGCCTTGTCATGGGTTACAGGTGGCCGACGACCACCATTATGGCAGTTACGTGGTGCCAGTCCTTACATTAGGAAAATGTGGTCTCAGTTTAGTCGCCTCTCTGTGACAAATGGAATTTTGGTTAGGAGTGCCCGTTCTCACCAGAGGTCAGAGCAGATAGTGATCCCCACATCTCTCATTCCCATCACACTGTACCATGTACAATGTACATGGTCACCCGGGTGCTGGTCACTATGGTTTAGCGAGGTCTCTGGACAGGGCACAACAGTCGTTCTATTGGCCTTACATGTCAGCTGACATTTCCAAACATTCTACTCAATGTCTAGCTTGCCATTCAAGATGTTCCCCTGTGCCCCGGCCCCAGGCGCCTTTGGTTTCCATCTCCCCTGACCGTCCCTTCCAAATTGTCGCTGCTGACATAACCGAATTGCCCACGTCAACCAAAGCCCACCGTTATGTTTTTAGTAATTATGGATTTGTACACAAAGTTTGTCAACCTTTAAAAGATCAGACAGCTGTTTCGGTCGCACACTGCATCTTTGAACAGTACATACCACAGCATGGAGTCCCAGAAGCACCGCACTCTGATCAAGGCAGGCAGTTTGAATTAGATCTGGTGAAACAGCTTTGCAGTCTCTTGTCCATTCGTAAACTGCGCACTTCGCCTTACCACGCCCAACGTGACGGGGCGGTAGAGCATTATAACCGCACACTAAAAGAAGAGCATCTCCCCCAGATTGCACTTGCTTATAACACAGTTACACACACAAGCAACCAGGTTCACACCTTTCTTTTTGGCCCATGGCTGTGAAGCACGAATTGCCCTTGGTTCCTGTGCATACACAGGAACCATGTCACACCACAGCCACTAGTGGAACTCCTGCTGCTTACGCCAACCATCTACGTCAGCGTCTCACCAGCGCCTATAAGTCTGCTACTGCATTTAGAGACAGAGCTCAGGAGCAACAACGTCAGCACTATGACCGTCACCTGAAGTTCACTCCATACAAGGCGGGGGACCTGGTTTTAGTGGATGATCCAGCTCACCAGCGCAATAAAATTAGCTCTGCGTTGGATTGGCCCATATGAAGTCATTCAACCACTGGCCCCTTCTTATAACTCCCTCCCTGTCACCTTTTTAGTGCATGACCTTTCCCGCCCTGCTGCCAAACCCAAAGTCATCCATTGTAACCATACCAAACCATTCATTAGTGATCCATCACCGTCCCTACAACACATTGCACCCTTTCACAGACACTCAGCGCCTCTGGCCGATCTTTCAGGGTTTCTACCATATCCCAATTTGCCAGCCACGCCGTCCATTTTCCCCAACAACCTCACATACATACAGCCACAGTACCGTCCCCTCAACATCCACAACATGCACCTACTGATGATTCTGTCCTCACGACTGGGCCCTCAAGAATTCCCAGCACCCTACCGCCGACAGCTTCCCCCTCTACGCCAAACATAAGGGTGGCCACCCGTTCACTTCCCAATCGGACACGTTGTCTGCCCTCTCATTTTCAGGGCTTTCAGTTGTAATGGACATTATGGCCAAGGCTTCATGTGGACGCATTGTTATTGTTGTTGTTGTTTTTGTTATCTTCATGCTCTGTATTGGTAATGGTTAAAGATATTTTATTTTTTATTTGTTTTGGCTGCTCACCTACAATGTTGTTATTTTATGTTTTAAATTGATGTTTGCCTTTACTACACAGGCGGTGCTATGCTCTCTGGTTTGGATTTTTTTTATTGTCCAGATCTGGGAAAATTGAAAAGCAGTGCGCGCAATTATAATGATGTAATGTTCTATGGATGAGTGCAATGTAGTAGAAGTAATAAATGATCGTCCTACACTCTTTGTGAGAAGGATTGTCAATTATATCATATTCAAAGTAGGCTGTTATATAGAAGTTCACACATATTCATGTTGTCATGTCATTTATATTGATGTGGATATTGATAATAGTCAGTTAATCCAGAGCTATAAGAATATATTTGGTTAAACTCGCAAAACGCTTCCTACGTGGATTGGTTTCGTCACCGTGACCCAATGGACGGTAACGAAACAGAACGTAGAACATTCTATCCAATCATTGCAGACGTTGTTCAGTGCCGATGCGCATGCGCTGCCCGATAATTCGTTCATGCGTTCTGCTTCCTGCGGTGTCTTCAGTGGAGGTCATAGACATATCTGGCATAACAAGGTGAGTTAAATTGTTCCACTTCGACTTATTGTTACTATTCGTCTAATATTCCGTCATCATAAGATGATGAACAAATCGAGGCTTGCCGAAGTAAGACCGAACACAATGTTGATAGGTTACTAAACAGACACATGACACATTTGCACACATGTTCATTTTCTGACCCTTGAAACATGTTAGAAGAGATTGATAGATCCATGATGGAGCTTAGATTGCCGGTAGGGTGAAGCATGTTGATTCCCTCAGAGGTAACCGTTCGAGAACTGAATCGTAACATAGTTAATCATCATTGTTAACTGGCTATGCTAACTAGCATAGATGACAAGGATCCATTGCATTATAAAGTACGACACTGCACTGTTTAAACCACTGCTCCGAGGTATCAAATACATGTGGTCGCGTTACTTGCAGCTTGCTGTCAGGATTCACCACTGAGATCATTTAAATGTTCCTTCTGGTACTGTAAAGTTAATATTTTTTCCATTTGTTTGGTTCATTGTCCATCAACAGCTGCAATGGCAAAATTGTTTGAATCCATTGGGAAGTTGGGCCTGGCCCTCGCCGTGGGCGGAGGTGTTATGAACTCTGCTCTTTTCAATGGTAGGTAATATAAATTAATATAGAAACGAAATGGTGTGTGTGTGTGTGTGTGTGTGTGTTTTACAGGGTACCTCACCATACAATAATATATTGTAAGATCATCCTATCACGATATATGTCTAACTATAGTTTACAATACACTATTACTGTGCAAAGGTTAAGTGCTGCATTTCTATATTTTATTTATGTTCCAAAAACAACTTGTTTTTGACAAGTTGTTGACAGAACTACTATGAAAACATATTTTTAATAATAGATAACAGGCCTGTTTATAAAAGGCACATGAAAAATCTAGAGGAGCAATGAAGTAGCCACGCTGGGAGCAGGGAAATCAGTTTAAAGCGCCTTATTATATGAATTAAAATATCAATATTTGTCCCCAGTGTATCGATTCTGGTATCATACGAAGAAGAGTGACGATATATCGCCGTATCAATGTTTTGCGTCAGCCCTAGGGTGTATATTTGTAAAACGGGACTTGCTCTTCCCTACTGCAGTTGATGCTGGGCATCAGGCAGTAATATTTGACAGGTTTAGAGGAGTACAAGAGGCAGTAGTTGGGGAGGGAACCCACTTCCTCATCCCCTGGGTCCAGAAGCCCATCATCTTTGACTGCCGTTCACGACCCCGCAACGTCCCCGTCATCACCGGTAGCAAAGGTACACCCCGTTTGTAAACCCCGTTTTGTGTTATTCTTTTCTGTGTTCCCGATTCTCCCACAAATGTTCTAGTTTCCTGTGAATCCTATATTTGTTAATAGTATTTAACATGGGTAGTTAACACTGGTAGTTTACAAAAGTGGATCTAGGTGAACCTGATGTTCTATCTCGGCCGCCGCAGATTTGCAGAACGTCAACATCACACTGCGCATCCTGTTCAGGCCAGTTACCAGCCAGCTCCCAAGAATCTTCACCAGCATCGGGGAGGACTACGATGAGAGGGTGTTGCCCTCTATTACAACAGAGGTCCTGAAGAGCGTAGTGGTGGGTATCCTGGCAAAATTTAAAGAAGTGTGTGCCATGTTTTGTTTACTTTCCCAAACCTCATCCACTCATCTTAACCTCATTTGGGGCTCCTCCTTGCAGGCTCGGTTTGACGCCGGCGAGCTGATCACACAGAGAGAGCTGGTTTCCCGGCAGGTCAGCGAGGACCTGACGGAAAGGGCCAACACCTTCGGCCTCATCTTGGATGATGTATCACTGGTGAGAAATTTATATTGGTATTAAAATCGATGTGCTTTCTCCTGTGTTTGCGTTTGTCAGCAGTGGAAATACATGCATTTTATTTTGATTCCGTCTCTCCAGACGCATTTGACCTTCGGCAAGGAGTTCACCGAAGCTGTTGAGATGAAGCAGGTGGCTCAGCAGGAGGCGGAGAGGGCTCGCTTTGTGGTGGAGAAGGTACGTCGGGCACTTTTTCAGCATGAAAACATAAAATAAGCCCTCCAGACCCTTTTTTCGTTGATCATCCAGTATAGAGCTTGCCCAGAGCAATGCTGACAGCCCAAATGGCTTACATTGCATTGGCTAGGGGCAGTAGCAGGACTAGGGTCACTACACATAAAACGAAGCATCAACAACTTGGTGCCGGGAGTTTATTTAAAAAGACGATGTTTTACATGTCTGTGCCTTACCGGTAGTCCAGTGTACAGTACTGCACGCCTCCCACGTAAATGGCTACCGTAAATGATATTAGATATTGTCCGTAGGTGTCCGGGAAGCCTAACTCTCACTCGGGTACTGACATAACACGCGTCACTGCTTAGACGGAGCTTCACCGTCTACCCACACCGTAGCTTTGTACAACAAGTGTCCAAAAAGCTCCACCTTCTCCCGGACGTCCCAGTTAAACGCTGCCGAGACAGACAGACAGTCAGAAAGTCTACACCCACCACGCCGCCAGTGACTCTTGGTGGTGACACGAACAGAACTCCACATGCGTTCGCAGAAGAGTGGAATGTTCACATAGTGTTTTGGGAAATGGCAAATGGGGGGGAGGTTATTGTACGTTCCTTCTTTTTAATTTATGTCAGTATGTGTCAAATGCATAACAAAATTCCAATAGATGCGACTGAGTATTTTATTGTTAGCACTGCTTCATAAAGTAGGGATGAATTCCACTGACAGGCTTTTGTGTGACTTAAACAGTTTATTTATAAAAAATGTAGCATGAATCTTAGGAAGTGGCCTGGGTGACATGCATTGCTAATCTTTATTTTCTGGCAAAAAAAGTCCGCTTTTTTTTTTTGTACCGTCCTACAGAGGGCAGTATAGTGTTTTTGCCTATAGTTGATTTGTATCCATGTTCTGTTCAGCCACTTTTCATATGAAAAACAATGTTGGACCTGTAGAACCCGATCCCTGACTTAAACCATTCCTTTACTTAAACCATTAGTTTCCTTTTACGTTAAATCACACAAAGGGTGACATACAAAAATCATAATATTTCATCAGAATCTCAATAAATATCGGCACTCAATGTCTAAATGTCTAAATGTCACGTTGTATGAGGAGGTCGCTGCCGATTCCTAGGCCTGTTGTGATAAGCAATAAATCAATTACTCGCTCGATCATTTTGCCGGCCGCAATAATGCCCATTTGCATACTTTTTTTTTTTTTTCGTGTCTCTATCAAAGTGACTGGTTGACAAGAGTTTTCACTCCGGAGCAGCGGTCTCGACAGACCCTCTTTTAACCGTTGTGTCAGCCGCATGGTCTCTGTGTGGGGAGGCGGAGCCCTGGCGTTACATGCTGCACTTCTTAAGCTCACACTTATTCACACTTGATGCCCGATATGCGGACATCTGTGTCGCTCCGTCATCAGTAGAATCTCCGGCTGGTTTAGGGGGGAGGGCTTGCAGGGGGCGGGATATGACGTAGGGTCTCGGTTTGTTTTGACCACAGACAGCACGGGGGCAGATCGGGCAGACCTCATCGCGATCATCTTCCATGTTGCTGCAGTGATGCATCATATATTCCGTTGCATCCACAACATCTGCATCGGTCGATGAAAGATTGGAGCTAGATACGTCCATATGCGAAAGCAGCTATGGACATACAACCCGCTACTCTCCTGCTATTCTCCCGACGGGATGTGAATGACATATCCTGACGTTGGACCTCCTGAAAAAAGACTACCCCTGAGGTAGTATTTTAGCCGTCGGAAATCAGCCTGTGGCCTTTTGTTCGCTGAATGGTTTAAAAATGTTTTAAATGTGGCTCTGCTTTTCAGAGTCATGTTGTTCGTCGTTTCTATTTGTCTCTAACTCATGCTCCAATCTTTCATCGATCAATGCGGATGTTGTGGATGCAACAGAATATATGATGCATCGCTGCAGCAACATTTAAGAGGGTCGTGATGAGTTCTGCCCGTTCTGCCTCCGTGCTGTCTGCGGTCAGACCAAAACAAACCGAGAGTGAGACACCAGCCGTCCTTATCCCGCCTCTTGCGAACCTCGACCCTACGTCATATCCCGCCCCCCCCTAAACCAGCCGGAGATTCTACTGATGACGGGCATCAAGTGTGAATAAGTGTGAATGACCCTCATGGTCGAACCTCCTGATCTACAAATGCGTAGAAAAGACGATGGACATGTGTGAAAACGGCTAGCGTCAGAACACACCATGAGAGCTCATCTTCCGCGCATGCATTCTCCGACAGAGTTCAGCATGAGAGCCCCGTGAGAAAGCCAAAGAAAGCGCTAGTTGAGATTTGGAGGAATAAATAAATAAAGAATAAAAAACAAAGATGGAATTGATTTCAAAGCCGAAACGCAAAAGCTGCCGCGTTGGAGCACTTTGGGTTCAAACCGAATGCCCGTGGTGAACCACTTGACCTGTGCGAGCCGGTATGTCGCATTTGTTGTAAAACGGTAGCAACTAAAAACACCGTTACAACAAACATGCATCTGCACCTAAAGCATAATCATCCGATGCAGTTTTCCCAGCTGCGAAAAATGGGATGTCTCCGTCTTCCCGAGAGTCCACAATCACTGGGGGGTGTTTAGTCAAATGGTGCGCACTCACAGACAGTGTAGTTTGCTTCATGTAGTTTTTTTATTTCTTGTTTTTGGTTGTTTGGCTTTTATTCAAGTGCATTTTTTTGTTCAAATAGACAGTCCATTTTATTAGTTTTTGGTTGTTTTGTTTATTTATTTTGGATATTTAAAATGTCTTCCAGTACCAGTGTTAAATATTCTTTTAGAAATAACAGTTTATTGATCTTTGAAAGGGTGTACTTGCATTATTATGCCATTATTTCAGTTGAAAATGGTCTCAAAAACTGCAATATTATCGCTTATCGCAATAATTTCAAAAATGTTTATCGTGACAGGCCTACCGATTTCCCATAACTCAACTCCACCTCTCCCCTGTTTTGCGTGTGCAGGCAGAGCAGCAGAAGCAGGCGGCCATCATCTCCGCGGAGGGCGACTCCCAAGCCGCCCTGCTCATCGCCAACTCCCTGCAGGAGGCCGGAGACGGGCTGGTGGAGCTGCGTAAGTTGGAGGCGGCCGAGGACATCGCCCTGCTGCTCTCCCGCTCCCGGAACGTCACCTACCTTCCCGCTGGCCAGGGCACGTTGCTCCAGCTGCCCCAGTGATGAGCAAGGTCTCCAAGGTCACCCTCATGGCCAAATGGTGGGCCGTGGAAATGGTGTCTGGGGAATTAACGTCACACGACCCCCCCCCCACCTTCCCCTCATTCTCCAATCTGCAATGGACTGGGTCCCCCTCACTGAGAGTGGGGGGAGGTTGAAGACGAAATGGGGTATAGATTCCTCAATGTGTGGCAATGTATGCGTATGTGTAGAAATGTTTTTATTTGATTTCTTCATGTAAGGCTATAATAATATAGTACTTAATAAGTCAAGCTTAATGGGCAATCCAGTTGCTTCTCTTTTTCAAGATTTGTTTATGTGCTGTTTACTTTCAATGCACTGCATATGATTTAAGATGGAAAGAGACCATGTTAATCTTGGTCAAGAGTTCAACTCAGCACCAACATTAAATGGAATTTACCGTTCATCTTACTGTCTGGATTGTATGGATCTAATTGGCTCACCTGTGTGTTTACACTTTTTTTTGAGATTCAATATTTAATTTCCTTCACCATCGTCACTTGCTGGAAATAATATTCCCATGACCACGACCATCAGGTGGAAAGAGTCAGCCGGAGAGTGGTCTTTGCCTCTGTACAGTTGGTCATCACGTTGTCATTGTGTCAGGTCATTTAAGCTTTGCGTTCCAATATAGCCTAGAGAAATTAAAATAAAGTTATCCTTCTTCTTCTCAAGGACTTATGCTATGTATTTGAGGCATGCCAAGCTGTACTGACTGACCGAAAAATCTGAACGGTTGGAGGGTTGACGATCACCCACTGCATTTGGTCATTAACATAATTCGTTTTGTTTACTGCTGTTTTCCTAATTGATCTAGTAACATATTTTCTATTTTGAACATTTATTTGAGAATGAGACCAATATCACGAAACATTAATCATTGTCTCATTCAGACATTTTTCGATGAAAGCTTCAAATGTAGCATCTCAGTGATTTTAAAGGCAATCTCCTAATATTACTGAAAGAAAAATATACCCGTTTCTGCCAATATATGAACCCTTGTTAGGAAGTAGGTGTTTTTAGAGAACACTGTTAATGTTCATGTAGTGGAGAAAAAAAATCAGGTTATTGTAGCATATCTGACAAATTGTAATCACGAGGGCGCGCATCGTGCGCTGTCTGGTGTAGAGACGACTAAACCCGAGCTGTGCTGTAGACAGACAGCCCCGTGTGCGCGCCCACTCAGCGGCCTGTCCTGTGAATGCTTGCGATGTGCGCGGGACGTTGGTACGCGCGAGACCTGGGCCACGTAGCGATGGCTTTACAGAGGTCTAGGGAACCGCAGGTACGAGTGTATATTTGTGTAGAATACAGTACAAGTGCCTTGTAAACTAATCATCGCAGAAGCGGCATTGTCAATGCACTTTATGCCGGACGGAAAGGCTCGTGCGTTGCACTGAATCTGTGCAACTCTGATTGCATGCATGCAAGGAGGAGGAGGGCGCTCGCGACGAAGGTAAAGCAGAAAATGGACACAAACCTGGCTACAAGTTATTTGGGCTATTTACACGTGACACTCAGAAACGATGCAAGCCAAAGCCGTGGGTATGTCAATCGCAGTAGTTTGATATGGCTATATTGTAAATGATGCATGGGCTGTGTCAGGTTGACTTCTGACATTGTTCAGTTCAGTGGTTTGTCAGCAAAGCACGGGCTGGTTTTTCCTCAGGAACGCGTTTTTTTTTTTTTTTTTTTTTACATTGCACGACACGATGTTCGCCTAACAAATACCCATGTTTTGTATATTGTGGTGGCTGGAGTATCCACGTCCCCTGTATCCATCATTAATTCAGAAACGCGTCTCATTTGAGACACGGCTGTAAAGTTGGCTTCATTTCCTAACCCTATTATCTGCTACATGCTAGGCAGGCTAGCTATAATCTCTGGGGTTTGGGGTTAAAAGTTAAAGTCGTTTAGCTGTTCGTGAATAATATAATTCTGCTTACACTGATCGTAAGCCTGTCTGGTGCAGGGTTACATTATATTTCACGCAATGTAACCCTGTATAATTGCAATTTAATTGTTGCAATTCAAGCTAACCATGTTAGCTTTTCATGTGGTCCCAGTTGATGTGCATTGGGAGAGCTAACTAGTTGGTCAGGCCTGCCCAATGTGGGCATGCCTCCTTCTACAATTCTGGAACTTTTTATGTTAACCATTTCGTTTTTTAACATACTATGAATCCAGCCATACGCAATGAAGAACACGTTGATTGTGTTTCTATTGTAGTTAATTTACAAACAGCTGGAATTAGACTAACTAGTAGTAATAGCGGTAGATTTGCTGTCACTTATTGAAATGTGTCTTTGTAAACTCGCAGTATTATTATATTATAGTGTAAGAGCAGAGTGCAAGCTTATTGTTTTTATTGATTAATGAGAATATCCCTCATTGTATATTTTACGAGACCTTTTTGATTATAGGCGTACTGTTTATATAAAATAAATGTCACTTTATATTGCAGGCTGGGGGCATCCTACTCATCACTAAGATCACAGGTTCAAACCTTTGGCCTCACTGGAGACTTGGTAGAAGCTCCCACAGTGACAGGATATGGGGCTCCACACACTTCAACACGTTCAAGTTCTTATGAGTTCAGCAGGAGTGAGGAATGTGAACCCTCTCATTTCGATCAAGGCTGTGAGTTGGAAAGCTCATTAAAAGTTGAGACAAAGATTGAGCGTAGGCCTCGACATGTTAAGAAGAAATGCTTTGCCATAGAGGGTAATGGCGGTTAATTTGTTCACTACTTAAAAAAAACAAAACATTGTAGCCTTTAAAATAAATAGTATTGTACGTGTACAAATATACTTGAATGTAACTGCTCTTTTCCACGATTTTGTGTAAACAACTTTCATCCTATGCATTGAACCAAGCCTGACTAGTGTATAGTAATGAACTCTTACTTTGTTTAGTAGTTTGATATTCAGCAAGCACAACTGATCAACCAGAGGTGAAGGCCTACGTAAATTACCACTGATACTGCTTCCACTTCCCACATCAAAGGGCTTCGCTTCACCATTTCACTACAAGTGAAACTCTGAAATGAGTCACACACAATGGCAATCACATGTATTGGTCTTAGTGATTGCACACCCAAGTGTGTATTTTTAAAGTTTATTATCAGCAACATCCACTCTTGCCTGTAAAGAATTGGGATAAACAAATATTGTATGTTCCAGTGTTAGTTACTGTCCTAACATTATATTGTATTGTATTATATTGTATTGATCAGTGACAACATAGGTAAAAAGATTTGGCTTGGCAGCGTTATTTTTTTTTTTTATTGTTGTTGTTTACGCGTTGTTGCAGCGTTGAGTCTTTTGGTCGGTGCGAAGTTGGCCCTCCTTCTGTGGTCTTCTGAGCACACCTCTGAGAGCGGCTGCCCTATTCTGAGAAAGGATAAGAGTCAACATGTACAGGAAGACAGGTGTGTGGCTGCTGCCAGCCCGCCCTGAGAGTTGTAACAAAGTGGTGTCAAAGGGGTAGAACACAGAAATCCTCTAAAATGAGTCGTGCATCTTTTTTTGTTCTTTGTTTTTTTCTGAATGCTTAAAAAAAGATTAGCATAATGTATGTTTAAGGTAAGGTCAGTACCGACAATGGTTTACATTTCAAGATTTAGCATTATTACTAATTATTTATTCTCAAAGGGCCTCATTATTATCACAATTGGTAGACATTATATTCATATATTCATTGGTTGATTGAAGCTCCTGAAACAATTTTTATTAAATCGAATAAAACGCCTCATTATTAGTAGGAAACAGTTACATGGAGTTACAGTTCAAGTCCAAATACACATTATTATTTTATTTTTAAGACAAGGTAATTGTATATAACCAAACTTCACTTTATGCTACTTATTTCTATGTAGCCTTGGAACAGCATTATTTTCCATGATGAGGTTCTAAATTTGACTCTTGACTCTTGTTCTTTAGTTTCACCTAGTAATGCACATGCAGAAGGTGTAAACTAAAAAAATATATTTAGCAAATTAATGTAGTGAGTTCATACAATAAAAGTGTATCATCGCAATAAATGCGGTTATACACTTAGCGCAGTGTATATAAAAAAACAAATAATAATAATAATAATTTCAAGTTGGGTCGTACAAAATAACCATTCAAGAGGGGATGATGTGCATTTTGTGTGAGAAAGGAAAGAGTTTTTTCGGCTGTTTTTTAAGTCTTGTACCACACTTTAGTGTGTGTCACCACTGTTTGAAATCCTTCGGGTTTAGATGAGCGCATGAAACTTTCATGGTTTTGCTGTACAGTAAATGCATAGTTAGTGATATGATGATCACAGATAAGGGAAGAGCTGGGTTACTGTTTCCGGAGGTTCATTCATTTCAGGGTTTAGGATTGTCAGTTAAAGCTGGTTTCTGGTTTGTACCTTGATTTATCCCTTTAAATATTTCTTAAATTGGCATTTTTCCATTTTGCAACCTTTTTTATGTTAATAGTATATTCTTTCAAAAGCTGTTATTATGCTAAATGTTTAAACTGAATGTTTTCAACATACTGCCCCACATTCTGATCTCTTAAAGACTGAAATATTGTTCACTGTTTTACTTTAACATTTCAATGTCATTTATTTTGTCTTGTTCTTAAGTCTGCAGATCCTTCACAATGTTATGGCATTAGCTGCTCTAGTCCCAAGATTGTCTGTGCAATAAATATGCATTACACTTTACAAGTTTTTTTCTGGCACTATGGAGGCAATATTGCAAGTGTAGTTTCAGTTTGGAGATGCGTATGGAACGGAAAAACACATTACTAACCTGGTTCTCTCATTTTGTCTTTATTTCATAGAATGCAAATCACGAATGGTTCATGAATGACGACACAGAAGTCCTTGCTGGCCTTCCGTGGTTTGGAAATTTATTAAGCCTTTACATACAGCTGGATCCATACAGACAGGAACTATTAAGGAATAATAATCTCTTTAAGAGCAACTTGCCTAGAAAGCCTTGCTTCAAATGCTGTGATGTGGTGGAGATGATTGACTTGGACTTTGCCCTCCGGTTGTTAGGCCAATGGAAGAAAACCTGGAACAGATTCTATGTCGTTCCAACAGTGTTTCCTGCCTCCAGCGACCTGGATGCCTGTTTGAGTCTGGTTGAACAGCCCTCACCTTCCGTTCCATCTCTCCGCTAGCGGGAGGGGTGGGGGACTGCGGTGCTTCCCCCTACCCCTCCTTGTGGAGCGGGCCAGAGTACCAAACGCTTTACCCCCTGGCTGCTCCCACCAGCTCTGCCCTCTCTCTCTCTGTATGACCTCCTGCCAGAGTCTCCAGGAAGAGTTGTCTGTCCCCACCCTCAGAGGCATGTCCCAGGAGGAAGGCCAAAGGGCTCAGGTGTCCCAGTCCTACTTCCACTCCCCCACCCCGGACCTGGACCTGACCAGCAACCTGTACAAACGCGGCGAGGTGGGCGGCAAGCCGTACTCCGTTCTCGTGGACAACAAGATGGCAACGGCGAAGACGACCACGGGGGAACAAGCCCTCGGACAGCTGCCCGTCCACCACGTCGCGTCCCCCCAGCAGCACCACCAACAGCAGCAGTTCTACAGAGAGGGAGGAGAGGACTCTGAGGGGGAGGAAGGTGAGGAGGAGAACGGCGAGGCGGAAAGCTTCAAGCGTGAGCAGATCATCGTGGAGGTCAACCTAAACAATCAGACGCTCCACGTCTCCAAGAAGGACGATTCAGAGAGAGGAGGGAGTGACGAAGACGAGGATGAGGAGGACGAGGAGGAGGAAGAGGAAGAAGAGGAAGAGGAGGAGGAGGCAGAAGAAGAAGAACAGAGTCCAAGTGAAGAGGATTACGATGATGATAATGATGAGGAAGAAGAAGAGCTTGAGATCCCGACCAGAGGAAAGAGGGTCCGACTAGGGGCCGGCGGCACCGACGCCGCCAGCCCGCCCAGGAGGAAGAGCCTCCGCACTGCCTTGACGGCCACCGGCATGACGACCAGAGGGAGGCAGAAGCTGCTGGAGTCCCCCAAGAAGAAGAAGAAGCACCGGCCGGGCCGCTCGGCCCTGGCGGGCGCCGGCTCGACCCCGGCCGTGACGGTGAAGGGCGACGGCGAGGAGAAGGAGATGCTGGCGTGCGAGAAGTGCCCCCGCGTGTTCAACACCCGCTGGTACCTGGAGAAACACATGAACGTCACTCACCGGCGCATGCAGATCTGCGACAAGTGCGGCAAGAAGTTCATCCTGGAGAGTGAGCTGGCCTTGCACCAGCAGACGGACTGTGAGAAGAACATCCAGGTGAGCATGGCGCAAACATGAATTCACACTTCAGTTGACACTTTTTTGTATGTATGACATGCATGCATGCATGCATGATGATGTGTGTGTTTAAGCAATGACTAAATGTGTAAATCACAATGAATAGGTGTAAACAAAACATTGTATCGGAGTCCAGATTTTTTATATTCTTGAATGGGTACAGGTTTTTTTTTTGGAAAAAAGCCAACGTTATTATTATTACCTAAACCCAAAACACATTTTTTATATGCATTTTGTAATCTTCTTTCTCCTTCACTCTTTTCACTCACAAATGTATGCAAGCCCATATAATTGTAATTATTTTTAAACCTTATCACATTATATCTTATTGTGTTTCAGTGAAGCCACTTTTGCTAGACTCAGTAACAGAAAAACAAACTTGATAAGTTTATCTTGATAAGATTACGATTTGTAATTACTAATGATGTCAGATTGTATGTATGTAGAACAGATGATGATAGAATGGCCATTGTGTCGTAAGCTATTTAATTCATTATTATGTTTAATTTATTATTATATATACATTTTAAATCTTACACATGTGTACATAGTAGGTCTTTGTAAAAAATATTGGTTGTATTTTAATTAATAAGTTCTTACCAGCAGGGAGCGCTGAAGTATAAGAAAATAACTTTGTATGCAGTGTGTAACAGGCTTGGGCTGATCAACAGCTTTGGATAAACTAATTTTACAAGACTGTGAAGTTCTGTTAAGGTCTCTTAAATGTTGTCTTCTCTAGTGTGTGTCCTGCAACAAGTCGTTTAAGAAGCTGTGGTCCCTGCATGAGCACATCAAAATCGTGCACGGCTACGCAGAGAAAAAGTTCTCCTGTGAGATCTGCGAGAAGAAGTTCTACACCATGGCACATGTTCGAAAGCACATGGTTGGTGAGTAAACACTGATTAAAAACAGAGAGAGAGAGAGAATACATACTATCATGAACTCTACATGCTGTAGAAAACCCCTTCATCTATCAAATATATAATGGCATAAGAGGTGAATCAGCTTCACACCATCTCCACCTCTTACGGAAAGACTCGTCACTCTTTTAAGAACACATTATATTGTTTTCTGAATGCTGTCCCTCCTTCCTCACCATCTTTCTTGTTTTGTTTTTCAGCACATACTAAGGACATGCCGTTCACATGTGAAACATGTGGGAAGTCGTTCAAGCGCAGCATGTCATTAAAGGTTCACTCCCTCCAGCACTCCGGAGAAAAGCCGTTTCGTTGTGAGGTGAGTTTTACAGATGTATGGCTGTGAGCGTTATTTCTGTGGTTTCAATGTTTCTCGTTGATCACAGATGATGTTTCAAACACTACTTTCGTCTTGATATTTTTGCAAGGGAGAAAAAAACAGAGCGAGCTCGACAATCTTTTTTTTTGACGTTCTGTTATAAATTGATACCGACACTACTTGACCAGCACCCGACCGTGCCCTCCCCACCGCGATAACACATTTCACATTTTCGTTTCATCCAAATTGTGCGGGTCGTCCGTCGGGTACCCTTGGTTACCCGAACCCGTGCAGGACTCTGCTTCAGGTGCCATAAAGGGCTTTTCCCACGGGGGGCGTTTGTGACACCTGCTAATGCCGTCTCAATGGAGAGGCGGCGAGCAGGCAGAGAGGAGGCACAGCATTCTGTCAAGCGGCGCGACAAGCGGGCGCACTCCCGTCAAACTGTCGGTCAATTATTTTTCTATAATGACCGTTGCATATAAGCATATAATGACCACTGTCAAGGAAAGTCATGTCTTTCGTATCACTCCGCAAGTAGTCCGGTAACTTATCAACCCCGGCGTATTCGGTTGTAATAATAATACAGTAATACGGTGAAAATGAGTAGAAATGTGAATATTTTGTTAGAATGTTGATTTACGGTGTGCGCCCTCTTCCCTTTGACCCCTTAAACACCAGCAAAAGTCTTCAGTGTCATGCAGCATTGTGTACTTGGGTAGTTTGTAAGCATGTCAACTTTCGCCTTAACCACATCAACAACCCGAACAATAATGGGACAACCACGATGGTTTTATACCTAACATCATTTCATTTACAGCAGCAGCGTTAATGCAAGCTTTTCTTGAAACCTAATATGGTCCTTTCTTTCATGCTGTGCAACAGCAAAGCTCTTGTTCCATTTGTGGGCCGCCGTACCCCACAGTACAAAGCCTTGTTAATTAACAATTAATTAAGTGGACAGCTCGGTCTCACAAAATGATGGCAAGTGCACCACGGGGAACCACTCTGCATTAGAGTTAAGAGACGTGCGTTTGATGCTCCGCTGCTTGTCCGTAACTCGCTCAATGGTTTGAATTGGATACATTTCTAACTTGCTCATAGAATGAGTCCTCTGTACCTTTTTGTTGTTAAAAACATTTTATGTTCTCCACTGCCTTTGTTTACTTCATTTATTTTGTTTTGCCTTAATTGTTATTCGGTGCTTATTTTTTTATCAGTTTTGAATCT
>NC_140271.1:245763-310763 GCF_964030765.1 Micromesistius poutassou | reverse complement strand
GTTTGTTACACAAACAACGGTTCCATATTTATATACAATATTTGAGTGTTTTTCATTGTCGTATCGACATTGGAGTATTTCTCAATGAAGAACAGTGGAAGGTCACATTAAGGCCCTGTCCACACAAACCCGGGTAAGCCCCCCCCAATGCAGCGTTGAATGGATGAATAGCTTACATAAGGGTACCCAGCACTTTTCAAACCACACTCAAGCTTATGGTTATTGTCCCCAGCACTTCTAAAAACAAACCGACGGCCACTGGACCCTACAATAACATGTAGGACAAACCTATAGTGTCATGTATAAACATAACTTGTTATTGTGCGTACAATAATAAGGCTTAGTAACAAAGCTCCAGCCATTGTGGCTCACAAAATACCTAACTCACAATTATTTTGATAAGAGGTCCTGACTCAATCGGGTGTCAGATACTTACCGCAATGATTCATGGGTAGCCTTTCATCAATGCTGCATGAATGTATTATGTTAGTTACTGAAAATACACATTAACATGAATAATAACATGAATACACATTAACATAACTGTTATTGAATGCATATTTGAAAAAGTATATGTTGGATTCATGTTAATGTGTATTTAAAAAAAAAAAAAAAAAATCGAAGAATAATTTTGCGACCCCCACTGCAGTACCTCTGCGACCCCACTTGGGGTCGTGACCCCAAGGTTGAAGACCCCTGCTCTCCACAGATCAGTGGTAAAAGCTGCATTTTCTCCCCTAATCTTGGTTTGGCTGAAATTCATATCATGGGGCCAAATTCATACAGGTGTAGCTCTCTACAGTTTATACCGTCAAGCCCTACCCTGCCACAGAAAGGTTCAGAGCCACTGCCCTGACAGTACAGTGTAACAGCATCAGTTATCATCAGGAGATCTTGAACAGGACAATTTGTGTATTCTAAAAAAGCAAAGAAACGGGAGGTCCACAAATCGCCCGGTGCAGTAGTAGGTTCCACTGAGAGCTGCCACGCCTCCTGTAATGAGAGGGGAGCAGAGAAATCACAGGGGAGCCTCGTATGGATGGAGGCTTATAATGAGTACCTAGACAGATGCTCCTGTTGCTATTTCCACGACTGCTAAACTCTGTGCGCAGTGCGAGGCAAGAGGCAAATGGCACACGCACGTCTCCAAATTCAAGTTCAGCAGTGGGTGGACACACTGCCTTCCATCGCCCCAGACAGTTCTATTTGTGTGGTATTCATAAGGTGCAATTACCCGTTCCTCTCTCAATTTAGAAGCCGGGACACACCCAGCTGTACCCTGTAATACACGGCCATGATCCCGGCCAAGCAGCACGCCTTTTGGCTATTTACTGAAACTAGACCTTTCAAACTGTATGGTCTTGTTAGCCCATAAAACATCTCCATAGGGCTGATGTTAACCGTCACCTTGCGATGTCCACTGTCCCTTTTTCGAAGAGGTTCATGCATGCAGCGCAGACACACACCCAGCTATTCACTGCCAACAACTGAAACTGAACCTTTTTTTTAACCTTGTAAAAGCACACAAAATATCTCCATTTGTTTGCCATGTTCACCGTCACCTTGCGATGTTCGCTGTTGGGAGTACTTTCACACATTCGACAAAGCCCAGGGAGGGGATATTTGGAGAGTTGGCCGGCAGCCTGGAAAACAAGGTCTGCGTGGGCTGCAGCTGACGTTCTGAACAGCTCCATAGAGAGAGGCGTTCCACTAGACTTCTGTTGTTCTCCTGCTCGTCTCCACTCTACGTAGTGTGAATCGCACACAGTTTCGTACAGTTTGGGTGGATTGACTGGGGGGGGGGGGGTCTCAATTCAAGAGAGTAACTCATTAGCTTTTTAGCTAGAGCCTGGCAAAAGAAACCGAAATAAGTTAACTTTCGGTCACGGTTTGTGTCACGATTTGCCAGGTGTTGCATAGCGTTGTAGCGTGGACCCCCCCCCCCCCCCCCCCCATGCCACAGTCGTAGCGCAACATGTGCCTCATATGGGTTTCATACGGCCAGATTAAAGAAATAGAATTTCCCATTTGTTTCTTGTATTTCTTCATCTTATGGCGTTATTGTGCTTTTGATGCTCAGGCCAGTGAAGAGAGACATGAAGGTGGGTTGAAGAAGAGGAGGAATGACGTGTAGGACTCTAACCTGGGTTATCTTTTTACATATGCTGTACCTTTCCCCACGGATGCTTGAAGCTTTAACTCCGTTACTCTCGTGTGGCCAGCTTTTGGTTCTTCAACTTTATTTTATTTTTTTATTTAACCTTTATTTATCCAGGTGAGTCCCATTGAGACCTTTAGCCTCTTTTTCAAGGGAGCCCTGACATACAAAGATAAAGATATTGCACAAAAAAACATGAAGCATAAAAACTGATCACTTTGACATTACACAAAAATACGACAAAACATAGAATCACAGCACGTAGACATTGCACAAGATTTGACGAAACACAAAAACAGAGCACAGAAAAGACAGGTTCAACAAAACATACTTAACACTGGGAAGATTAGATTACAAGAAACAGGTAAGACAGATAACACATAAAAAACACACTGAAACACACTGCAAGGTGTGTTTAGTGAAAGTATTTACAATTGTCAGATCTAAATTGTTTGAGTAATTTTGTAAAATGGTTAAGAGGAATTGCAACAGATAACTTAAAATCTTTTTGAAGGTGATTCCAGCACCAGGGAGCTGCATGACTAAAAGCTGTCTCAGCTAGCTCAGTCAGTGTTCTCGGAGTGTCTAAGAGTATAAGATTATCTGAACGCAAACTATAAGATGAGTGCATTTGGGATAAAAGATCAGAAAGATATGAAGGCAATTTGCCAATAATACCTTTTTATAAAAAATATGCCAATGGGTCCATCTGCGGAGTGAGAGAGAGCTAAAACCAGTCGACTCAGAGAGAGAGCAATGATGAGTGATTGTGTGATTTGGCATTTAAGATAACGCGTAGTGCACCATGTTGAACTGTATTGAGGACGTGTAGGGTTGTTGAGGCAGCATTCATGTATAAGATGTCGCCATAATCCAATACAGGAAGAAAGGTGGCATTTACCAGAGTCCTTCTAGCTTGAAGAGTAAAACATGCTTTGTTTCTAAAATAAAATCCAACCTTAATTTTCGGTTTCTGGGCCAGCTTCTCAATGTGAACTTTTAAAAGTGATCTTATCATCAATCCAAAAGCCTAGATATTTGTATACTGGGACTTTCTCTATACATTGGCCATCTAGGGTGGATATTGTTAGGGAAGTGGAGGTTGATCGTGATTAAGTGAACTGCATGACCTTGGTTTTTTTTGGCATTTAAAATCAATCTCAGTCTGGTAAAAGTACTCTGTAGTGAGTTAAAAGACTGCTGTAGCAATTGGTATGCTTGAGACAGGGTAGGGGCATCACAATATAAGACTGTGTCGTCTGCATACAGGTGGATCAGGTGGAACAACTTAACTTATATATTGTGTTGTGCTCAGCTTAATTAAAAAATACATTCTTGTAACTGCTTTGGTGTCAATTCTTAATGTAACTATTAATAATTTTACAATAATGCACCAGTCGAACGGGTTCCTCATACAATCCACAGCATTTAGTTTACCGAGTTAACTGTAAATCCAAGCAAAATTGACGCAACGAATCGAATCGGAAAAGCAGTCGAATCGGGAACCCTGTGATCAGAACGGAATAGATAAGGGAAATCAGTGGGGGATACACACACAGCACTCCTGTTTTCTTTGTTTGCATTTGTTTTATTTTTGTCTTTTTCGCTTGTCCTCTGTCCCCCCCCGGCAGGAGAGAAGCCTTTTATTTGCGAGATCTGCGGGAAGAGCTTCACCAGCCGGCCCAACATGAAGCGCCACCGCCGCACCCACACGGGCGAGAAGCCCTACCCTTGCGACGTGTGCGGCCAGCGCTTCCGCTTCTCCAACATGCTCAAGGCCCACAAGGAGAAGTGTTTCCGGGTCACCAGCCCCGTGGTCCTGCAGACCAGCCAGGGCCAGTCCCTGCCGCTCCGGATCTTCTCCAACCCCCACTCCGCCTCCGGCCCCAACCTGGGCCCCCTGGGGTCCCAGCCCTCGACCGCCACCGTCGCCGTCGCCGACCCCTCCTCCTCCTCCTCCTCCTCCTCCTCGACCTCCATGGTCTCCCTGAGCCCCTCGGACGGAGCTCTGGCTCCCCGGGCCCCCCCCGGGGGCGGCCACACCTTTTCCCACCTGCAGCTCCACGTCACACCCGCCAACCATCATCCGCACCCGGTCGCTGCCCATCAGCACCACCACCCAGGCACGCCTCAGCACACACTTCCACCGCCGCCGCCCCCGCCGCCCTCTCAACAACAACAGCACCACCACCAGCACCACCAGCACCACGTGGCGGTGCCCCCCACCTCCCACCTCCCACCTCCCCCAGCGCTCTTCAAGAGTGAGCCCCTCAACCACTGTGGCCTGGAGGACAGCGGTTACCTACACCACATGCCCCCCCCAGACAAAGGCCCGAGTGCACCACACCACTGAGCTCTGTTCTCAGAACACCCTTTCCCCCCCCCCTGTTCCTCCTGGCACCCAGACCTCCCATCTGCTCTACTGGGCAAGGGGTCAGAACTGATAAGGACAGGACATGCCATATACGTACACAACTGTGTGTGTGTGTGTGTGTGTGTGTGTGTGTGTGTGTGTGTGTGTGTGTGTGTGTGTGTGTGTGTGTGTGTGTGTGTGTGTGTGTGTGTGTGTGTGTGTGTGTGTGTGTGTGTACAAGCCTTGGACTGATTAACTCGCAGTGCACGCGTTAGTCAAGCGGTGTTCACTGAGAAACTAGGATCCACTGACAGATTTACAATCTTGTTTTTGTTTTCCTCCTATCCCTTCAGATCATGTTGGTGGTGCACAGTGATGTTGGCGGAGAATGTTTTCTATGTCTGTTGCTCTTTCATCATGTTTAACATGCGTTTCTGTGAAATTTCAGAAAAAAGTATTAACCTGGTTTAGTGGACCCACCTCTGGTCCACACACAACCGTTCATCTCTTGATGTCAAGTTGGTTGATGATTGCACACTGGCCTGGGCTTTTATTTTTTATTTTTTTTTATTTCTTTTGAGTGCAAGCTAGCTCCCTTGGGCCCGGTTACGTATGATGAATGTTTGACTTTCTTCACCCATCCCTCTCTGGTGCTTCACACATCACAAGGTCAAACCACAGTTGACCTTGTAGGTCACAGTGGGATGTTTTGGAGAGGTTTTCTAAGAAGCTTGGATGTAGAGAAGGTCTGATAATGGCTGATTGGCTTATGATGGTAAAATGGTGCTTTCCATTCCAGTGCTACGTGTATTGTGGTTAGGTTTCCATTCGGACTGACGGTTTAATATGTGATTTGTGACGGGACACTCGAGTCTGACACAGTGTAGTGAAACAAACAAAGGTTGGGCTTTGCTTTAACAACTTAGAATCATAGAAAGAAACACTCTGTATGGCCGGTGATCTTTTTATGTAATTAGTTTGATCCATTTAACCTCTGATTTTTAGTACTGTTGATCAACTAATATTTTTTGAAAACAGTTGACTGTCGACATACTACCACTGTGAAGGGCCTGGCATTTGACCCCACCATGATTTCTCTGCGCCCTCCGTTTCTCTCCTCCTTTCTTTATTTTTCTCTTCTCGTCTCCGTTACTTCCTTGCCACTGTCAGAATAATACGGGTCCGTTTCATACAATTCACGACACATGGACTTTGCATCTCTTAATTTGCCGTGCTTAAAAGTCACAAATACATTTTTCCCCATTTCACGTTTTCTGATAATCTGAATTTAATTTTCTGGTGGATTTTTTTTCTTTTCTATTTTTCCCCAGATTATTCTGTCTTCTCTTTTGACAGAACCACATACATACTTGGATGCACATAGCCAAAGCGGCTGGTCTTACCACAGTGAATGTTTTTTACTTGGAGTAATAGCAGTTTTAAATAGATAGTTTCTGTGTTTAGTTCGAAAGGATGTTCCTTTGGAAAACCTTGAAGGGTAGAGGTATCCTTTCTGTATTCTCAAAACACACCTCCATGTATAGACAAGCACTGTTGCATCAAATGAGAAATTATGTTTTAAATCTGATGTTTTCTTTGACTGTGCGAATGTTCAAAGGGGAGGGGAAGGGCAGAGCATATGGACAGAGTAATTGTGTTGCTTTATTGATGAAACTTTTCAACCTCTCGCCCTGTGCCGCACTGTTATTTGATAAGTACTTAAAAAAAGGCTGTTGAGCCTTGGCCCTCTTGTTTGTCCTGTCTGTGTGCACGTGTCGTGCTATTGGTTCTGTCTGGATGTAATCTGTGGCTCCCATACCAAAAGCTGCTTTTCCAGTACTTTTATATTCACCAAGGCCGGCGATGTATAGCAGTACATTTAGGTCTAGCACAGTGATTCTGTTTCGTCTTATTTAGCGATTCAACGGAACAACGGTAGTCTGCATTACCTTCCAAGAGACCCACAACTATCCTGCCACGTCTAGGGGGTCACCCTCCTCCCCCCAATTGTACTGTTTTTGCTTTATTGTTCAGTATGGATTTTATTATTTTTTTTAAATGCTTCAGTTGTGTTTCCTCTGCACTTTACTTATGTGTGGGCTATAGGCACCAGGGAGGGAGAGAGCGAGAGAGACAATGCATTGCGGATATGAGAAAGATTGTCTATAGGAGCGGGTGAATGAGTGTAAGATTGTGTATAGGAATGGGTGGATGAGAGTAACATTGTGTCTGTATAGAAGCGGGTTCATGAGAGTGAGAGTGTGTATAGGAGCGGGTGGATGAGAGTGAGCTTATGTCTGTATAGGAGCAGGTGATTCGGTGGCTGGATGTTAAGTCAGGGAAGAGGAGGAGAGTCTGAGTGGTGGTGTGGAAGCGACCATAGCACACAATGACTTATTTACTCATTATTTCAAGTTCCTTCTTGTCCTTGTTTTGTTGTAATTTCACAATGAAATTATCTGATATGGACCACACCCACTCTTCTAAAAGTGTAATACACATTTTTCCCAGTTAGGTTATTATCACACAAGCTCTTCTGAACATCATCTGAAATGCATTATTTTTTATTTCAGTTCTCCTGGTCTGTTCTTTCAGTGTGCTGTGTGATTCTCCTCCTCTTCTTTTTCATATAGAATGCACTTTCTACTAAACTTCTTGACTAGTTAAAAAAAATAATAACATTGTATATTCTTCAAAGATGTTTTTAAAAAAATCAATATACATTTTTCCCTTTGTATTTTTAACCACTTAATGTAGCATTGCGTATTTTATTATTGTATCTGGTACAAAATGTGCAGCTTTAAAATGTCCTGGTTTGTCTTTTTGTATGTTTCCGGAGGTTGAGAATAAGTGGAAATGTTGGGCCTTTTTTGATAATGTTCATGTAACTGACTGCTAACTTTGAAAAGTAAAACAAGTAGCCATGATAAGCACTCATTTATGTATTGTTGTATCATTAAATATGCTCCAGTAGGTTTGCCGTGAACTATAACATAAAAATAGGGCTACGGTAGAAGATACACAAAATGTTGGCTGAAGATAGGCAAGAAAATTGGGAGTTTTGCATGTTTTGCTAAATGTCTCCCAAACATGCATATATTGCAAATGCATTTTAACAAAATGCATAAAGTTAACAAAAAGTTAACGAAGTTCTTCTGCTCTCAGCTGTTCCGTAGTGTTAAGCCACCTGATGTTTGTGTTGCATTGTGTGGCCGTTGTGGTCTTTTTGGGCCACCATCCCTTCCTGCCCCTCATTTGTTACTTTTCGACTGAACAACAACTTATTTTGGATTTTGTAACACGTAGTCCATGGCACAGAATGGGCCTAAACCTTTATTGGAGAGCAACCGTGAACTGTATACTGTCGCGGCAAAAATATGCTGCTATACCCCACTTCGTGATAATTAATTCATTCGTTTTTCCTCTGTTGACAACAAAGGACATCCATTGCGTGTGCTCATGAAATACATAATGAAATGCAAAAATGTTCATAAAGCCGTCCAAACACTTACAAATATTCAAATATCTGTCAAAAAGCAGACGTCTAATCAGTAGCCCTTCAGTATATGCAAAGTGGGCGAATGTAATTTATTCTCCTCGTCTCGATGTTACATTTTATAATTCAGCACACTCGCTGCGAATGGATCCTGGACCGTTTGACACCGTAGGTCTGGAGCGGCTGTTATCTAGCAGGGGTTTGGAGAGAGCCGAGGCGTCGGTCGGTGGATGAGTGAACGTGTGACTCACCGCCAGTGACTGAGTGAGTGAGTGGGCCGCAGGTACAGGCGGGCTCTCTTCATCGGGGTAGAGAGATGGTAGGTCGGTACATCTGTACATTGCCATTTGGCTTCTATCATCAAACGTCATCAAACCTACCCGGCGAGGGGCCGGAGGAGGAGTCGCAGATGTCTGAACCCGCCGATAAGGGGAGGTGGGCCTATTCGCAGACCCGGCGCCAGACAGATTTGTGGACGGGCCTTGATTGCTTTGAGGGGGGGCACCGTTATTAATAGCTCATCGTATACAGGGGCGTCGCTAAAAGTTTGAACACAGCAGAAGTGTAAAGTCCGATTTAATCTGGGAAATGTTTAAACTGTTGTATAAGCCATTTTAACCTAGTTTGAGAAGGAAAGCCAATCTTCTCATGTCTAACGCACGTCAACAAAGCGCAGGGTTGCAGGCTAAACGCAGCGAAGTTTATGGACCACTAAGTCCTTGTCCACACTAACCCGGGTACATATAAAAACCCACATTCGCAATGAAAACGATCTCCGTCCACACTTTCGTTTTCATATCGTTTACGGAATGTTCTGCATCCACGCTCCACTGAAATGATTTTGATAAACAGTTGTGGTAACGCGACTCCCGCCACGCCTCTCTGTTTAGATTACAGGCGCGCGATCAGCTGATAGTTGCAGTTGATCAGCTGGCTTATCATTTTCACTCACAAGCAAAAATATGGCTCAAACCAAAAGCACAAAAGCGAAAGTTTTTTTTTCTACAGCTACTACTACTACTACTACTAGGCCTACTACTTCTACTACTACTCCTACTACTACTACCATTACTACTACTACTACTACTACTACCATTACTACTACTACTACTACAGCTAGTACCACTCCTACTATTACTAGGCCTACTATATTCCAGCTTTGACAGTATTACAGTTCAGCTTCCAGCTTTTATAACAATGTATTTCAGCACTTTGCTTCTTCAGGTAATGCAATTCAGCGTCAGTCCGTTTACGATTTCAGCTTCCAGGTTTTTCAGCAGTGCACTGCAATACATTTGACCTTTCCGATTCTTCAGTTCAATTAATTTTACATTTCTGCATTTTTAGCAATGCTTTGCGCTTTTCATTCAGCTGTCACTTTATTTGTTTCCAACCATTTACATTTTTTTGAATGGTGTGCTTGTTTACATTGTTTACTCCATTTCTCGACTTTTGAACTCAGTTCAAATCCCTTCACTTGATTTAAGCCATTTAACGTTTCTTTATGTCTTAATCTATGTGGCTTTATTAAAACACATTTTCAACCTCACTTTGTACTACAGCACTCACCGCATTTTCTGCAGGAAATGCATTTTCTTGTATTGACTGATTTTGATTTTAAGAAGCATATCTAACTCCCTCATCTTACCCACAGAAAACAGATAATTGTTCAAAGGTTGTGCAATTAAGAGAAGATAAGAGATTGAAGTTGATGGTTTCTATGTTCAGTGTCTGATTTCTGTCAAACCATAACGCAACTCATCCACACTCAACTATCAATCTTTGCATTGGCTCTACAACCCTCAGCTGAATTTAACTGAAATATGGTTATGGTTCTTAGCAGATGCCTTTATCCAAAGCGACATGCAAAAAGATCTGACGGCAAACCCCACCACCTTAACTAACACATTTTCTGCGGGAAACCCTGTGTCGACTTGCCAAACTGGATGTGAACCCTAAATGTTGTAGCCTATCCTGAATGTTACAATAGGACAAGAATCGAATTCCTAGATCAATGGTCAATTATCTAGTCAGTCATGCCATCTCGCTTGGCGTTTTATTGGCGAGGAAATTCACAAGTGACCCCGCACCCATGGAAGACGCTTCCAGATGAATGGCTTTCATCTGTAGTTGGGGAGGGTTCAAAGGATTCCTTCAACTGCCGTCTACGTCACACGCGTGTCTGTGTTTTCTGACTGCACATAAAGGCACACCAGAAGAGCGCTGTTCGCAGATCGAGAAAGAGAACGAGCTCGCACGCGATTGTCGCGATATTGGGACGAGGACGACGTTTGGACAATATCGAGAATCCTATGGTGCGTCTTTTTTATCGCTTATACATCTTTCGTTGACTTTTTTTCGTTTTAGCAGGAAAACACTTTATTACCAATTGCACTGTCTAATATGCAATTGCTCGCGTTGTTTAATAGTCAGTGATTTTGACATTTTAAATTGAATCTTTTTTCAGCTGAAGCCAGTGGACTCGGACTCTAGGCCAACGAAATCTACTTGAACAAACCTGTTTTAAAGGGTAGGCTACTAAAGCGCTTGTCATTTTAATGTCTTGATTGGTTTCTCATGACATTTGAGCTATATGTCAAAATAACCGGTCACGTGCATGCTAATAATCACTGATTAATATCGTATTGGGGATCTGCTTTCTGAATATTTGGGATATCCCATTTCCTCTCACTTGCTAGCCTGAGCTTGGATTGTTTACTGGTGGTTCCCTTCTTGGAAATCATCTCATGTGGTTTCTGTTCCTCCGGTTTTTTCTCCTCCCTGTGGTGCGCTGGCAGAGCCCTCCCCATACCCTGCCCCCTTGTGGGATGTTCCACATACAGAGGGACGGGACACTACTAGTGTTTCTGTGCCCCTCAGCAGCAGTCAGCGCTGCGGTGGCGTCCTAGGCGATCATGGGCGACTCTGTCTTCAACTGCTGTTATGTTCCAAACCCCCCCCCAGGCGACGAGGAGCCCACGCGCCTCCGACACACCGCGACACGCAACATGGCCGCCTCCAACCTGCCCCAGATCTCCCCCGACAAGCGCTTCCTCATCTTCTTTGACTTTGACGAGACCATCGTGGACGAGACCAGCGACGACATGGTGGTGCAGGCGGCGCCCGGTCAGGTGCTCCCCGACTGGCTGAAAGACACCTACCAGCCGGGCCACTACAACCAGTACATGCAGCGCGTGCTGGCCTACCTGGCGGAGCAAGGCGTGACGGAGAGCCAGATCCGGGCGGTGATGGAGAAGCTCCCCGCCACGCCGGGCATGCTCACCCTGCTCCAGTTCCTGCGCACGCGTCCCCCGCAGGACCTGGAGGTGGTGCTGTTGTCCGACGCCAACACCTTCTTCGTGGAGGCGTGGCTCCGGCGCACGGGGGCCCGGCCGCTCTTCCACCGGATCTTCACCAACCCGGCGACCTTCAACAAGGACGGCCGGCTGGTCCTGCGGCCCTTCCACTCGCACGACTGCCAGCGCTGCCCCGAGAACATGTGCAAGCAGGCCGTTCTCCGGGAGTACGTGACGCGCCGGGCGAAGGAGCGCGGGCGTCCCTACGAGAGGGTGTTCTACGTGGGGGACGGCGCCAACGACTTCTGCCCGGCGACGGTCCTCGGGCCCCGGGACGTGGCGTTCCCGCGGCGGGATTTCCCCATGCACCGGTTGATCACGGAGACGCACGAGGCCATGCCCGGGGTGTTCAGGGCGGTCACGGTGCCCTGGGCCGGGGCGGAGGAGGTGGTGCAGCAGCTGAGGAAGATCATGGCGGAGTAGAGGAAGAAGGGGAGGGGGGGGAAGGCATTGCCCAAACACACATTTTAGGACGTGTCTTTTTTTAAAGGGGTTAACAGACCTCTGAAGAATAAGTCCCGCCACCGAGGCGCCAGGTTCCTTCGGTTGTGGCGATACTAGTTTAACGTGTCACGCAATGTTGGGGTGGGGCAGCTCAACGGACGCGTTCCTCTGTATGTTTAATGCATAACTCTGCAGGCTGCAATAACAATTGCCATCCGTGCTAGAAGACGCCTATATGGTCGTAAAGTAGTTTGCCCCATGGTCACATTCTAGAACTGGTTTAACTCAAATTATTCCACCGGTATCTTTCGTCGTTTCTATATCAGATGCAGACATGGCGAGTGGTGTTGCAGCTTTGATTAACAGTGTTGAGTTTCTGTTAAAAAACCCATTTGAGAGGTTAAAATTGGAAGAGAAGTTAGCCATCAAACAGGACAAGGGGATTTATAGACCACGAGTGTGAATGATGTGAAGCATATATATATATATATATATATGTATATGTGTGTGTGTGTGTGTGTGTATATATATATATATATATATATGTATATATACGTGTGTGTATATATATATATGTAATATGTATATATATGTATATGTATATGTATATATATATATATATATGTATGTATATATGTATATAATACAATATTATATATGTTTATAATATGTAGGCTACATATTAAAAAAACACATAATTGTGGGTGTGGTCATACAGGTTTTTGGATTTTCGGTGCCGTTAAAGTAGCATTAATAATAATTTACTACTTTAACGGCACCGACAATCCAAAGACACAGTCGAAGCTAGATGGAAAAAGTGTATAGTTCAAAACGTGATGGAGCTTTTACTTCTTCGCCACCTACAGAGTTTGCTATGTACAATCATTCAAAAAACCCATGTTATTGCCCATAGACATTTTACCGGGGGAACCGGAGCCTCGGAGGCGGGACTTATTCTTCAGAGGTCTATGTACAACGCACACAAATGCAGACCACAGAGCACACTCAGAAAACACACACAGAACACAAAAGCATACGGCACACACACACGCAGAAGACACACTCACAGAACACACACACAGAGAGAATACATGCACACAGACCACACTCACACTGAACACACACTCAGACCGCACACAGACCAAACAAACATCCCATCATGTAAAATTAACTCAACTTTACAGCTGGGAAACCCATTGGAAATGGTTTACCTTTTGTTTCTAGTTATTACTTTTGTTCACCTTTTTGGTTCCGAGGCCATTCAAAAAAAAAAAAAACTGAAACAGAGTTAATAATTATGTCCAGAGTGTATTTTATTAGTTTTTTGTTACTAAATTACATTATCATTAGGGTTAGATGTTCCTTCCTTACTATAACGTGCAAATAATTATTTGCTTATTTTATATATGTCCTTGGGTGCATTTTCCTAAAATCGTTTTATTTTTTATTTTTTTAAATAGTCAACCGGATAGAAAATTTGATTAATGTCGCCATCCAGTGTTATTTTTGTAGAACCTCAGGAGCTACGGAAGTGTCTACAAGAAACACTACCACAATATTAAAATAATCAGACCCATAAATCATGTTTATTTTAATGAATAGATGGTCTTGGACGTGTGTTTGTCTGTGTAATGAAGATGTTTATGTACTGTATGAAACTTAAAACCAGCAGGAATAAAGCCATCAACTAACATTTTGTCTGTTTTTGAAGTTATTTATTAGGATAGTATTATGACAGAAAATGTTAACGTTATATATATATATATATATATATATATATATATATATATATATATAACCACTACTGCCAAGTTAGAAGCTTGAATTTCAGTGTTTAATTTGCAGCTGTAGTTTTCTGAGAAATCTACATGGATGCAGATTTCGTCATCTTTCAGTGTTTCTTTTGTTTCTCTCTGAGAGCTTTTACTTGATGGATCCAGTTGAATTGGTGTTTGGCCAGAGAGTCAAGCTTCTTGTTGAGAAGAGCAAGAAGGTCAGCAGTCTTCCCACTCTGTGTCACCTTGGCAAAGTTGGTGTAGGTTTTTCCCTCCTCTGTGATCCTCGACCACCGCGGCCAAGTTAGAATGTCTTCATCCAGAGTGCCCTCAAATTCCACCTCTTGGTAGCAGCATTTTACACACACACACACACACACACACACACACACACACACACACACACACACACACACACGATACATACACAGTTTGCTGGACGTATCACATGCAATACCAACCAGCAGATCTGAAATGCTGTTTGTCTGTAGAATGCACTCTGGTACAATTTTTCAACAATGAGCTTGAAATTTTCATGATCAATGCATGCACATGTTATTTCTGTCCGAATCTTTGGCTGGAGTAACGTAAAACGGACAGTAGTTAGCAGTTGGGGTCTTCAAGGGTCCTTCTCTGTGACATCATTGATCACATGATCTTCTGACAAAATACTTACAAAAAGGCTCCTTAAATGGTGGTTACACCCAAATGACATTTCAAGTGGTTGATGTGACAGACATGATTCCTCATATTAATTAAAACATTCAGAATAATGGGGTTTCATTATTTATTTATTTAATATCGAAAAGTTCTTATGCAAGATCATGCCAGATTATTTTAGAAGGGATTTTGGAGAGAATTTCAAATTTTTTTCAGCGAGTGTAATTATTTGGTTCATGTTTTTGTGGTTACTGTTATGTTGTTTTTAATCCAGGAAAGGCCGCCGAGACAGGATCGCTTTTAACTCACTTTATTTGGTAAAGGTTTTGGTCTATTGTCTATTGTCTATGAAACAAAATGAGAGGAATAGTATATAACACATGCAGAGCGTCTCTAAGCTTTATATCTACGATACGCCGCCCAAGAGGTCTTCTCCTTCTTCTTCTTTTTGTTTATTGGCGGGTTGCAACCATAGCACAAAACCCAGCAAAATCTGACAGATATCCCTGTTCTGTGTAATCTATATACGCTTTGTTGTATTTCTAACAGCAAGATCCTGTCTGTTTGAGTTCCAACTCTGGATACTTTGAAGGGCTGCTGATGAATCCACACACAATACCACTCTATCTGGTCTAACTTCCTCCACCCACTGTAACCCAATTATGATTGCCATCATCTCTGCTGAATAGACTGACATTTGATCTGGCAACCTTTTTTCTGTCTTCTCCAAGTTATGTTGCTGCTTTTATAGTTAGGTGGAGGTAGGCTTCTTCTACAACGTTTAAACCTGCCCACTTAATCTGTGTGTCCGTTGTTGCCCTCTCTTGACTATGTGCAAGTATTGCAGCTCTACTGCATGTGCTCGGTGCTGCCCCCCTGTGGCTATGTGAGAATATTACCTCTTGACTATTGCATGTGCTCGGTGCTGCCCCCCTGTGGCTATGTGAGAATATTACCTCTTGACTATTGCATGTGCTCGGTGCTGCGGCGTTGTGTATATATGTATGGACTGGTCGATGGCCCAATTTTGCTGAACTTGTACTTGTACTTGTAAACAGTGACAGGGGTTATTATTTCAATAAAGGTTATTCATCATCATCATCCCTCCGCATCCGTAAGCGTATCAACCACCAGTTTACCGTCACCATCATCCGGTAGAAAGGTCAGATTCAATGTTGCTAAATAGTTGGTGTAGCCTACTCTTGAAGCCAATCGTTATGTCCAGATTGTCTGTCATTTAAATCACCACTCATTGTGTGCGCGCGCACACACACACACACACACGCACACGCACACGCACACGCACACGCACACGCACACGCACACACGCACACGCACACGCACACACACAGTAATAACTCAAAAACACATTTTTCTAAATATTCACCATTCTCTCTCTATAGTTACTAGTGCGCTGCATCCTCCCAATCCACCATATCAACATCGCTGTGATCTGGTGCACCCTCTTCATCATCATTCGAAAAAAATAGTTGTTTTTTAACATTATCGTTCGGGCTCCACGTGGTATCTGGGTACCAACCAGTGGGTACTTCTTGACCACTCTGTCAGCGGATCTATCTAGATAGATATAGATCTTTCTATATATAGATCTATAGATATACAGTATATGAATGCTTTTTATTTATTTTTTACAGAAAATGAATGTCTTTAATATTCATGAAATTCCTTTTTCTCATTCCATTATTTAGATTTATAGTTTATAAAAGAATACGAAAATAAAGCCCCTAGAAACATCATACATTTAGGGAAACAGCCTTGGCATACTGCCAAGTGGGTTATAGCCTTTCTCATTATTCATAATAAAATACATTATTTTAATAATAAATATTGTATTATAATAAAATATTTCCAGCACTCAATTAGAAAATATGAATAGCCACACTTCAGTTTATGCTATTCAGTGGCAATGATACAGATCTAATGACTTTAATGATGTCTACATCTAAACAATTAAATCTAAATCGAACTATTCATGACATCGTTTGAGGACCAACACAATTTATCTCGTCTTTCAAGGTCTACGACCTGCCCCGACGGTAGAGGGCGGTAGCCGCTCATCCCAATCATGACAACATAGCAGAAGAAAAAGGCGGAAAGGTATACATCCGCATGGCGGCATTCGGCAGATAGTTTATATATTGTGAATAAGTAGTCCTTTTCTGAATTTAAGTTGTATTTGAGCAATTGAAAAAAGTTAAGGTGTGTATTCCGCTGCGTGTTTTTCTCTATTCAAGTAAGAGGCTTATTGCATGTAGTGTTCTTACTCCGTCGATGTTGCAACGCGGCTGAAACGTCGCTTGAGAAACTCATTCATCGCCTGTTAGCGAGCATGCTAGTCAGCGTGCTAATGCAATCATGTGTCTTTAGACACAGTGCTCAAAGACAATATCGTGAACTTCTTATTAATTAACATGGCTACACAATTCTTCACAGCTAGATTGATGGCTTGTTCATAACCATGACATTATCAACGGTGCACTTTGTCCATAAGCCCATTGTCACACGTCGTATTCACAGTGATAAGAGCGCATCTCTCTGATCGTCTTTAAAGGATGGAGGCGGATCTGTACGACGAGTTTGGTAACTACATCGGTCCGGAGCTGGATTCTGATGATGACGATGATATCGAGGCAGACGACAGGGATGTGGATGAGGTGTGTGTTATGCTGACATTGATGTTCATGCTGTGCATGCTGATGCGTGTTCGCAATGCATATGCACAGTGGTATATATATATATATATGCATTTATGTGAACTGTGCTACAGTTATGTGGCATAGATGTTTATTTTGCTCGTATATCGGTTTGTATGTTGACACTACTGCAAGGATTCTTGGAAGTATTTATGTCGTCCGATTCCAATACAGCCCGATGATGATGAAGACGAAGATGAGCCGGCTGATGCTGACGACGATGTTCCTGGGATGGAGGTGGTCCTGCACGAGGATAAAAAGTATTATCCCACAGCGGAAGAAGTCTATGGGCCAGAGGTGGAGACCATCGTCCAGGAGGAAGATACCCAACCCCTCACTGGTTTGTTGCACAATACAAAGCACTAGCTAGTTAACACTTTTACCCCTTATAAGTGCATTCAAACATGAAGTTACAACTCAAGAAATTCAGAAAAAAATTAAACAAACAATTAAGCTGACAAGTTCCAAGTACTACATTTTAGTAACAAGAGAAAGATAATATATAAATATTTATATTCATTGTGAATGATACACATTACCATTGAGCCTCAAGACAAGACTAGATGAATGGATAATGTGAAGCTTACCCCTGTCTGCTTCTTTCAGAGCCCATCATCAAACCGGTGAAGAATAAGCAGTTCACTCTGATGGAGCAGGAGCTGCCGCAGACCGTTTATGACATGGAGTAAGGAGTCAAAACGCTTTGCTCTCCACAGCACTGCACACATTGTCTGCACAATGTTGTCTAATATACACTCTACACTCACTCATTCGCTCAAAAAAGTGTCTTCCTGTTAAATGCATGCCGTCCGAATGCAACCAATCGGGTTTAATGTTGCCGTTTTTGTTGGTTTCTACAGCGAGATCGGATTTAACGATTGTGTGTTTTACAGATTTCTCGCTGACCTGATGGACAGTCCAGAGCTGATCCGTAACATCACCCTCTGTGGCCATCTGCACCACGGCAAGGTCAGACCCAACCTGCCGATTACTGTTAACTGATTGCTACAAATTCTGCTGTTATTGTTTGGTCCAAAAGATGATGGTTCTACAGCGCAGTCTGTAGTGAGATTATTAACTGAATGTCTTTCGTTGTGTTTTCATATAGACTTGTTTCGTTGACTGTCTGATCGAGCAAACTCACCCAGAGATCAGGAAGAGGGACGACGTGGATGTGAGTTGCTTATCCCCGCCTAAATTATCGTGTGTGTGTATATGTTGACCTTGAAACCTTGACCTTGGTTGCTAAATAAGGGTTTGTCTTGCAGCTTCGCTACACGGATATCCTGTTCACCGAACAAGAGGTGAGAGACGTGTTATGCTGCATTTTCACCGAGCGGTTGGGTTCGATTAGGTCAGGTAGGTGTACAGTTAGGTGCGGCTCGGTTACGGCTCGCGTTTCCACCGCCGACAGTATCCTTGAGGTAGGGCGGGGTTTAAGCCGGATGGGGATAGCCACGGCAACTTTGTGACACAGTGTAGCCTGCTAATAAATCCAATGAAAAAGAACTCGACACATAAACAAAGAGAAACAATTTAGGATGTTCAAGAAGGACGGTAAACTTTTGCGAGACATTTTCTTCAATAAACAAAGCTTTTGCCGTTGTCTAGAAATACCTCGCGGGTACTGTGTTTGTTTGTTATTATCCCCCTGTCGCCCGGAAGATTCTGTCGACCAATCAATAGACGGTTTATGTATCTCCAACTTGTCGGCACCCTTTCAGACTGCTTGGTCCCCCAACGGAGAAGTAATGGAAAAATAGGTACAGCTAATCGCGGAAAAGTCCGGACCCCGCACACTTTTGGCAGTGGAAACGTAAACTGTACCACCTAATTTCACCTAACCGTACCGTACCGCTTGGTGGAAACTCGCCAAAAGTGACATTGTTTCAGTATTGCACTGCAACTCAATAAAGCTTTACTGTGATGCTCTGAGATGGTTTTAAATTACTGTTTTATCAAATCAGAATATTATATATATACATACAGCACAGTTTTAGTGTTGCATTTGCTCCCACTAGGATGCGTAGTATTTCTTTATATCATGCCTATGGAATAAAATGATCTGCATAGTTGTTGTCAGTCTGGTTGTAAATTAAGGTTTACAAAATGTGCATTTCTTTTCTATTGCTAACCTGACCTATTTCTCCCCAGAGGGGCGTTGGTATCAAAAGTACCCCCGTCACTATGGTTTTGCCGGACTCCAGAGGCAAATCCTACCTGTTCAACATCATGGACACGCCAGGTACAGTGCCTTCTGAAGCAGCTTGGTGGTGTTACAGGGGACGTGACCGTACAACTAGTACATCTGACACACACTTGTCGAAACCCTCGCAGGTCACGTCAACTTCTCAGACGAGGTGACGACCGGAATCCGCATCTCCGATGGCATCGTCCTCTTCATCGACGCAGCCGAGGGAGTAAGTCCAGTGGCTGTTATGGGGCTCCCAGACGAACAACCTGCCATAATGCCCAACCCTGACTCACTCATTGATGACCTATATGTCAAACAATTGTTGTAAGCTGCTTAAGAGACTAATGACTAAATGGCAAATAGAAAGTCCCATTTTCCCCCCTAACTATCTTTAAGTCCTACCTATCCACGAAAAATGGCCTGGTAAGCCGTGGTGGGTAAACGCATGACGCGTTGACCACTGCTCCCCCCTCTCTCTCAAGGTGATGCTGAACACAGAGCGTCTGATCAAGCATGCTGTACAAGAGCGTCTGGCCATCACCGTCTGCATCAACAAGATTGACCGCCTCATTGTGGAGCTCAAGCTGCCACCCACAGACGCCTACTACAAGCTGCGGCACATCGTGGACGAGGTCAACGGCCTGCTTAGGTACCCGTTCTCTTTGAGAATAGTGTTTAAAAAAAAATATGCTGTGCACGTCAATGTCAAGTGCAGTTTATTTACTGGATGAACAGTTTATTTTTGTGTTGCATTGTTGTAGTCTCTAAGGCTAAGCAGACACTTGAATGTTAATGCTCTCTGATCAAGTTATCCCAAGGGACTGTAGATTTTTTTAGCTAATTCTGGGACAGTCGCTGTCCATGGTCGCTATTAAATAAATGAAATGAATAATAAATATAGTTAAAAAAAACAAAACTACAAACTAGCTATATGAATTGGAACATATAGTATACTTGTATGTTGCATAAGGGTTACACCTCAGCGTTCCAAGTTCAAAGCAAGAGCTGAGAACCAAGTGCAGTTTGTTAGATTGCGGACGTGTCTTCAGGTGGTTATTGACGATGGAGCTCGGTCATTATTGACTCCCTGTGTTCTGCGTCCTGGTTCTCAGCACCTACTCCACAGACGAGAACCTGGTGGTGTCTCCCCTCTTGGGGAACGTGTGCTTCGCCAGCTCCCAGTACTCCACCTGCTTCACCCTGGGCTCCTTTGCCAAGATCTACTCAGACACTTACGGTGAGATTCACAATGCTCAACTTGTGTGTGTGTGTGTGTGTGTGTCCTTCCCTCACCAACACTCCCGTCTGAATAATCTAAATGTATATTTAATGTTTGTTAAGACTTGTTTGGTTCTGGTTTTGCAGGTGACATAAACTACAACGACTTTGCCAAGAGACTCTGGGGAGATATCTACTTCAACCCTAAGACGTCAGTCACTTATTCAAATGGTTTTGAAACCATTCAAAACCACCTGGTTCGTTTCCCTCCCCGTCTCGTTGGCCTCATCCTTTGTGTTCGTTTTATTTGAATTTCCTCCCACAGGCGGAAGTTTACCAAGAAGGCCCCCACCAGTAACTCCCAGCGCAGCTTTGTGGAGTTTGTTCTGGAGCCCCTCTACAAGATCCTTTCACAGGTCACACACACACACACACACACACACACACACACACACACACACACACACACACACACACACACACACACACACACACACACACACACACACACACACACACACACACACACACACACACACACACACACACACCCCAATTCTTCAACCAGTCGAATATGCTAATTTTTATTTTATAATTTTTATTTTTTATTACAACCATGGAAAATACTCAAATAAATAAATATAAACATAAGTCTAAATGAAAATTAACATCACAATGAAAACGTAACAATTATCAATAATAAAGTGCTTAACAATAATAAAGTTACAAAAACATGTGCCGTTTTAAATGTAAACATAAAGAAATCTGAGAACTATCTTCATCTATATTTTTTACTGCAAGTTTAGTGCAAAAAAAGTTCACCCTCTGGTAGGGGTGTAACGATACACAAGATAGGGCTGTTGATTGATATCACGGTATGATTTGAGGCATAGACGGTACAGTATTATATCACGGTATGTTAATTTTATATTCTAATTTCGATATAAATGCTTCTGAAGGGGTAAAATACTGGTTAGGCAGCTATTTTTGTATAGAAGTAAGAGGTATGTTTCGGTTTTTATTATTTTATTTCTATTAAACAATTGGATTTTGATTTGATTTATTTAATTGTATCAAACAAATGCCTTACACAAATGAAAAGACATCAAATACAATTGAGGCTAAAAACACAACAAAGTCCAGGACTTGTTTCCATTGTGGTCCTCAACACAAAACATCAGGACAAGACCAGACACTCAGTGTGTGATAATCAATAAAAACTGAATAAAAAAAAAATATATATATATACAGTATATATAATTTTTTTCGGTACATACCGAAACGAAACGTGCGTCAAACCGTTAGACCCGTACTGAAAAAGTTCAGTACGAATACGCGTCTGGTTACAGACCCCTACCCTCTGGTGAATAACATCTTTTTTTAATATGTGCAATATGCCCTGGAGTCACGCAGCGCAGGTCAAGCACATGAAGGAGATTTCGGGCTGTCGGGCTTCTCGACAGTACTGAGCGGAAGCTTATTCTTAGCCGTGGTGTATGATATGTGGTGGGTCATGTATTTGTAGCGTTTGGATGCTTTGTCATAAGGCACTGATGCCGAAAGAAAAAAAAAAAATCAGCCATATTGGCAAGCTGACCTTTCCTTTTTTTGTCGACAATTTCCTCGCTCGTTGCGGCACTCATCTTTCAGTTCTCACACCACGCTGTTTCTGTTGTTCAAGAAACACAAACACGAGACAACGAGATGGCGCAACCAAACTTGATATTGTTACATGATTTGGCTATTGATTGGCGTGTCATTCCATGTGTTGCTAGGTACCAGAGGACGAGTCCCTTTGTTCATGCAACCAACCTTGCTTCGCAACCTCTGGTTCAAAGCAGAGCTAGACTCTTTTCTCCGGTTTCTTCCAACGAGGAAAAAAAAATATTGAACGCATTTTCTATTGGTTATTGATTACGTGTCTATCGCAAAACATATCGTTATCGTTTTATCGCCCAGGCCTAGCCTAAATATCGCGTTCCTTTTCTGACTACCATCACAGGTGCATATTCTTTTCTTTATCCTGCAAATAATAAGGGCTGCTTAATTCATTGCATAAATCGAAATTGTTATTTTTGTCTCTTTGCAATTACCTATTTCGTGAACAGTTGCATTAAATCCATAAAAAGATCTTGGCACCTGTTACAGTAAAATAAAAAACTGTTGCAAATCTGCAACATTTGTCCTAACAAATCCCTGGCATTGCCTTAAAGGGCACTAGAAGGAATCACTACAGCTTAATATGACGTGAAGGCACTCCAGGGGGTACGTGAGATTTAAAAATATACATATATTTCAAAAGTAGCATCCATGGAGAAATTCTTTAAAAATAATTATTTAATAGATATTTCAGGAAAATATAAGTGTAAGTTCATAAAATGTATTTTTATATTCTGTAGGCTATTCAATTTCATTATCATATCATATGCCACCTGGCATCACCTGTCAATCACTTGGATCAACGATGGAGTCGTGGTTGAAGCGTAGCAGCAATTCTTTTGAAAACACGGAGGGACAAGTGGCAAAGAAGGCCAAACCAAAAAAGCTTTGCGCTGGTTAGGTGGTACTTGGCTGAAAAAATATTTCACAGTGGGTACATCACTGAAAAACGGTTGAGAACCACTGAGCTAAGGGATCTGAATCGCGTCAACGTCTATTCACGAATAGGCTGGAGCCCTGGCTGCGCTATGAACCAATAAGCAGGAGCCCTGGCTGCGCTATGAACCAATAAGCAGGAGCCTGGCTGTGGAGCAGCCCGGAGGGAGGGTTTATCCCCTCAAGTCTCTACTCTCTAGGCTACGAGAACCAACTAACCCGCTCGTATGCCTTGTTTCCACCGAGCGGTGCGCTACTGTTCGTTGCGGTACAGTGCGACTCTGTTTCGCTTATATTGGCGTTTCCACCGAGCGGTGCGGTTCGGTTTGCTTATTTTGGCGTTTCCACCTCCAAAAGTCCGCCGAAATAAACGCGCCGAGTCTACCTATTTTTCGGTACTCCACCGTTGGGTTACCAAGTCGTCTGAAAGGGTGGCGAAAACGTGGACTTGGACTCGCCGTTATTCTGAAATCACTTCCCGTTACTAGCCCGTTTGGTATGACCAGGTCACTGATATCTTTTCAACATAAACAGCGAGGAGGATTGACTTGATCTATAAATGAAGTCCCTCAGTCTTGTTTGGCTTAACACCATGACCAACATTCTGAAACATCCATTAACATCCACATTCACTCAAACAATGTTAGGCTGACAGCCCATGTCAATAGTTGTGAAATTATGTTCTTGTTGTTCTTTTAATTGTTTGTTACTCTGACCGTTCTGTTTGATATTGTGGAAAGGATAGTTAGTTAATGATTCAGAGCATGATGCATTTTAAATGGCATCACTTTTGGTCTTGTGTCTTCATTTTTCTTAAAACAATTGTAGCTGAAAATAAACATAACCAAATTACAACCAATAGCTTCAGTCATTGAGGGCAAAAATAGGCCCAATGATAGGCCCATATTTTTTAATTTAGTTTTACAAATCAAGAGTAGGCCTGATTTGACTAATTGGCTTTGCATCCTTTCCTTCTGCCCTTGTAGTCCAAGACATGCTGCCCACCAGCTTTAAAAATACAATGCTGCCACTGGTGGATTTGTATCAATTCTATTCACATAATTATCCCTCCCTGCTATTTTGTAGTTCACCAAAACACCCTGAAACAACTTGATTCTCACATAGTTATGCCACCATACGCCACTAACAAGTGCAAGCAGGCCAATGGCAACCATGCGCGCAGTCCTTCCTCCCTCACTTCAAAAACCACCAGCCGCCACTGGTGTACATCGATGTGAAATCACAATATACACCAAATGTTATATTGCTTTTTTAATAGGTTAAAGTCCCATCAACTGTAGTGGTTCTTTCATGGCTCTTGTGTCGCTGCAGGTGGTGGGAGATGTGGACACGTCCCTGCCCAGGGTGCTGGATGAGCTGGGCATTCATCTCACCAAGGAGGAGCTGAAGCTCAACATCAGACCCCTGTTGAGGCTGGTCTGCAACCGCTTCTTCGGAGAGTTCACGGGTAAGCCCGTCTGGATTGCTCGCTCGGTCTACCCGCTACGTAGGGAAAGTGGAAAAGCAGCTGCAAATGCTTGACCTTGGCCTCTGCTAGTTTAAAGGGTGGAGGTTCCACTAGTAATGTAATGTATTTTTTTTTTTTTTTGTTTGTGGTACTGAATTACATGTTTAACTTAAATCTCATATCTTATGATAATTATTTAGTGATTATTCTTGTATTATTATTGTGTTATTATTCTTGTATTATTATTATTGTGTTAAATAATTGTCATGTTATGCCTTTTGCATAACAACCCCCCCACACACAGGCTTGGTTGACATGTGCATACAGCACATCCCGTCGCCACAGGAGGGCGCCAGAGCTAAGATAGAGCACAGCTACGCCGGTGGTCTGGACTCGGACCTGGGGGAGGCGATGTTGGAGTGTGACCCGGACGTGAGTCACGCCACAGATTGATGCCGTTTCTCAATTCGCGTTCTTGTGTGTTCTCGTGTACTTGCGTTCTCGGTAAACGTCATCAGTGGTAGCCCAAGCACTGTTCCAATTCCAAGTACGCGAGTACTGTCATAAAAACCCGGAAGTGTTCTCGATGCGTTCTCGATGAGGCCGTTCTACCGAGGATGCATCGGAGGTGACTCGTCGTGTGGACTTGGGACCGTTAAATATCCCAGAATGCATCATCGAGTCCCCTGCTGTTCCAACTGCAGAGTGCGTACTCGCGTTCTCGGAAGTCTGTACTTGAAAGTCCGGACTTGCCAAGTACGTACTTCCAAGTCCGAGAGAACGTAGTCCGCGTACTTTGGTGTTGAGAAACGGCTTGAGCTTAATTCTTGATTGGCAAAAAAAAAATCCCTAAACGGGGGCCAAGCAGGGGAGACTCGACACAAGTTAACCTTTTGTCTTGTTGTTGTCCCGTTTCCTCATTCATCTTCCCCCCCCCCGTCCCCAACCGAAAGGGCCCCCTGATGTGCCACACCACCAAGATGTACAGCACGGAGGACGGGGTGCAGTTCCACGCCTTTGGCCGCGTGCTGAGCGGCACCATCCAGGCCGGCCAGCCCGTCAAGGTGCTGGGGGAGAACTACACCCTGGAGGACGAGGAGGACTCCCAGGTCTGCACCTTGGGGCGCCTCTGGATCTCTGTGGCCAGGTAGACAGACGCCGGGGGCTGCGCAATGTGTCCCAAAAAAAAGATCAGTGTCATGACAAGTGAATTGTGCGATGTTACTTGAACAAGTAGGAACAATTATGGGATGTTTTTTTTTTTGTTTTTTTTCAAATGTGATGGGACAGAGAAAGAAAAAAAAATCTGTCCTTCCAGGCACATTTAGGAGGGGTGGTAGATGTGCCGAATGTGGTCAGATGTAGAACGGTCGCCCTAATATAAAGCAGGGCCTAACCAGCTCTCTGGTGTCACCCGCCACAGATACCAGATAGAGGTGAACCGAGTGCCAGCCGGGAACTGGGTGCTCATAGAAGGCTGTGACCAGCCCATCGTCAAGACCGCCACCATCACAGAGCCCAGAGGCAACGAGGAGGTTTGTGACCAAAGACTTTCTTTCTTGGGGGGGAAAAAAACACCCCCCGTGTAGTTACAATCAAAGACCATTTGCCTTTTAAGCCGTTTTGAAACTCTTCCGTGTGGTGTGTAGGCCCAGATCTTCAGGCCGCTGAAGTTCAACACGGCGTCGGTGATCAAGATCGCCGTGGAGCCCGTCAACCCGTCCGAACTGCCCAAGATGCTGGACGGACTCAGGAAGGTCAACAAGAGCTACCCGTCTCTGACCACAAAGGTACACGCCCTCAAACAGCCCCTTTTTATTTTTTCGTCCACAGGAGGGAAATATATTTAGCGTTGGTTCCCCTTTTGGACATGACGATGATTATTTGCGACGCATGTAGAAATTAAACATTCAGCAGCAGCCGTTTCCGTCGGCGGTCTTAGTGGATGGGTACGTGTGCTGTCATTATCGTGCGTGTTTTATACCCTGTGTGCCCTCTTCACCAGGTGGAAGAGTCTGGAGAGCACGTCATTCTGGGGACAGGAGAGCTGTACCTGGACTGTGTGATGCACGACCTGCGCAAGATGTACTCTGAGATCGACATCAAGGTCGGTCGGTGTCTGTGTTTTTGGTTGTGTTGTGCCTCGGTTTCTTATCAGCCCAGCAGCTTGAGGTTTCATCTCAATGTGGCCAATGGGTTGTTGGGACATGTTCATGTCTTTTATCTGCAACCTTTAAAATCATACTTCTCTCTTTTTTTGATCCGCCTTTAAACACAGGGGTGCAAACTCGTCACATTTTGAGAAATTCACAGTTTTTAACTCAAAACGCGCATCCACGTGACTATTGTCGAGTACTAGCCAATAAGAGGCGAATTGGGCGGGTCGTGACTTCTGTCTGCTAAATTTTGCTGCTTGCGGAAACCGCTAGCTCCACTTCCAGGCAGCGTGGAGAACACAATCACTGTAAGCAGCCTGTTTTATATAAGTAATTATGCGGGTGATAAGGTTGGCTTGTCAACTTAAAGAGCCAGTGAATCTACGGTTTTAGCTGGAATTCGAACACTTGAGATAAAAAAATAAAAAATTCAAATGCTTAGTTTCTTATTGTCAGCACTTCATATAGTAGATCTGAACATCACTGACCGACTTTTACGTGTCACTTAAACAGACTCAAACACACAATGATCATTTTCTTTATTTTCTGGCAAAAAAAAGTGTGTCACCTTTTTTGGGTGATCACCAGTTTGCACTCCTGTAACAAGAGATTAGTCCTGTTGAATCGACCGATCATAATACCCTAACTTCAATTAATTATATTGAATATAACTATCCTAGTTTTATAGGTATTTTCATGGGAAACTGAAAAGCGGTTACCCCTCTGAAGTCTGTGCTTGCCGACAGGTTGCTGACCCCGTCGTGACCTTCTGTGAAACGGTGGTGGAGACATCGTCGCTGAAGTGTTTTGCTGAAACACCCAACAAGAAGTGAGTGTAAACGCCACCATTTTGAACATTAAACCCTCTAACAAGTCTAACCTAGAGATCAAAACACTATCGTAGTTGCTTCTTTCTCTAATGTCCATCATAGCCTGCTCTAAGCTATATTGTTTTTTAACATTTGCTAAGCTGTGTGGAAATCTGTGCATGCAGTTAAAGAAAACCGGAAACTGCCTTTTGGTAATATCTGTTTTGGAGTAATGGATTGCTCCTTGTGCCGAGGGTCTTGAGTGAGAATGACTGACATCTGTAAATTACAGGAACAAGATAACGATGATCGCAGAGCCGCTGGAGAAGGGCCTGGCCGAGGACATAGAGAACGAAGTGGTGCAGATCACGTGGAACAGGTAGGTAGTCTGACCCCTTGACCCAGGGCTTGTGTATTTAGAGGAACCTCTGGTTTTTCCAAAGGGGGCCAGCAACGACGAGATAACGCCTGGATGGGAATGGGTCTTCCTGCCTCAAACCAAATCTGTTCTGCGGTATTCAGTCTGACTCACTTTCTCGACTACCTCTTTTGATTTGGTGTGACACATTTCTAAAACTTCAGAAGATCTCAATTTCACACTGGACTGTCTCCTGTTTATAGAATCATTGGATAGAATCATTCAAATAACAGTTCTGAGAGTGAAACAATGCAGTCATTTGTCATTTCCGTAATGACTTGGGAGCTATTTAGAAGATAATGGGCCATAGATGATTTGGGCTAAAGGATTTTTGTCAAAGTCCAAAAACCTGGGAACCTTAGGCAATTTACTGTTTTTAACTAAATTCAAAATGGCGGCAAATCTGAGAACCGGAAGTCATAGGTTCTTGAGGCATATTTGTTGATCATGAGGATATGCATGTGTGAGCAAAGTTTCATGAGTGTAGGTCAAACCGGTTACGAGATATGCTTGTGCAAAGTTTGCATTTTTGGACAGTTGGTATAGCGCCACCTTTGGGCAAATCAGTGTAATATTTGCTGTCTGCTAATTTTGGGTCAACCTCTACTGGTCTAGTAAGTTTCATAAAAAGCGTGCGATCGGTGTAGGCTGTGTAAGTCAAACGTTTCGGAATAAAAACATTGACAATTACAATAGGTTGCCTCGCACTTTGTGCTTGGCACCTAATAAGTGCACTAAATGACCATTGAAGCTTACTGTCAAACATTGCAATAAAAAAACAGGGCCATAACGATTTTTGCCAATTATGCGTGATTTAATTAAAACGAACATCCAATCTTCGAATCAGACCCTAGCGTGGGTTCAAGCAGTGTTATTCTAAAAACAAGTTTAAATTGCGGTGGAACATAAATTTCCATGATGCTTAATTGTATAGGCTATTAACCGCAAGCATGTGTGTCCATAAGTTACCTCGGAATGGGACTGCGACATAAGTCGATTCAGTCGAAGTCATTCAATTATAATCCACCTCCCTTTGCACGTGTACAAGGGGTCAGCCTCCCATACAGACACTGTCCTCCTGGCCCTTATTACCATATAGTGCCTGTAGCGGAGCTGTGAGATCACTCACCATTAGGCTCCCATCTCCCTGCTCTTTCCCTCCTCCTCTTCTTCCATTAACACCCCCCCCCCCCCCTTCCCTGGGTTAACTTATCTTGATAACTGCTTGGCAGACATCCAACCTTATCCTAACAACCCACCAACTCTGCTCTGCCCTCCTGTTCTCTGGCGACGGCAGGAAAAAGCTTGGCGAGTTCTTCCAGACCAAGTACGACTGGGATCTGTTGGCCGCCAGGTCCATCTGGGCCTTCGGCCCCGACACCACTGGACCCAACATCCTGGTGGACGACACGCTGCCGTCTGAGGTGAGGCGCCCCCACCCACCGCTCCATCCCCACCGCGGGGGGGGGGTGGAGCGGATGCAGCATGCCTGGGGAGGCGGTGCTGCTGCGTGGGGTCTGTGGTCCTGACATGGGTTCACCCGGCCAGGCCCAGAATGCATAGTCTGGAGAATCTGAGGTTGATCATGTTTCTATCATGCGATGGCATGATAAAAAAACGGCCTACTAGTGTGTATGAAGTATTTACATAATTGTTTACTAAATACAATGAAGTCTTTCTTCTACTGAGAAAAGATCTGCCCTCCACACACACGTTTTGTGTGTGTGTGTGTGTGTGTGTGTGTGTGTGTGTCGAGACAATGTTCCTCCAGCCCTGCGTGTGTGTGTCTGTGCGTAGGTTGACAAGGCGTTGCTGGGCTCCGTCAAAGACAGCATCGTTCAGGGCTTCCAGTGGGGGACCAGGGAGGGGCCGCTGTGTGATGAGCGTGAGTCCTACGCACGCACGCACGCACGCACGCATGCACACACACACAGGGATACACGCACGCACAGGGATACACGCACGCACGCACGCACGCACGCACGCACGCACGCACACGCGCACACGGGATACACACGCACACGCACACGCACACACACGCACGCACGAGGGACACACACACGCACGAGGGATACACACACACGAGGGATACACACACACGAGGGATACACACACACACGCACACGAGGGATACACACACACACGCACACGAGGGATACACGCACACACACGCACACGAGGGTTACACGCACACGAGGGATACACGCACACACGCACACGAGGGATACACGCACACACGCACACACGCACACGAGGGATACACGCACACACGCGCACACACAGGCACGAGGGATACACACACACACACGCACGAGGGATACACGCACACACACACACGAGGGATACACGCACACACACACGCGCACGAGGGATACACACACACACACACACACAGGCACGAGGGATACACACACACACACAGGCACGAGGGATACACACACACACACGCACGAGGGATACACACACACACACGCACGAGGGATACACACACACACACACACACGAGGGATACACACACACACACGCACGAGGGATACACACACACACACACACACACACACGAGGGACACACACACACAGGCACGAGGGACACACACACGAGGGATACACACGTACGAGGGACACACACACACACGTACGAGGGATACACACACACGAGGGATACACACACACGAGGGACACACACACACGAGGGACACACACACACACACACACACACACACACGAGGGACACACACGCACAGGCACGAGGGACACACACACACACACACGAGGGACACACATCACTCAAACTCATACGAATTGGCAATGTCCATAAATCACACACATGTATGCATATAGATGAGACACCTTGCTCGCCCACATGCATAGATAATACACAACTCGCCCACATATGCATAGAGAATGCACAACAAATGCTTGGGTGTTTCCCATAACTCGCATGTACATATGCATTCACACCCAAAGTCAATGTCAAAAATTAAGTATTTGCATTAATTAAGTATGCATGCATATGTTAAGAAGGTAGATGTACCACTCAAAAACCTCACATAAGCTGCTTTCAGACATACGTGTAAGTCCTGATATTCTCCTGATGGGCCGTATGTCTGAAGAACATTATTTATTATTATTATTATTATTATTATTATTTTAATAATTCGATTAATCGATGAATCTGATAAAAAAAAATGAAACATTTGTAATTGCCGCATTTTTATTCAAAAACTGAACATTACTTCACATTCACAGTGCAGACTGAAGTGTAAAAACAACAGGTTATTGCTCCAACGTCCCTGAGCTATTAAAAGTAATATTAAATGATTTTAAAAAAATTAAAACGTAACAGTCAGCAGTCAGGGTTAGAGGGCGTCTCGCTCAGGGACACCTCCACACTCCGCTAGGAGGAGGAGGAGCCGGGGATCGAACCAGCGACCTCCTCAGACGAAAGAATCCCAGGAGCGCGTGGTGGAGCTACCGTCATCAATCCTGTCCGCCCGCCCGCGCCCGTCAACAATGCCGTCCTTCCGCCCGCAAGATTCTACTGATCTCAACAACACCGATGTCTGCATATAATGCATCAAGTCTGAATCACCCTCAGGGTCGAATCACCAATGTGAAAATGAGGAGGACATGTCTGAAAACGGCTATAGTATGACCCCCCCTTCCACTCTAAAGAGGGTGTTATTAAGTGTTGAGTGGTAGTGGTGTCTGCTCCAGCAGGTCTATAAACAAGCCGTTGTGTTCTCTCTCCAGCCATCAGGAACGTTAAGTTCAAAATCCTGGATGCGGTGATCGCCCAGGAGCCTTTGCATCGAGGTGGGGGTCAGGTCATCCCCACGGCCAGGAGGGTGGTGTACTCCGCCTTCCTCATGGTGAGCTCATCCTCCCCTCGGTGTGTGTGTGTGTGTGTGTGTGTGTGTGTGTGTGTGTGTGTGTGTGTGTGTGTGTGTGTGTGTGTGTGTGTGTGTGTGTGTGTGTGTGTGTGTGTGTGTGTGACCAAGTGGGGACTTCAACGTGTAATCACAACCACAACTGGGGACTTCAGGCGGGTGAGTGGGGACCAAAAACCATAGTCCCACAAGTAAAACTTCTGTAAATTATAGCAGAGGCCATGCTAACATACCTAGCATCAATAGCTCTGAAATTTAAGAAGTCCCCAAAAGTTTCTGTTGTAACACTGTGTGTGTGTGTGTGTACCAGAAGTCCCCACTTTGACCACAAAACCATTGTACCCAGTAGCTGGCCAGATGACGGGTGTCTGACTGTGTGTAAACGTGTGTTTTCTGCATTTCAACCGAAAGCCCCCCTACTGGACCCCTATCTAATGCCACTGTGCAACTCCTGCATTTCTACCATGCTTAGAAAGGGGTGTCCCCAGAAGGGGGTGGGGGTGTGTATGTGTGTGTGTGTGCCTCCCCCCCCCGACCATCCAGCCTCAGTTCCTAGAATGTTCCATTATCCTGATTGGGTCGACCATTTACTGACATGCCACTTTAATTGCAGTGCCAGATCATTCTTCTTCTTCCAGTGCTTCCTTCATTGCCCCCTGTTCCCCCCTTCCTTACCTTTTTTTATCTCTTGTCATCTAAAACTGCTCTAGCTATAAATCATTGACGCTGGGCTTTCCATGTTGTTGATAGTCTGTGTGATTATTAGTGGGGTGTCCCTTGTTTTGCAGGCAACGCCCAGGCTGATGGAGCCCTACTACTTTGTGGAGGTGCAGGCTCCAGCCGACTGCGTCTCTGCTGTGTACACAGTGCTGGCCCGTAGAAGGTCTGTCCCCCACAACGTCATTTTAACCATGTGCAGAGATTTTGAATAACGCATGTTGGATTTTCTCGCACTCAATGCAGAGAACTCAATGCGAGTTAGGGATATGGTGTTTATAGCCAATAATACGTTGTCAACCGTTATGATTTCCTACAAATGACTTCCCATGGTTCATGCTAATGCAAAAAACGGTTTTACATTTATTTTGATTCAAGGAATTATTTTATTCATATTTTTGTTTTTAATTAGGGGTCCTACGAAATCCGTAGGAACCCTATTGTTTTCGTTAGTATTTTCGTTAGTATTTTGTTAGTGTTTTTGCGTGGTATAAGGTGACGGATTCTCTGAGATAAATGTAAATATCTCCAAACTCCGAGTCTGGTAGAGTCTTTGCCAGCTTCAAAGCAATGAATACATCAGCGGGTGCTGTGTATGGATCACAAGTTCAGAGTATGTTTATCTTCTCTTCGTATCTAATTTTAACATTTTGTGATATATGGTCTAAATAGTTGATTGATTGAAGTATCGGAAAGCTACAAGGCTGCAATTCCCCTGGTTGGCCGTTGATCGTCGCCATTTTTGCCAGCGTTTGTTGCCCTCCAGGTATCCATGGTAGTCACGTGACCGCGAAGTATGACTAGTGCAGTGACCACAACTTGACCAACACCCGCACGTTTGCCGCTTTTCCACCGACAGAGACACAGACAGCTCAACAGCTCGCCGCGACTGTGTGCGGCATGACTTGGTTAGGTTCCAGGCACGTCGTGTTTCCATCTAAAAAAAAAGTACCTCTTCAACGTGGACGGGTCGTAGAAAAGAACCTCTTCAATGTGGGCGGGTCGTCATTGGGTTTTGATCCCCGGAGACGCGATTCCCGGGAAATCTGATCAAGACTATTTCCTGATTCCCGGGGAAAGGTTATGACGGGAAATGGGAAATAAAATTAAAAACGCAATGACCGCATGTCTATTGTTGTCATACGGTAACGTTGATGGAGGTGAGGTTGTGTCCCCCTCGGACACAACTCAACTTTGAGTGATTATTCCTGTTTGCAGCCGCTGGCCAATCAGTTGCCAGCAGCCTGTTTACGTCATACAAAAGTACCTGCTCAGCTCGCTTGGAACCTCGACGGAGGTGCTACTAAAAAAAAGTGCCTGGTACTATTTTTGGCAATGGAAACACAAAAAAATTTGAGGAGAGTTGAGCTGGTACTGTCGGTGGAAAAGGGGCAATCAACTCCTTTGGTGCCGAAAGTGGGAAAAGCTGCAAACTTGGCACACGTGTACCAGGTGACTGTTTGGACTATATGGTGATAAATTCATAGCAATAAGGCGAAAGACGGCAGAGATATACATTTTAAAGAGAAATACATGCATATGTATACTCAGCTCAACAACACTTTTAAACAGCTCTAACATTGAATCCAAAAGGCTCAGTTGTTGAATATGTAGGCTCAGTTGTTGAATGTGGCTATTAAGAGGAGATTCCATAGTATGCCCATGCCAAATTTGAAGACTATATCTGAAAAAACAACCAAAAAACATTAGTTTGAATCCCCTCCCTTTTGAACCACGTTCTCTACAATGCAGGCCGGGCCTTAAGGCTGTACACTCGCTCACATCCGTCTGACAGTGGACTTTGACACAGTATGCTTTAGAAACATGGTTGGTGATTGTTTAGTTTTTAAGGCATACCAATGCCACGTTACCATACCGACCAAGCTCACCATACCTCCACGTACATACTGCCGGCCATACGGTCATACTGTCGGCCATACTGTCGGTCATACGGTCGGTCGTACAGTCATACTGCCGGCCATACAGTCATACTGTCGGTCAAACTCATAATGTCAGTCATATGTTTATACTGTCGGTGATACAGTCATACTAAAAAATTTAGTAGTTTTGCTCCGCTCCTTATAACAACAAGCTCTGTTTTCATACATTGTTGAATTGGGTTTTGATGAGGCTTGCTGCTTTTTCTGACAACCACAGAGGACACGTGACCCAGGACGCCCCCATCCCCGGCTCCCCGCTCTACACCATCAAGGCCTTCATCCCGGCCATCGACTCCTTTGGCTTCGAGACGGACCTCCGCACGCACACACAGGGACAGGCCTTCGCCCTGTCGGTGTTCCACCACTGGCAGGTCGGTCACCCAACCAGCTGCTGCTGTGGACGTTTGTGTTCAGTCCTCGTAGGGGAGGCGTGCTACCTTTTCCTCGTCTCCTTTCACGAATAAATGTATTTTTTTTTTTGGAATTAGCCGTAAGCATCGATTCTCTTATCTGTCCTCCCTGGTATTTCATCCAACCCTGATGTACAAGTGCCGTTCCTTTTTATTCTTATTAATGGTCAGGCTCAAATGGCCCTTAAGAGGGTCTTGAGTCATTTACCGTTTCAATTATGCTAACTGTTCCTGCGTTCGGAAGTCCCGACCAATCAGCCGCGCCATCCCCCACCTCCTAATGTACACCGATCCATAGTATGTACGGTATGAGAGGCAGGCTGTGTTGAGTTAATGATGATGAAATGATTTCCTGTTGCCCGGTCTGCTTAAAGGGATAGTTCAGGATTTTGGACATCGGGTCTCCTTTCCAAGTGAGCCCCAAGTGTGTTATTGATCATTGCGGACCGTTTTCAATACTTTTCATTCAGTCCTTCTAGTTGCAGAAATCGCTGGTGCTAGGCTCAGCGTAAGTCGAGGGGAACTGCTAGCCTGCCAATAAAAACTGTTTTACCCACTCCCGAGGCAAACCAATTATAATGCCCGACTATCTATGTAAATGTCTGTGTTGATAGAATAGAGTTAGAAATAAACTTACCCTTGCATCGCATTGCATTTAGTTTATAATCCCTGTAGTTGGAAGCGAGCTACGGCAGCGAGAGAAAGTAGCGGAGAAAGTAGTCCCCCAAAATGTAATGTGATCATTGCGATACAAGGATAGTTTTATTTATAATATTATTCCATCAACACAGACATTTACATAGATAGTCGGGCATTATAATTGGTTTGCATCAGGTGTACTTTGGAGTGGGTAAAACTGTTTTTATTGGCAGGCCAGCAGTTCGCCTCGACTTGCGCTAGCCTAGCAGGACAACTGGAAGGACTGAATGATAAGTGTTAAACGGTCTCCAATGAGAGACCCGGTGTCCAAAATCCTGAGCTATCCCTTTAAAACCTCAAAATGCGTACATTTTTCGCTAATGGAAATGTCTTTCGATCACACAACCGAAAACCTGCAGACTCCTTCTTCCTCGCGATGTCTCGCACTCGTGCTGTCTCACACCGTCTGTGTCATTACCCACGGAGTGAACAAATCAGACTTTTGATTGACAAACCGAGTGAAAGCATGGCTATCTCAGGCCTGACGCACGCCTGCGTGTTGGGCACCACGTTGAGGCTGCCCACCCACGTGTGGCCCAACAAGACCTTGTGGGAATAAAACCCGATGACTGGAGAGCACCCGGCATGTCTGATGATGCTGTACCTACACCATCTACCTTGTGTGTCGTTCCCCCCCCCCCCCCCCCCAGATTGTGCCCGGTGACCCCCTGGACAAGAGCATCGTGATCAGGCCTCTGGAGCCACAGCCCGCTCCTCATCTGGCCAGAGAGTTCATGATCAAGACGCGTCGGCGCAAGGTGAGACCGAAGTGCACCGCCAATGTCATCTGAAACGTTTTGCTTATTATGCCTGATTGAGAAGGTATGCTTTTAAATTTGTTTTAAAGCTACAATGTGGTCTCCGTAACTGTAGCTTGGTATTTCGGCTTGTGTGGTAATTTCTCTCCACCAATGCAGCGTGTTGCTGTCAGCGGGGGTGACTTGGGGTCGCAATTAACCTCTCAGGCTGGCTGCTCTGTGCGTTATCCATTTTCGAATCAGGATATATTATTTGCTTGATTAGCGCACCTGCGAATGAATGAGATGGCAAACAATATAGTAAAAACCAAACGGTCTAATCATAGACTGTATAAAAACACACAACATGGCACTTAATATATTGATTATATATATTCGAATATGGATATGTCACGTCATATTTGAATGCATATTTGAATATTGAATAAAAAGTGACAGCCCTAATGTGCACTGTAGCACGACACTAACAATCTCTCTGTAAAGGCAGATCGCGAAGAAATTTGAGAAATTTTAATCATTCACAATCTAATATCGTCATATCGCACACCCCTACTTAAGATCTCGTGCGTACTCGTGTACTTGCGTTCTCGGTAAACGTCATCAGTGGTGGCCCAAGCACTGTTCCAATTCCAAGTACGCGAGAACGCGTGTACGGTCATAAAACCCGGAAGTGTTCTCGATGCGTTCTCGATGAGGCCGTTCTACCGAGGACGCATCGGAGGTGACTCGTGTGGACTTGGGGCCGTTAAATATCCCAGAATGCATCATCGAGTCCGCTGCTGTTCCAATTGCAGAGTGCGTACTCGCGTTCTCGGAAGTCTGTACTTGAAAGTCCGGACTTGCCAAGTACGTACTTCCAAGTCCGCGAGAACGTAGTCCGCGTACTTGGTATTGAGAAACGGCTTTAAAGTGGGATCTACAGCTCATACCTTGTTGTCTTCCCCCCCCCCCCCACTCCAAGGGCCTGAGCGAGGATGTGAGCATCAGCAAGTTTTTCGACGATCCTATGTTGTTGGAGCTGGCTAAGCAGGATGTAGTGCTCAACTATCCAATGTGAGCCAACCGTTCCTGGGGGCTTACCCCACACAAACCCCCCCCCCCCCACTGCAGAGCCACATGTCAAAAGTCTCACGTTTTTCCTTCTGTATTATCGTCACTGCAAGTGTTTGGAAGGAATGCCCATTAGAAAGGGCCTAGCCCATAGGTAGTTTTTGTCTCCATTTTATGATGGCAAATGTTAAGTAGGCTAGTGACCTAATGTTTGTTCTAAACACCCCCTGTTCAGTGTATGTTAAATATGGTGACAAACAGGCCGCCCTCTTTACTGCTACAAGCTTCAGTTGTCCTCAAACTGTCTTCTGATGGCTCCATGCGACATGTCCAGCTCCATTCATGCAGTTTGACTTATTTTATTTTTTATTTTTGTATAACTACTTCATTTATAGAAACACCTTTTGATGAAACCATACATGTTTTTTATTGTTTAAGGAAATTGTATGTTAATAATGAATGAACTTTGTAAAGCTGTTTGAATAAAATTGAAATGTCATTTCAAACGTGTATATCAAGTCTGCTCTGTTTATCTAGACCTATTCCTCTTACGACATGTTTTTTAAAGTGATACACTTTAAAGAGGGGAAGCAATGGTTGGGGTCACATCGTGCACTGAAAGAGGGAAACTGGTGAAACAGTGTTGGTGATTATACTTGTGATCAGAAACTTGAACAGAATTGGTGTTTAATTATTCTGAACATGTATGCAGGCATATGACGGTATCTGTTTGCATGTGCGATCATCCAAGTCTCCCTGTTGATACCGTCTATATGAGGTAGAGCAGTTTGATAAGCATTTATAAGCCATTTCTTAATCAACCATTTGGTGACGTCAGTGGAAGTGTCAACCCCGATGTGTGATGGATGATCCACCTACACTGGGTGTGCACTCCCACCTATCATCTCAGAAATGGGTCGTTTTTGAGACCGGACTGGAACCAGAAATGGAAATGGGGCTCTTTTACGTTGGGTTGTATTTTCGCTTGATCCTCCGTATCAACAGAATGGCTAGACCGAGCAAAAAGACTACAACCAGCCCCCCTTGCCGTTTCCGGTCAATGAGCAAGAAGAAATCAATGGATTTACAAAATGCCAAATAAAACACGACAAACTGTATTTCGCTGGGAAACTTGATTTGGAACATCAACGAACACCACTAACCACTCGGTGAGTTGCACATTTCTGAAAACAAACGTTTAGGGTTGTTTTAAGGACAGGTTTGTGAATGCCCGTAGCCAGCCATTCTGAAGCAGGCAGGGGAGATTCTAAATGAGCCAAATACCCGAGACAGGACCAATAGTCAAAATGTCGGTGTCAACCGCTCTATTTCATCCTAGACAAACCAGAAAGGGGGCTCAATGTTCAAAATACCGGAATTGTCCTTTAAGCATGAACATAGTCCAGAACAAACCATTAGTGCAGTGAAGGAGGGTGCAAATTGAGCTGCTCACCGGCTTCATTTACAAAAAGTAATCGCATGCATTTAATTTTCTTTATCGAAGCCAGCATAATCATTTCCTATTGAGCCCACGCCTCTAATATGAAATGTGCTGTATAATTGAACTTGACTTGTTTAGAAATTACTGTCATCGTTTTGACAACACTGATGTCACTGTTGGCTACCTTCAAATTATGCTGACCTGACGTGGAAGTCAGTCCTGACAGAGGGCCCCTACAGAAGTCTCATGTTGACAGTGTCACACCGCTGGCCCCTGACAACGGCCAGTGGTGACAGCACCGGGGGGCTGGGCGACGTTAGTAGAAGGTAGGGGAAGCCAGTCTGAAATAGCTGGGGAAGCTTTGACCTTTAGGACGAATGCCATGCTACTGTCCTTTTGTTTTCTTTTTTAAAATTGTGATGAGGGACAGCGGAACTCTAGCCTTGACAAAGGCTAGAGTGTTGCAATATAGCACTCAATCACCTTGAGTGTTCCCTTGTTGGGCGACAGCTTGTCCCGACGCGAGGTGATAAACTCTGCCCCGAATCTGTACTTTCAAATGAAGTCGTCCCTGTACGCCCTTCCATCCTGGCATGAGCCATGATGCCCCCCCCAGCTATGGTGACGGATGGTTGCCGTTCATGCCGGTCTGGTCTGAACACATCGCCCTGGAGCGGTTGGGACAATCTGTGGACCCAGTGTGCTAAATATAGAGCAGCGACACTCTGGTCCTGGTCGGCCATGCTGGGGGCACCCTCCGTGCAGGCTGCTGAGGCTGAATCTGACCCCTGGAATCCGGTGTAAACTGGTTAGACCCGCTTCCGTCTTTCACGTGGGTTTCAATGGAATAATTGTAATGCGTGGACGGCCTATGATAATCAATAGGGACAACCATGAGAAGAGAACATCTGGACAAATCATCAGATAAGTCACTATCCGCCTCACATTGGAAGTGACCGTCGCTCTGTCCTTTGTTCATATAGTCACCTACCCTTCAGACTCTTTCACTGCCCGGTAGGTCAGTGAATTAAGTTTATTTGAGGCCTGGCTGAGCTGGCAAGGTCGGCAAACAAGAAAAAAATTATAATAAACACGTAACTTCATTAAAAAGGACTCCAGTACCCTAGGGCACCTGAAAGACCCACAGTACTGAACAACAGTCTAATCGTGGAGTACAAACGTCAAACAACACATAGGCCAGTCGCTCGGTGCTGTGCACATATAGCAATTCGATCTATAGTGTTGAAAAAAGGTCTAAGTCAGGCCTAATGGGTAATTTCCCCAAAAAAATCAATCATTAAACTCCCACCCAATATGCGTATATTCTCTGCCTGAAGCCTTCACATCCCACACAGAGGATGGACTCAGTTGGTCCTTGTGAGCGAGACCTCTACTTTCCATTGTTCAGTGTTCGCGTTATACTATGGACGGTTACCCCCTAATCTATAGGGTTCCCTGAAACATAGTAAGTCGCCAAATTATTTCCTTGGAAAAGGTTTGAGGCATTTTGAAACCACTTAGTTATGGGCTGTAACTGTGTCACTTCGCTTTCCATCCAACAGCTTGAGCTCATCAAAGTTGCATGGGGATCATAGCGTCTCCCCGGGTGCGCCAGTAAGTGAAACCAAGTGTGATCCATGTTTCCCCTCATATGTGGGTGTCCTTGCTACCCAGAGATGCAGCAGACCTGATCGCTCATGTCAGATGCATCCTGATGTGACAAACTGCATTCTCAAAGGCAGAGTGCCCAGAGACTAGTCATCTCGAGCCCCGGTTCTTATCGGTGGCCATGCCATTGAGACAGAATTATTTAACGGTAACATCTAAACCCGTAGGCCAACAGAGAAGCGAATTTAAGCCGTCCACGCAGCAAAAACGAACCGTCCCCAAAGACCCATCAAACTAAGGTAAGAAAGGAGTGGGATTTGATAGATAAATAAATTAAATAAATCCAGAATATGTCTTTTCTTAATAAAATTACCAATCTGCGTACAGTGAATGATAGATTAAATATGATCAGGGGGCTGGGTGCGTTCTGTGTGATGTTTCGACCGCGTGGTCGCTTACTACGAGTTGTAGCCTAACCGCCAGAATCCAGAATCGGTCACCTGTCGGGCACGCGCACAAACAGGCAAATACGCGTACGCGCGAACATTTGCGCTGCTTTCAGTCAGATGATTCTGTTGTCACAGAGATTCGCTTACCAACAGCTGGTTCGTTCGGTCAGCTACTATGTCAGACGACGTCGAATTGTTCGCAAGTGTTGATACATAGGAGATACGTAGACACAGCTGTATAGCCTACCAGCGCAATCAACATATCAACTCAAATGTTAACTCGAAAACGCAAGGCTGCTCCGAAGATGATAAAACAAAGGAACAATACCGACGACAACTTCTTTTTATAATTTTAGTAACAAACAAGTCAGGATAACGACATATAAACGAACTTATACGAGAAGGTAATTCATTTGTGACGTATGACATTTCTTGCCAAAATGACAATCCCATTGTGTCGCGTCGCTCCGCTGGAATGGACGCATAGGGATTTTGGCACCGATTTTACGCAGCAGACAACATAGTTTAGTCGGCATCCTTTTTTTTTAAATGCGAGAATAGCGAGATGTCGATGTTGGACTTGAAGGCTTAACAACCATGGTGATGCGATGAGATACATACAGTGACACACCTTCGATTTCACCGAGTGGAGCAGAAAGCAACGGAATTCAAGTTTGGACCCCAATAAGTCCACAACCACAATATTCGCCAGGAACAGCCCATATCGTTAATCGTCTTCACAGGCTCGCATAGCGGTAAGAATTGTATTACCAACATTCATTTGTCTATTTTTGTTACTCACGATTGACTAGTGAACGCCTGCCTAGATCGAGTCTCATACAGCATTTAGCCTACACACCTCACTGCAATAATCAATATATTCAATGTCTTGGCTATTTTTTTATTACATATATACATTATAGGCATTTGAGTGTTTTCTTCGATACCATGCTCCATCAAAACGCAGCGTCCAATGCTTGCGTCTCGCATCTGTACAAGTGAATATTGGGTTGCCTGTCGCGATTAATTGGAAATACGGTTAATTAGTGGCCCATGTGCTCGCCTGAATGACGAGATCCATCTCAATAGCCCTCATTCATTGTTCAAGTAATTTACATAGATTTTTGGAATGCTTTTCAATTAAGTCATATAATTTCAGCATTGTCTTTTGTTCTCACGGCTGTGATGACGCCTGGGTGTTAGATTATGGTAAAACCTGAAACAGCTGCACACATACAACAGTCTGATTGTGGCATGGTTTCATTCATTGACTGACCGAAAACGGTTTTAGTTCATCATTTCTGTTTATTTATCGGGCATAATTTAACATACGCGAAGATCAACTGAATGGATTAGGTGCAATGACATACAATATTTAGGTTTTAATGAATAAATTATGTTCAAATAAATTAGGCTATGTTGAAACGTGGTGTCATATTGCATAATCTTGGAATAATATACCTAATCGTCAATTTAGACAATTAAAATGATAATGATAAACGCTAAATCTATTTACACCATACTGTAGCTTTATTGATTTATTGGCTACATGAGGTTTCTCTCTAATTGGCTATATGAGGTTGAACCCCGGTGGTTTCAACCGACGGTGGTTTTGGGGGCATCATTGAGATTTCTTATTTAGTTTTTGTTATTTAACGACTTCCAACTTCATTTCAATGCACCTTCCATTAATATCTTAAGGTCAATGCATGCATGATGCATCATATTTAGGAAATGTTTAGCATGCCTAGTGGTTATCCTTGGAAATATCCTGGACCTCCATTCTTCATGCAAACCAGAGACCGTTCTGCTGTTTTTCCGGTATTTGAAACATGCACGCGGATGTCTCTGTCACCCAGGGTCCATGTAAGTACAGGAATGAGGTTGCTCAAAACAAATGAAAAACTGCCCCCGCCGCCTTGATGTTTTGTAGGTAAAGTAACGGCGGATTGAAGTCATTGATGCCTTGATGTTCTGTAGGTAAAGTAACGGCGGATTGAAGTCATTGATGCCTTGATGTTCTGTAGGTAAAGTAACGGCGGATTAAAGTCATTGATGCCTTGATGTTCTGTAGGTAAAGTAACGGCGGATTAAAGTGATTGATGCCTTGATGTTTTATAGGTAAAGTAACGGCGGATTAAACTGCCCCCGCCGCCTTGATGTTTTGTAGGTAAAGTAGGCCTAATCCTAAAGTAGCCTAACGGCGGATTAAAGCGCAGTGTAGCTCCGTGTTCTGCTTTTGATGAACCCATTCTATATGCCGAATTTAGCAAAAGAAAATTCAAGCTAAATCATCGTTATTTATGCTTGGTGAATTGTATTGATCTTCTGCATATTTCCTGCTTCATTCAATGAAATTAATCTCAAATGAGATTTCAGCTGCCCACTACCCCTTTAAAACACACACGCACACTTTCCCTTCACCTGCTCCAGCGCTTTGAGATGGATTATCAGCAGATTCTGTGTGGCAGTAAAGTATTGCTTCATAAAACATTCTATTCAAAGTGCCCAGCATTCCTAGATCTGGTTATCATCAGACTCCAACATCCCCCCATACATATGTATGTCCAAAAATGGCAGACAAAAGTAGAAATACTAATTGGAATGCATGCTTTTAAGAGAACCACATGGAAGCCTTTAGAATACAATCTTCTAAGAAGCCTAGTTTTCTGTATGGATTTCTGTGGCGCATTTGTGTTTTGTAATAGATGAGTTTCTGGAAACAGCCATGGTTCCATTATGCTCCTCAATTGGACAACTGCAATTGTCCAAGTATACATGGCGGTGAGAAAATAGATTCATTGGCCGAAGCATGTCATACCCCGATATGATAGGTGGCACTGTACCCATTTCAACTCGTGGTAATAGAGCCACCGGCTGACCTCTTTACCTCACCAGCAACACCAAACAGCTTGCTGTATTCGATGGCGACAACAACACGGCTATCGTCTCCGTCTTCTACTTCCGGCTCATGGCCCCAGGAAAAAATCTGAAGCATGCGCTTCAGATTGAACATATACATGCACGATTAATGCGACTATCAATCAAATAATCTAGGGGTCTTAATCTGACTATGAGAAACCAAATGCGGTCTGATTTTTGTCAGACTGGAGGTGTATACATGCATCGTAAAAATCCAATCATAGTCAGACTAACCCAATAATTCGGTTTGCGTTTACATGACACTCAGTGTTAAAATGCCTGTTAAAATACTCTCTAGGATCATCAGCACATCTAAGCATGAAGCCATGACACTTCGCAGGCCATTCCTCGTGGTAATAAGGAGAAACTTTGCATTATCTAAGTGTGTATATTGCTCTCCATTTGTCACTGTCCCCGACGGGCAATGCGTGTACTACACAGAATAGCTGGTTGACCTATACCAACAAACAAACACCCCTAATATGTACTGAATGTGCCTTGAAGAAAAGAGCAAATGTGGGCTCGATCCCAGTTTGGGTTTTGCAGGGTGTCTCCACTCACGGTGACGCTTAACGTATTAATCCATTACATTTACATTGGCATTCAGCAGATGCTCCAAAGCAAATTATAATAAGTACATTTCTCAGAAGAAGGTGAAACAATGCATCACTTTCGGTACAGTAAGGAATCCAGGAATACAGTAATCCAGACATTCATAATAATTGTTATGTATGTTTGGATGAGATAGCTCTCTGCCATATCTCTTTTCACATTCCTTTTTTTTATTACACATGCTGACGATTCCAAACACACATGCATACACACACACACGCACATATCAATTCACACATACACACATACACACACACTCTTGCCCCTTACTCTAACTTTTAGACTCTTGACATGGTGTGGATCATCAGGGTGCCCCCAAAGGGAGAGAGTCAGTCTGAGATGGATCAGCACCAGACTCCATGTGGCGGCTCAATAAACCTCCATAAAACATTTTAATTCAATACGCTCAACCCTCCTGACGCCGGGTTTTCACCATTTCCATCACTGTGTCATCCTGTAAAAGAGGTCAACTGGTACAGGTAAACTACAAATCCAGGTTTTTGGCTGTGGACTTAAAGTTGGTGGATAATCAGAAATCATCAGAAAGAGAGAGCGAGAGAGAGAGAGTCTGATTGGAAGATACATAACGTCCACATAGTTGGACTGTATATGATATGACCAAGAGAAACATTAGGAATATAACTGGTCGCAGAAGTGAATCATTGGGACACCATATGGAATGGGTAAAGGATATAAAACTTTAGTCAGATTTTCCACTCGGGTTTATGAAACAAACAAAATGTATTAAATATGTATATTATTATGCTCTTGCTTACAGCAGCCTTAATCCTAACAATGTATTAAACATAGGGACAAAATGTCTTTCTTCCTGCTAACTCCTCTGGGCTCACTGTCCCTGTGTGACATCCGGTTCTAGGGCGATCTGTTCATACTCTTTTTTTCCAGTTGAATTAAACCACGCTATATTAGACTAGTAGCTTGCATAACATTATTGGGTTGAGTTACCTGTATTGTTTAAGGTGTATGATATCTTTGTAATGACAAAGATGGGATCTTGGGCAAATATAATTTTCCCCTGAGAGTCTGCAGAATTGTCATCTGTGCACAACTCATAACTGGAGCTGTGTTTGATTAAACCTTGTGGAGCAGCCTCACCTAGTTGTGTTGTGTGGTGTTGTCAGTATACGAGTCGGTATATTTGTGTCTTGGTGAGAAAGGCTCGGGCTGATGGGGCGGAGACCCCAGGCGGGGAGCAGAGGAGGATTATGTCCTCCCATGTGACTCCCAGAGTGACCCTTGCAGACTGCTTCCACGCTGCTTCTGACGCCCCTCATGAGAAACGCCTGAAAAACGAGCAAATGCTGGTTTTGTTTGGTTGTCATTTTCACGTTTATTATTTAGCCGTGTTAGTCCTTTTTAGATGAAAGACCTCCCTTTTAAGAGGGACCTGGCCAAGAAGGGCGTGACATCATTATATTTGGGGATGCGCCAGTTATTAGTGTCACTATAGCCCACCTATTGAGTTAGATATCCACTATAGATAAAATATGGGTTCTGTGCAAGCTTCATATTATTATTATTATTATTATTAAATGGTAAATGGACTGCATTTATATAGCGCATTTTTTGTAACCAGTGGCCACCCAAAGCGCTTTACAATATTGCCTGACATTCACCCATTCATACACACATTCACACACCGACGGCGGTGTAAACCTTAAAACCTAAATTTAGTTTTAGTTTTTAAATTATTTAATAAACCTTCGTTTATTCAGGGAAAGGCCATTGAGTTATTTTTCAATGACTCCCTGATTACAACATATAAAATAAAAACAGAAATCCAAATGCACAACAGATATGAACATATGTTGGTCAAACAAACAGAACAACACTGCAATACATAAATTACATAAAACAATACAATGGTATGACTAAAAAATACATTAAAAAAAACAAGCAATCCTCATTGAATGTGATTGCAATCATCCCCTTGAACTTTTCAATTGAGACCAATCTCTCCAGTTTTAGTGAGTCCTGAAGTTTATTCCGTCTAGAATATAAAAGCTGGAATATAAAAGTTAAAAGCAATCTTTCCTGACTTGCTATTGGTGAGTGGAATGATAAGTCGAATGTGTGAGTGAGAGCGAGTTTGATATGATGGATTGGTGAAGATAGCAGTGAAGATGGGTACATTGGGAGCTTTCCACATAAGGCCTTGTAAATAAATAAAATACAGTGTTGCTCTCTTCGGATTGGGAGAGGGCCAGCCCACTTTTTATATAAAACACAACGATGAGTAAGATACCCATCACTGGTGATAAAACGCACAGCGCTGTGATAAACTGCATCAAGTGATCGAATGAAACGCTTTGATTTGACTTCCGGCCCCATATGACGTCATATGGGGCCAGGTTACCTCCCCTTTCTCTGCTTGGCCCGCCCAGAGAATTTGGCCCGCCAATGAGACAAAGAGCTAGGACTGTGCGAGTACCACGTGTGTGTGTGTGTGTGAATACACACACTGTAACGCAAGTGTTCTTTGTTATTTGGATAACCATTCTGCTGGTCAACAATCCTTTTCTCCTCCATGTCGCGGTTCCCAATTCCTTCTTAACCAACCCGACGCAGACAACCCCGGGCAACAATCGCGGGCAACAATCCCTTTCTCCTCTATTTGCGCGGTTCAGTCTGTACTTAATGGGATAGTTCAGGATTTTGGACATCCGGTCTCATTTCCAAGTGAGCCAGTGTGTTATTTATCATTGGAGACCGAAATAACACACTGGCTCACTTGGAAATGAGACCCGATGTCGAAAATCCTGAACTATCCCTTTAATATTGACGTGGAAGTGGAAGAACCAGAGGCGTCTGAGAACCCGACGCAGTCGTTTGAGATTCATAATATCATCCGGAGGCACAAACAGCTTTTGACCATGATAATATATTATATTATATAGATATCTAAATATAATATGATATTATTTAGATATAGAGCTCCAGGACTCCCGCCGGAGCACCCGGAGTGTTCAGTGTTCCACTGTAAACACTAGCGCATGGTACCGTGGCCGCAAGCTGCTCAGGGCCACACCCCCACCCTCCACCTTGACCCGCCTCTAAAAACGGCGCGTTTGTGGAGAGCTCATTGTGGGACTGGCTCGTAGTGGCTGTAACTCTGCACCAAGGCTGAATTTCTTGAACGTCTTCAAGTACTGTATTAGGGGCCCACTAACACCTATATTAAAGCATCCATAAAATAGCATGCCATGGGATCTTTAAAGGACAATTCCGTTATTTAGCACATTGAGCCCCCTTTCTGGGTTGTCATTTTCTGTCGTGTTTTATTTGGCATTTTGTAAATCCCATTGAAACGGAAACCGGACCGAACCAGAACCGGAAACGGAAAAGGGTTGTAGTCTTTTCGCTCGGTTCTCCACCTCAACAGTCGGGCTAGAACCAAGTGAAAGGACTACAACGTAAGCATCCACCCTTTCCATTTCTGGTTCCAGTCCGGTTTCCATTTCAATGGGATTTACAAAATTCCAAATAAAACACAACAGAAACTGTATTTCGCTACGATACTTGATTTGGAACATCAACGAACACCACTAACCACTCGGTGAGTTGCACATTTCTGAAAACAAATGTTTAGGGTTGTTTTAAGGACAGTTTTGTGAATGCCCTTAGCCATTCTGAAGCAGGCAGGGGTGATTTGAAATGAGCCAAATACCCGAGACAGGACCAATAGTCAAAATCTTGGTGTCAACCGCTCTATTTCATCCTAGACAACCCAGAAAGGGGGCTCAATGTGCTAAATACCGGAATTGTCCTTTAAGGATTATTAGGTGTTCCACATGTGCCTGAAATGTGAGTTTAGAGTCAAGCCAGATGCTGAGATATTTATAAGAGTTAACCATTTCAATTTGCTCACCTTGGAGTGTATGTATGTTTTGAGCGGGGTCGAGGCTAGGCGACCTAGAAAACAACATCCACTTAGTTTTATCTGGGTTCAAGACAAGTTTATGGCTTACAATAGACGCGCTGAAATTCATTAAAGGCAGTCTGCAGGCTTGTAGCGTCCGATGCAGGAGTGGGGATAAAAAACTGCACAAAATTCAGTCATCCGCATAGTAATGGAATCATAATGTTGAGACGGGTGAAAAGTATAGGGCCGGTATTCACATATGTGTGTCTATCTCAGTATGTGTTTTCATAGAAAAGGGGAAGGAAGTATCGGCATTACTGAAAGAAAAGAGTGGATTCTACCTTCTGGGAAGGTTCCAGCTGCTAAATATTGCGCGTCTGAGAAACACGCACGCATGCACACACACACACACACACACACACACACACACACACACACACACACACACACACACACACACACACACACACACACACACACACACACACATAAATTTATATATATGCATGCAACAGATCCACTGACTCACAGTACTACACACACTGTCTGGCTTCTGAAACGCTCCTTGGCCACACATTTGCATACAGGCAAGCATGCGTTGGCGCAGGCCGTAATGCATGCGGACAGACAGGGTCTCCACTCCCTCAGGTCACTGGATGATGCAGTGAGTGAGTGGGGGACAAAACTGCACAAAAATTGTGTCAATTTGACAGGAAGGGGGTGCACTGAAAAGTGTTGAAAAAAACCGAAATTGGCGTTTGTGTACACACTCATGCACGTCACTCTCACACAGAGCGAGCTCCAGAGAGCATGGCGGACTCCATAAGGTGATCTGTGCCACAGCGCTGCACAGGGAGAGGGGCGGACGCTGATCGCTCCAACAGCACTCACGCCTGATTGGCCGAGGCAGGGCGAGCTTGGCTTCGTTTTGTATATGTATGTTTGTGTGTGTGTGTGTGTGTGTGTGTGTGTGTGGGGGGGGGTTTGTGTGCGTCAGTGCCCACCGCTGCCTGTGCCTGTCACAGGAGAAGCTAAACAACTGCCAGGTTAAGGGGATGTGACGGACAACCTGTCACTGCTGAAGACACGCACGCACACACACACACACACAAGCATACACACAATACACACTGGCGTATATCCTCAAATCCGCATGAGCAAACATACACACATGCACATACATACACATACACACCAGCACACTCACGCACACATGCACATACACACACACACACACACACGCATGTGCACATACACACTTATACACACACACGTGCAAATATACACGCATACACACTGCAACCCACAAAAGTGTGTACATTCAATGTTGTTTGTAGGGCGGGGTTATGATGCTGAGAATCAGAAGCAGGGCTGTTTTATACGATTAGACGTCACAACAACCAGATGATGTGCATAACGTAATGCCATCAGTGCGGTGTCAGCGCTTACAGACCGCAGTTCGTTCCCGTCACATTCCACAGCTCCACAACTGGAGCTGTTTTATGAAACAAGTGCTAAAGGTTTAGCTCATGATGTGTGTGATTACATTTTGTTATTAAAGAATAGATCATAGTGTGCCTCAGATTGTGTTTAATTCAAATGATTAGCGTAGGGACACATTTGAAAATTTCCCTTCATTTTAATTGTAGCATACGCTTCTAACAATTCTTCTGATGCCTTCCTGTATTTTTTATAGTAATTGAATTGAATGCAACACAGCATTGCAGCCATTTGCTGTGTTTCCTCTCCACGTTTCTAAAGCATGCTTTACAATATATTTCGATAAATAATTTCAATAATAGATGCATATTTTTCATATAAATGTTTTGAAAAAAACGTACAACTTTAATGTTGCATGAAAATGTGAAATAAAGGTTTCACTTTTTGATAGAACCATCTGCTAAATGTCAATGTCAATTCTTGGGAAAGTTTGAAGATTCTCAATGCATGTGCTGGGGTTGCTTTTGCACAATAACCTTGTAAATGGCTGAGACAGGCTCTTCTTACCACCACCAGCCCGTTAACTTGATATAAATGTGTACACCACCACTACCCCACTACCACTACACCACCACTACCCAACTTTTAAACCATATATTTTTAACATTTAACAAATGTGTGCAACACCACATTCTTTATTTTTTTGATAAAAGTTGACAACACCTGATTAAAATAAGCAGTTGTGTCATGTGTGTGTGTGTGTGTTTTGAAGGCATCACTTTGGCAAAAGAGAAAGAAACGAGGGGAAAAAAAGAGATGCAACTATGCAAACTGTTATTTTTAGCCTGTGTTACATATATACAAATGTCCACACGGACTAATGCTGAAGGGTCATGCTCAGTGTTGACGCAGTCTCCCATGGCAACCACATACCTGATATCACATCTGACCAAAGCCCCTGGGCCTGCACAAGAAGCTGTTAAATACAGTAAAACAAACAGAAGTGATGGGGTTTCATCTAAAATGAGTAAAGGTAATGAGCGCTGAACCTCACACTTCTGTCTATGAAAACTCTTACCTACAGATAATATTTAATACGTCATTCCACACTTATTTACCGGTATATTGGGGCCAGGCAGTGCAGTAGGTTGTTTGATTCTCAGCCAAGAGATACTGGGTTCAATCCTGATCCCTTTTTTCCTGAGCTGTTAGGCGTCCTCCTCCAACCAGAGGCCCAGCCCCTGTACCGGCAATTTTTCAATTTACTTGAAGTGGCTTTGGATGAAATATAAATGACAGAAAAAAAAAAAAACCTGAAACGTACCCCCCACCCAGGTCAACCCTATACAACGCTCTCCTTCCCCTCGTCTCTGACTCCCTGTCCTCCTTTGGCGCTGTGCGCTTTAAACAGAGTCACGTTCATACATGAGTGGCCCCCCCATTGCCACGAGGCCTTCCATGCGATTGGACAAGAGAGAGAGAGAGAGAGAGAGAGAGAGAGAGAGAGAGCCGGGGGGTGGGCGAGCACAGATGCTCTCGTGCTACGACTGAAGCCCGCCCGATAGCCTTGTTGTGTAAAGTGCGTCAAGACTCCTAAGACTTCCGCGACAAGAACAACAGAACCAAGGCTAAAAATTCAAATTTATTTGACAGAAATGCTTTGGGGCCCCGTTCTTAGAATAGCTCTATTTGTGTTGTTGTAGTACTGCTATGTGTATCAATGGTTTTGGGGAACTCTTGTGGACTTCCTGTGCTACCTGGCATTATGTTGAATAATGTAATGAGGAGCTGGTGTAAGCCAGAGATATCTGAGTCTGATTGTCTACGTGAGGCAGAGATGAGGAGTGTGTTTGTAGTGGCCGTGATAATGACTTGGAATGTGCGGGGCCCCTGTAGGCTAGGGCACAGCAGTGTGTGTGTGTGTGTGTGTGTGTGTGTGTGTGTGTGTGTGTGTGTGTGTGTGTGTGTGTGTGTGTGTGTGTGTGTGTGTGTGTGTGTGTGTGTGTGTGTGTGTGTGTGTGTGTGTTGGATCTGGCTCTCCTCAGAGCCCCCTGTCCCAGAGTTGTCATGACAGTACAGGAGTAGTCAGACCCCCTTAGCTTTACCCCTCTGTTAGCACTGCTAACCCTCACCCTGCCAGCCTGTCTGAATGTCTGCTGGTCCACCTGTGTGTGTCTTATAGTGTCTCTGGGTCTGTCCGGCCATGAACACACTGGAGTCAGCAGAGCTGTCCCACACAGCCACCGGTGTGTGTGTGTGTGTGTGTGTGTGTGTGTGTGTGTGTGTGTGTGTGTGTGTGTGTGTGTGTGTGTGTGTGTGTGTGTGTGTGTGTGTGTGTGTGTGTGTGTGTGTGTGTGTGTGTGTGTGTGTGTGTGTGTTGGCGTGTGTGTGTGTGTGTGTGTGTGTTGGCGTGTGTGTGTGTGTGCGTGCGTGCGTGCGTGGGTGCGAAATGAACAACCCAATGGACAACCCCAATGAAATGAAAGAAATTGAATTGAATTGACCAACTAAGCCGTCATTACACACTCCTGTGACTCCGCGGCTATTTTGGTCCGGCTATTTAAGTCTCCTCACACGGCCTTAGAGGAGAGGCTGCCTCTTTTCTCACTCATTGTCTCTTTGTGTCCATGTAGCCGTGTGTGCAGTCCTGGGATGTTATGTAGGGGTAAACCCTCACAAGCGTGGTGTTTAAATCACACGTGTTTATGACGGTCAATGCTTGTTGAATGCCTTCATGTATTTCAGTTGGTAACGCTTTACGAAGGAGAATGAAGTGAGAAGCACTTTTACCCTTAAAAGTATTACATTAGAAAAGTCCCCTTTTTTTTGTAGCATGGTTTACCTAATTAACTGCACCTCTTCTCCTGTACGTCTCTAACAATCTTAATCACATTTTCTGCCTTCCATTTATTTCTGGAGTAATTGGATTAACTGCAGCACTTGCTGTCTGCTGTATTTGGCTAAACTGTTCTTAATCAGATCTCAACAGTGATCATTGACCTTCTCTCCACGTTGCTCTGTGTTGCCATTTGATTTCCTTAGTCCATCTAGCTAATAGTTACATTTAACACAGTTAACACAATTAACTACAAACAATTTACAGTACCAATAATGAATTGCCGAAGAACTGATCATTATTACAAATGCATATTTTCAAATAAATGTTTAAAAAAAACATGCAACCTCAATTTAACATTGAAATGTGAAATTAAATTCTGGTAAGCACTAATTGTTGGCCTTGTTAACCTTGGCCCCAAAAAGTAATATATGTAATTAAAAAGAAAAATTAAAAGGATTCATAACAACACATCTTATGCAACTCCAACTCAGTTTGAACTTGGTGCTTTTGTAACAGCAAGCTAGCAAGAAGCCGTACGATATTTATGTTATTAATTTAGGTTTGTGTGAGTGTTACAGGAAGCAGAGTGTTAGTAAGAATACCAGACCGGTCACTGGTGTTCCTCTGGGTTATCTTCTTTAGCTTCTTAGCTTCTGACAACAAGTGCTTTTGTAAAAGTCCCATCGACCATCATTTTTAACAATAGACCCAAAAATCTATCGCCTTTTATCGCAGTGCAGGGGAAACACGAACAGTAAACCCAGGCGTAGATGAAGTGCTGCCTTAAGGGATGAAGACCGGCGCCATCAACGCACCTCCTCCCCCTCCACCTCCTCCGCCTCCACCTCCTCCCCCTCCACCTCCTCCGCCTCCACCCCCTTTTTCCCCCTGAACAGTTGATCCTGTGCTGCTGACGACTTGACTCGTCACATCCAGGCAGTACCTTGTGCGTGGTGCTCTAATAAGATTCAGACCACACGCCGTGTGGGGGCGTCTCATTTCTCTCTGCTGGTGTTTATGGTTTTATCAACCTTGGCCCCTCCAGGAGACCCTCTGTGAGAGGCCTTGGTCGGTCTCACCGTCATCTTGGTGCTGGTGATTACCATGGAAACGAGAGTGACGGCGGGTCTTGGTGTGATGGATGGAGGAGTGGGTGGGTGGATGTCAGACCACAAGGTGGTGGTCATAAATTCTATGCAACGAGATGAGCTCTTTAAGGGCATTATGGTGTCAGCAGATCCTTGTTCCCCCTTGACACCTAGATCCCCTTGATCAGTCAAGATATTAATATAACTTATTCCCCCTACTTTTATTTATTCATTCATTTATTTATTTAAAAGAAACAGGGTCAGGGTCAGAAGATGCTAAGACAAACGGGACATTTTGGATTGAGCAATAAAGACTGAAGTCGGAAATGAACGTGTCAAGTAGGCTATTGAACATAGCAGGTCCTTCGTCATACACCTCGTTGGATTGGGATTGTTGCTCGCGCCCCCTCCCCTTTCCCCTTCTCACACAGCTTCTGTGACGGCACCTCCTCAGCGAGCAGGGCGCCTGCAGCCGGAGGGGACGCCAATATGCCAATTCCCCACACAGCGATATCATAGATAATAGAAAAACCGCTTTGTGGCGCGGATGATTTTTTTTTTGCTCGTGTGCTCGTGCCGCCCGTGTGCTTGTGTGTAACGCGTTACTTTGTAAGGCGTTACTTTTGTTACACACAACACTGGTCGCAGAGGTACTGCAGTGGGGTCGCAAAATTATTCTTAGATTTTTTTTTTTTTTTTTTTTTTAAATACACATTAACATGAATCCAACATATACTTTTTCAAATATGCATTCAATAACTGTTATGTTAATGTGTATTCATGTTATTATTCATGTTAATGTGTATTTTCAGTAACTAACATATTACATTCATGCAACATTGATGAAAGGCTAGGGTTAGGCTAGGCTACCCATGAATTATTGCGGTAAGATCAGTATCTGACACCTTCATAGCAGTGGTTGAGTCAGGACCTCTCAAAATAATTGTGAGTTAGGTATTTTGTGAGTCACAATGGATCGTTTTGTTACTTTTAAAGCAAGGGACTCAAACAAACCCTCCACCTCAGAAAAAAACAGCTTAAGTGTGGAAGATGAGGCTGCACCTAGCACTAGCAATGCTACAACGGCTCAACAGGGTCCAACAGCAGCTACGTTGAAATGCAAACGCAAACGAAAATATTCAGAGAATTATCTAAAATTATGACTTCTCATAGCCACTTAAAAGACAAGCCAGTGGAATATTTCCAGGAGTGTCAAATCTCTCCAAGCCCAACAGAAATGTATGAGGAAATCAGCTAAAGTTGGTGAGCTAGCTTTGAAAGCCTCATATGAAGTTGCTCTTCCGATTGCACAACAGAAAAAGCTGTACACTATTGCAGAGGAGTTAATATTGCCTGCAGCAGGTGATATGTGCAGAAAAATGTTTGGAGATGAGTACACCAATACAACCCGGTATCACGCCAAAGCGTGAAATAGATACGTTGGTCCACCTCGCAAAGCGTGTACGTGTCACGCTTTGCCTGACCAAAGCGTGAAGAGTACACGCTTTCTTCCGCCCATCTAAATGAATGGAGGAATAGCACCAACAGGGGGCGAGACGTTCTCCCAGCATTTGGTGAAATGTTTACGTAGTCTTTATTATCTGACGGGGAAATGCAATATTTTAGGGCAGATTCCCCATTAAACGTGTTTCTAATAACATTTCTAGCGAAAAATATACTTTTAACTTGCATAATCTTCAGTCAGTGAATGTGTCTGATCTTTAGTTTGATCATTGATTTTTTTTTTCCCGGTCTTGCTAAGCATGTTTCAACGACGTCAGGTTGCTAGGGACGCTGCTATCGTTAAACTAGCAGCTCACATGCTTTCTGCTGTTGTGTTATTAAACCGTTACTTTATGAACTTTTCATGATATCATCTTATTAGAAACACGTATATCTGAGAGCAGGGATGACGTCTTGTAGAGGAAGCCTCAGCTTGAAGAGCACACCTGTTTACCTTAATGGAGGACTACCAACAGGGGGCGACAATTAATGTGAATGTCAACAACTCAACAAGCAGCGTTGAAGGATTAGAATCTTCGATCTTCCGATCCAACACAGTCTCACTCCGAGAACGTCAAATCCTGACTAGTGGCAAGGGCGCCCTTGATTAAAATAAGCACTAAAATAAGCACTTTTTAAGCACTTTTTCACTGACGGGAAAGGTACCCTTCCGCGTCGTCTGCAGACGGAGAAGGGGTTCAATTCACTACAATGTAATGCCATCCCGTCGATGTTTGACGTTCAGACCGGGTGCTCCAGCAGCCCATTCACTCCTGTATTAACCCGACTACGGCTCTAGTAGACGTTGTGAGCATCTTTCCTATTGGATAGTTATTAGGAAGACGTTAACATGGTTGCTATGGACACTGAACCCAGCAGCTTGCATGCCATTTAAATCATGGCTATGGTGAATCTGCCCTAAAATATTGCATTTCCCCGTCAGATAATAAAGACTACGTAAACATTTCACCAAATGCTGGGAGAACGTCTCGCCCCCTGTTGGTGCTATTCCTCCATTCATTTAGATGGGCGGACGAAAGCGTGTACTCTTACACGTACATGCTTTGCGAGGTGGACCAACGTATCTATTTCACGCTTTGGCGTGATACCGGGTTGGCCAATAAACTGAAAACGATTCCGTTGTCAGACACAACCATTGCTCGCCGAATTAATGAGATGGCATCCGATGTGAGCATGCAACTGATAGAGGTTACATGTTGTTGTAGGCCCAGTTTAATATTTAACACCGTTTTATACAATATATGTAGTGGGGGGTCCCAGCTCAGTCACTATCAGCTATGAGGCCTAAAAACGTTGAAGACCCCTGAGCTAGAGGGATAATATTTGTACACACTTTTTATACACACTTACAGTGTATTGTGTACTAGAACGTATACACACACACTGTATACACACAGTTTGCGTGTGTGTGTGTGTGTGTTTGTGTGTGTGTGAACATACGTGTGCACGATTTAGGAGCGTGTTACCATGATTCACCAGTGGGAAGCTACTTTTTGCGCTACACACACACACACACACACACACACATGGAAGATGTTGGGGACTTCCATGTGTGTGTGTGTGTGTGTGTACGTGTGCGTGCCACCCAGGCTAAACATCAACCTCCTGTCTGTGGACAGCAGTGGAGCGTGTTCTCCACCCCGCTGCCAACTCCCATCTGCACCATGATGGCGCCCGTCACGGGAAGACCGACTGCACGGACCTCCGCGAGCTCCACGCCAACTGTTTGTAGTCCAAAGACGTCAGGTCTAACCGCCCGCGGCCAGAGCGAGTGACTGGGCTCATTAAATGAGGCAAATTAATTTCTGTTGGAAGTCATGCGTGTCGCTAGTTGAATCTTCCTCATGTTTCCTGATGTCTGTCTTTTAAAAAAATTCCAATTTGTTCTGCACTAGCTGAAGAGGTTTCAGCCTTGTTTACTGGTTTTATTTATGCAAAGCGGCAGGTGCTAAAAAAAAAAACGTGATAGACTCTCTGTTAATCTCTGCCGCATTAATGTAGTTAAACCGTATTTTACCCTCCGGAGTTGAACGTGATTCATGATCCATAGCCTTGTGGTTTTAATTAGATTGTCGTTTTTTTTGGCAACTATTTGTAATGCCCAAGAGATCAAGAAGTTTGAGATTTGATGAGCTGTCACTATTTTATATAATGAGGACAAAGCGAAAGCGTTGAACGCTGAGTAAAACCAAAAGAGATGAACCGATCTGGCATGCAGCTGGTCTGCCCTGGCCCAGAGGATAACCTTGACAATAGGAACTGTCCTCAGTCCAAGTCGCCTTCTAATCCTCTTATCCTCACTCATCTTTGTTTCTCTTATATTTAATCTCTGTCCTTCAGTTTGTCTCGACCTTCTAGGTTGCCATGTCAACCTATTGATGTTGTGTTCACCCCAGCCGCATATCTTCCTCTTCCTCCCTCGGACAGACAACATATTGTCACACTGTGGTCGTCGCTCCAAGCTAGTCATAGATCACTGTTCTCTTCAGCTCCTCTACTCCCCACCCCCCTCCAGCTCCTGACAAATTAATCCAGAGGGCTTGTAACTCAATGTAATCAATAAAAGCCAATATATTCTGTGTGGCTGTGTAAGTGTGTGTGTGTGTGTGTGTGCCATTGTCGGTGTGTGTGCTTGCATTTTTTTTGAAAATCCATAGGGTGTGAATGAGTCCTGGAGTGTAAATCTTGTCTTGTTTGCCTCTATGTGGGGGTGGGGGGCATTTATCCACTGCATGTATCTATTGTGAATCTCCACAAATGCAAACACGCATCTCAGCTCTCAAAAGGTTTGATTTAAAATCGCTGTTTTTAATTTATGAAACAAGCATGTTTGTTGTTTGTATTCATAAGAATAAGAGTATAAACATCAAAAGACAAACTGGAGAGTTTAAATATCACCAGTCTTAATATTCTGGTGGGGTACACCATACCTTGTCATCAGCGTAAACAGAGGAAATGCACATTGTTACGTGTTAGTGTTAGTAGTGTATAAATATAAATAAAGTTACCGTTGTTTAGTCTGAGCTGCTGAGGCTCTATCTGTTGTATGTCCTCACAGAGAACAATAGCTTGCCAAGGGTAGCAGAGCATCAGTGTTGGCTATTTATCCATTCCCATGCTTATAGTATAAGCATATAGTTGTCTAGATACATGTCATTCATGAGCAGGTAGAGGTGAGGCATCTTGCCCTTAAGTAGACAGGGAACCATGGGTTTTGAACCCAGAAACTTTTGGCTTGGAGAACATATTCTGCCCTACCCCCTTCAGTCTCTCGCCCTTGCATTTAATATTGTTCACCCGTGGCAAAGGGGGAGGGGATATCAAGACGGTGTGTGCATGTTCGCGTGCATGAGGCATATTTTCCAAAATGCAATGTTGGGTTCTCTCACTCGCACTTTAAATGGACCTTAAAACAGAAGAACATGTCAGGTAATTTAAACAGCAATACAGCAATACATCTGCAATACACAATCTGGGAAAAATGCCCCAAAAAATGCGTATGTATGTTGGTCCCAAATAGGAGGTTTGTGTACACTGTTCATACTCTGTTCATACTCTGTTATACCATCTCCCCAAGATACTGCACATGTTGAACCACAGCTGTACATAGAAAGAGAACATTCATTACCAGCTGGATGCTGTGGATGTGTGGATGTGGGTGTGTGTCTGTGTGTGTGTGCCTGAGTGTGCAAGTGTACCCGTGTGTGTGTGTGTGTGTGTGACTTGGAGGAAGGTCAATGTCTTGGGGTGTCTTGAAGGGTGATGATGAGGATGGTGGTCCTGATGCTGGGGGGGTAGCAGCACAAGTGAAGGGAGCCGAGAGGTTCCAGGGAGGAGGGGGAAGCAGTGCTGTGATATGTGGGGGTGGGGAGCTAGAGAAATAAATACAAGGCCCAGAGGTGAAGATGGGGGAGGGGATTGGAGAGGAACGAGTGGGTTGACCTCTCTCATCTCTCTCTCTCTCTCTCTCTCTCTCTCTCTCTCTCTCTCTCTCTCTCTCTCTCTCTCTCTCTCTCTCTCTCTCTCTCTCTCTCTCTCTCTCTCTCTCTCTCTCTCTCTCTCTCTCTCTCTCTCTCTCTCTCTCTCTCTCTGTGTGTGTCTTTCTCTCTCTCTCTCTCTGTGTGTGTGTCTTTTCTCTATCTATATAAATCCAATAAACCCAGTGTCCTCTGAGGCACCCCCCCCCAGTAGGGCTCCCTGCCTCAGTGTGTGGAGAAGACCACATAGCAGCATTGTGTTGGCTTAACGCTGGGTGCCGTGGGCTGGAACAGGGGACTCCATTCATACTCTGCCTCCCGATATTACACTGTAGGCACTGTGTGCGGGACCATCTGTGTGTATATCTTACATATTGTATGTGTTATTGCATATACTGGATAAATCTATATTTATATATGTATAATGTGTGTGTGTGTGTGTGTGTGTGTGTGTGTGCGTGTGTTTATATGTGCACTGTGTAGGTATTTGTGTGTGTGTGTGTGTGTGCGTGTGGCCATGCATTTATGGATCCATTGGGGTGGACCTTCCTACAGTGAACTGATTGCCTGTCTTGCAGGGTCTTTGTTCCCGTGTGCATCACTCATCTGTGGCGTCTGCACTGTGGGCCGACATCAGCCCATGTGTGGGTGTGTGACTAGAGGGGGGAGCTGGGTTATAAATGGATCAACGTATATTCAGATCGTCATTCAGATCAGGGCGCGTGTGGAACCCCGTGTGTTGTGATGTGCAAAGAAGCCTATTTTATTGTTAAATAGAAAATAAATTGAAAATGGTTGTCAGGATGGCCCTTATTGAACCATACGTTATATATACAAATAATATCCCAGTCGATCAGTCCTCCAGACGACAGAGCGGTACAGGATAAGCTGTGGTTGGGCGGGCGGCTGCAGCTGCTGCTGCTCATGTTGTGCAGAGTCAAGGGACACACACACATGCACCAAGCAAGCACACACAAACAATCACATGCTACACATACACATGCATGTACACACCCATGAGCACACATGCACACACACACACACACACACACAATACAAATCCATGCACACAAATACTACACATCCACACACACACACTCACACCCACACACATACTACACACACACACACACTGCACCCATGCACTGGGTCACTCACACACTAACGTGCTGCTGCTGTATGTCGGCTGTTTGCCTTAACAGAACCGCTGATGCCATTTAAATCTCTCGCTTGGATTCACCCTATGAAAACTCGGGTTTGGTAACTGGGTTAGCGAGGCCTTCAGACTGAAACGTGCCAGGAAGACACATGAAGTTGGTCAGAATGTGTAGAGTCAACCCCACACTATCCTAAATCACAGTCCTCCCGGAGGACATGTTTACCAACCACAACAATGTAGTAAGGGTGCCTGCGGGGGACATAACAGGATTCTGTTTGTTTTTGTTTCAAAAGGGATTAGGTTTATTTGTATTTATTTTTTCATCCGTGATGAATTTGAAATTGACAGGGCATGAATTATGTTTTTTTTTTTCCCAAATCCTTTTGTCAGGAATTCTGAATTTGATTTCATTGTTTATGTTTTCTCCCCCTTGTTATGATTTCTCTAGATTTATTGTGTTTTAAACAATGTTGCCTGCATTAAATGTACAAGTAATAGCAGTATACTAATATTATATTATATATAAAATGTTAACATATTTTACAAAACACCACGCCGAAGCTAAGCCAATAAGGTGCAAATTTAAATGCAAATGTGCAAAGCAAGTATGGCGGCATTACAGTAATGAATAATATTCATATTCAATAATCAACACAACATGCACACAGAACTGATGCACACTCACAATTACACACACACAAAAACATCTCTGAAGCACTACACACAGTGGTGGGCCGTCAGGGGCCTTCTGCTGGCCCTATCAAAATCTAAATAATATACAGTATATATATATATATATATTTTTTTTTTAATTACATTAATGTGTGTCTGAACGCATCTTAATTCCATACTCTTTTCATTACGTTACAATATAATTCCAGAAGGAAAACATTTTTTTTTTGTAAGGCTGAACTGAATAACGCATCTCAGCCACATGGACCAGCGGGGGCCAGCACTAGAACGCCCCGTGCACCCTACCGCCGTCCGTCGACGGCGTCGTCACGTCGAGGGCGTGTCTGACGTCTGGGGGGAGTAGTCTTTGTGGACGCAGCCTGCAGCCAATCAAATCGCTCCCCGCTTAAAGCCGGCCTTTTTCCTGCGTCTTCCTGCTTGTTGTTGTTATTGCAAAATGGATCCCGTAGTCCCAAGGAGAGTGTTGCCGCTGTACGTGTACAGGGACTGGTCAAACAGAATCGGGCGATTCCCCCGCTGCTGGCCGGCTTTTTGACATATCCTCGTGGGGTTGAATAACAAAGCGATTTCATTGGACAGGAGTCCAAGTAGCGTCCCAGTAGTGTATTTGCATAACCGCGATCTGATTGGCCGACAGATCCATCGCTGCCCAAAAGTTGGGCAACATTTCTCAACTTTTGATGCAGGCCATGGAGCCGACTTGACGGATGCCCCACAATGCATTTCGAGGGCGCTCCATGCAAAGTCAATGAGATCCGTCCGTTGACGGAGGTAGTAGTGTGCACGAGGCGTTACTTTGTACTGTGTAGGAGGAGCGATAATGGTGTTGTGGTACTAATGCTAATGTGTTTCAGTGTTGATACCGCTTGAGCATATTAAATGAACCCGTTCTCAACTACTCCTGGGCTGGAGGTGGTGCACTTGAAATATTGTCGCTATACTTTGAATTTAATCCGTTGAAGTTGAAGTTGCGAAAGCATCCGGTGAACATTATAACAATAACTGTGTGAACATTACAACAATCACATACACACACACACACACACACACACACACACACACACACACACACACACACACACACACACACACACACACACACACACACACACACTAGCAGAGGACACCTCATCATTCCTAAGCTCCCTGGCTGTGTTGATCTTCCCAGTGTATACCTTCTCTCTGGCCGTCCCCCCCTCCCTGCTATATGTTTTTCCTGCATTGCCTTGCCGGCTTTGTTGCTAGGGTCGTTTGTTGCTAGGGTCGTTTGTTGCTAGGGTCGTTTGTTGCTAGGGTCGTTTGTTGCTAGGGTCGTTTGTTGCTAGGGTTGTCTGTTGCTAGGGTTGTTTATTGCTAGGGTTGTTTGTTGCTAGGGTCGTTTGTTGCTAGGGTCGTTTGTTGCTAGGGTTGTTTGTTGCTAGGGTTGTTTGTTGCTAGGGTTGTTTGTTGCTAGGGTTGTCTGTTGCTAGGGTTGTTTGTTGCTACGGTTGTTTGTTGCTAGGGTCGTTTGTTGCTAGGGTCGTTTGTTGCTAGGGTCGTTTGTCGCTAGGGTCGTTTGTCGCTAGGGTCGTTTGTCGCTAGGGTTGTTTGTCGCTAGGGTTGTTTGTCGCTAGGGTTGTTTGTCGCTAGGGTTGTTTGTCGCTAGGGTCGTTTGTTGCTAGGGTTTTAATGGGAATTTTGCACCAAACAAATTCAACGTTAATCCTGAAACGTGCTGGAGCCCCATGCAGCAGCAGGTTGTAAAAGCATCCGCTTAGCACAGTGACGCGCGACACAGCAGCGGCGGGTCTGTGCTAAGACATTGTTAGCGTTGTACGACGGCTCTTGGAGGAGCCCAGAGGAGGCTAGAAGCAGTGTGGGACATGCTGCACGTCCAGGTGTGTTCTGTTACGCAGTGGCGGCCGCCTCAGGGTGGGATCTGACACGCAAACACCCCGTAATGAAAGACGCTTCCCTGGAGAAAGTGAATCATTTTAATCAGGAATTTAATTAGGAATCACACACACACACATGCACTGACGTACACACACACACACACACACACACACACACACACACACACACACACACACACACACACACACACACACGTGTACAGTACCTCACGTGGACTCGTACACATAAGCAGATACGCATTCTATCCCCATTGACCCCTACTCGACAAAAGCACAGGGTTGCAGTGCGCATGCACCCCCAAACGCATACATAAACATGATCACAGACACACGCGCACGCACACACACACACACACACACACACACACACACACACACACACACACACACACACACACACACACACACACACACACACACACACACACACACACTATATGTGCAGACAAGCGCACACGCACGCACACATGTCTCATACACTCTATGCATGCCTCAAGACACAACAAGAAACATCAAATCCTGAGTCACCCCCAGCCCTGACTCTCACAAACACATTTTCCCCTGATAGCACATGGCTTCCCCCGTGGTCTTGTGTGGGTAGACTGAGGGGGCTTCCATCTCATGCTTCATATTCAGAAATATAAACAGTGCTTTAGTCACACAAACAGCCTCTAACCCACTTGACTTACTCACCCTTATCTCCTCCTCTGCAATCGCTCCTCCTCCAACCCTCCCCCCATCCCTTCTCCTCCACCTCCCTTCCCCATCCCTTCCCCGTCTTCAACCCACCCCCTCCCTCCCCGGCTCTTCCCCTCCTACACCCCCCCCCCCCCCCCCCCCCCCATCCCCATTGACCCTTCTTTTACTCCATCTGTCTCCTCCTCACACCTACTAATGACTCCAAGGTAATCAGAGGGGCTGCAGGAGTGGTGTGTGTGTGTGTGTGTGTGTGTGTGTGTGTGTGTGTGTGTGTGTGTGTGTGTGTGTGTGTGTGTGTGTGTGTGTGTGTGTGTGTGTGTGTGTGTGTGTGTGTGTGTGTGTGTGTGTCTGTGTGTGTGAGAGAAATAAGTGAACCTTGTGTGAGCATGTTCTTCTCCGTACTTCCATATGAAGGTCATGTACACACATACACACACACATGCGCACACACACACGACACACACACACACACACACACAGTGTGTAAGCATTAATATTAGACTTTACAACTTTGTACGTCATGTGCACTTCTGCATATTTTTCTGTGTATACTGTCTGAACATCTGGACGGAAAGATGAGGAAAACTGCATTACCCAAGGTGAACTCATTCATTCCACGGTAATTACAGACAAGAATCTCAAAAGGCTCTTTAATAGTGAAGGCTGAGGCAAATATAATGGCTGAGAAGTGGATGTGACCAGACAACTGTGTGACCAGACAACTCCTACAGTCCATGGTGCTTCATGCTGGAGAGCCAAACCAAAGTCAATCAGAGTAGTACCGGGGGCACGGCACACAGAATCACTCACTCACACTCACACTCAGCACTCGACATCTGGATCTGCATGTAAAGGCCCTCCTGGTTAGCTAGGTACATGTAAAGAAATCTGTGTCCATGTATGATTTGTATAGCGTAATTACGGAATGAGATACATTTTTCATGTGAATTGTAGGATTTCAGTGGGTCGATGCGTCGTTTTACAGTAATCTTTAATTTTGCCGAAATAAAAAGTAGTAATCTGAGTGTTGGCATTAATCAAGCATTACATAAAGAAGTGTGAATTAACATGACAGCAGTTCAAAAGACGCATATACGGTCAAATAAAATCCATATCCAAACCCTGCTTGAAATTATTTGAATATAAATAGGGTTTACATCCTTTGACTTCTTGGCAGAGAGATAGCAATCTGTTCACTCAATAGCCGGATAAGAAAAGAGAGCCAAGATACCGTCCCTAGTCCTCATCTCAGCTGCCGATGATGCAGAGTGGATTTACATAATTTGAACATCTCTTTTCCCTCCTCAACTTTGCATGTCACGGTGGGCAGGACCAGGGTAATGCAGGGTTGAATAGATGAAAAGCAAGTTTTGTGGCCTAACTACATTAGCAAAAAAAAAAAAAAGTGAGCATTTTTACTTGATCAAAGTAGATTGATTTTGACTCACATTAAAATGTGTTTGCCCTCACTCCTAAGAAGTGAAGGCTAATTT
>NC_140271.1:156256-245563 GCF_964030765.1 Micromesistius poutassou | reverse complement strand
CATTAACAGAACTAGCAATGTCTGTACTGGATGGGATGCCGAATGAGTTTAAGATTTCTTTGGATAGTCAAATGCTGTAGTGCCTTAGAGAATCCTGCCAGCTGGAGAATCTTTGTCCTGCCACTTACTAACTTGAAAGATTGCACCAAACACAAACTATCTGTTGTTTACACGTCTCTTGTTCTTCCGGTGTTAGTGCAGACTCTGGTCCTCTGTTCAGTTGTTATCCCTGTGTTCTTGGGAACTTACCCTTATATGTGCAATTTGGATCGAGGCTTTGGCTCAGCCCAATTCTTGGCTGGCTCGCAATGCCCTGGTTTGATAAATTGGCGTTGATAGGCCTTATTACAGTGCAAAGGCAATAAAGGGCAGCGTGAACACAATGCAATGACAAGGCCCAAAGCGAGGACTTGATGATAGAAGGGTTGTCACACCCCCCTGAAGGCTCTTACGTCCTTCTCCTGTCACTCTCTTGCACCAATGTCCAGTCTTCAATGATATTATTATGTGGTCACTTTGATTTTGATTGTGTTTTTGTGAATGTTAAGTGCATATTGACACAAAACGTTGCTATACCAGCTGCCACTCAGGATCCGTTGAGAAGAGCAGGTGGTGGAGCGAGATACTAGAAATACTAGCTTCTGTTTTCTTTTCAGAAAACATGGTGCAATCCCTGTTAAATGATTTAAAGAAGTTAAACTTCATTGTATTTGTAATTGCATTTTTGGATTTATATATATATATATACCGTATATATATATATATATTTTTTGACTCTATGCTGGATTATGCAAGGTTTCTCGTGCTCAACCAGTGTTTCATCTGCCTTGTACTTCACTGTCCCCTGCTGGCGCATTTTATAGTGTCTCCTCTCCAAGAGAAGCCAGTTGTGAGTATTTAGGCTACCTGAATCGTCAGTGCTCATTGTACAAGACAGCAAAGGTAAAACATTAGTATTTTGTTCTTTAAGCCATGGTAACAATATCAGTGAGACGAAACAGTCAGTGCCAAGATATTGCGCTGGGTTACTCTGTAGCCTGGTTGGGTGTAGCTTTGGAATATTGTGGCCATACGAATCCACTTGTGAAAAGTAATGCCTATATGAAAGACCTTTAATTCTAAAGAAACTGAATTGTTTTTGTGTGATGTGTTGTGATTTTATTGGATTTTTGTAAGAATTTTTTTTTTTTTTTGGGATTCCGATTTTTTTCCCAAATTTCTTTACAGGTTTGTGTGTATGGCTTGCATCTAGTGGGGATATTGCAGATTTCAACCAGCTGAATACCCCCCACTCACCTTTCCAATAGACTAGAGCACCAATTCTTTTGGAAAGAATGTGTACTGTAGTCAATGGCAAGGGAAAAATGGTGTTTTGATTGTTTGAATTGTGCTGTGAATTATAGGCTACATATGTTTGTCGACTTAAAAAATGATGATATTGCAGTTCAAGAAAGTAGCACTTTGTCATAAAACTATTGCGGTTTAAGATTTATTCTTGGACGTCATTAGAAAGACTACACACCCAAAGTCGCATAAGTGCAGTCATAACTTTCTGAAGCTAAAGTTTTTTCTGCGTAATTTAAGCATCACTCTATGATGTTGGGGAAGCCTGTAGTCGTTTCTAAGGAGCCGGTAGGTATTCAAAAATGATGTAATCGTCTACAACAATAAGGAGTAGCCTAGTGTCAAGTGATGAGGTTCCTTGATCGATTCATAATTTTGATTTATAGTTATTAAGTAAAACTATAGGTCAGATATCGATTATGAAACTGAGAGGACTAAAAAACGACTCCTGTGTATTGGTTTGTCTGTTCTTGGCTACTGTAGAACATGGCGGTGCAACATGGCAGGCTCTGTGGGAGAGGACCGCTTCCTATGTAGATGTATAAAGGGCTCATTCAGAGGTCATGTAAATGCAACAATTATTATTTTCATGGGATTATACGGTAACTCAAAACCTACTTGTGAATATTATATTTAACTTCCCTCCGAGTCCGTTCCTCTAGATGCCACTACATTCTACACACCGCACCTTGTAAACTATTTTTTTTAAAGCATTTCTTAAAAAGGTAACTTTGGTATTGAGGAGTATTGTGTTTTAAATTGCCTTTTGATTGTATAAAATATGATATTATATTTTTCTAATCTGTAGTCTACATGAAATTAATTATATCATCGTAATTTGCTGAACTTTTCCCCCAGTGTGTTTTCACAGTAGTACCCACCATGGGCTGTGCTTCAGTAAACCCTGTTCAATGTTTCTATTTCTGTGGGGACAAACACATAATAAAATAGTTTGTAGTAATGATGGGAATATTACAAAATAAAGCCAAGCCATTTGAACCCACATGCGGGGAGAGGTTCCAAAATGCTCAACAGTGTTATATCAAAGGAGAAAGAAGATATTTAGCATTTTACATGGAAGATTTAAGAATGTCTTCAGCATAAGGGCTGCAAATATTGCAACCTATACTCTTGCTCAAATAAGTCATTGATGACATTGACTCTCTGTACTTTAAATACAATCCAAGAGATTTCTTGACACAGAACCCCCCGCACATTAGGATATGATGTGGGTGTTACTACCTACCCTAAAATCTGCATCCGGCTGGAAAGAGACAGCTGGGCGTTACGGATTATGGATGGATGGGCAGGGTTGCTAGGGGACAGTTTAACCGAGTCAGCCTTGTTTTTCGGTTGTGTAAAGTTGTTGTGTAATTCTCCTATTTTTTTTCCCCCCTGAGTGGTGATAGTGACAGCGCTAAAGCTGAAGAGCAAGACAGCTATTGACTACCACACACACACACGCACGCACGCACGCACGCACACACACACACACACACACACACACACACACACACACACACACACACACACACACACACACACACACACACACACACACACACACACACACACACACACACACACACACACACAATTAGTGGTAAGTGGAATAGTGGGAAAGTTTATTCTGAAATGAAATGCATGTCTTTCACCACTATGGATCTAGAGGCAAGATCTCTCTGATTTTGAATATCAGGGATTAGACCTTACCCATAACCAGCATGTTTGTCAGTGTACATGTAAACATGATTCAAAAGGAGAGATACTCGTTCTGGTGTAGGCCTATTCTCTCAACTTTCCAGATGTCATTTATCAGCTATGTAAAATATCAATAAACTGTATAATACGTGCTTAGGTGTTTTTATATGCCTTTTTTTTTTTTTTTTACTATTTAAGATTAATTTCGGTTCTCAGAATACTGCTGAAATGTGGCAAAAAATAGCTTACATTTAGTGTTTTTATATTTGTAAATTTGATGTGCCAATTATGTTGCTGAATTTTGGATGCATGTTAAAGAACAACTTTCCTATGAATAATAAATTGACTAAAAAAAACCTCTATTAACCTATATATATTTTGTCAGTTCTTAGTTCTTAGCCTGGTATCAACGTGAATATTGAATATTGGCTAAATAGTTAGACATAGGGATCAGTGTGTTTGGGTTTATCTTCACAAAAAGTTATTCATTAGAAAACTTTTAATTTCAGTGGACGAAAGGTGTACCAGCACAGACATTTAACAAACAATATAAATTAATACTTCAAAATAATACATACATCAATGTAGTATATTGTGTGCTGTTGGACACTGAGCGTAGCAGCCTAGGTCCAGCTAAAAGGAGTCTGCTGTTGGCTTGGTAACACTGACTCCCAGTGGTATATACTGGCAGTTGCTAGCATCTATGTAGCTAAATGCTGAATATTGTTAGTGCGGATGACCGCTATCACAGAAATATTTAATGCAATTTGTGGAATAAAACAAGCAATGCACTCAATAGCTTTTTATTTTTTATTATAAATGTCTGGAAAAATGTATTTCATGATCATTCACACGATCATCACACGATGTCAAGGTCGGCAAATCAAACCTCATCGTATCACAATTAAAATCGGTTTACTCAACAAAACCCATTTTGATTCCGTATAATTCAGAGTAAATCTTTAAAAAAGAACATACCGGGAATGTGTCCGGATATTTTATATATACTGTATATATCAGGGTGACCATTTTATATATACTGTATATATCAGGGTGACCATTTTATATATACTGTATATATCAGGGTGACCATTTTATATATACTGTATATATCAGGGTGACCATTTTATATATACTGTATATATCAGGGTGACCATTTTATATATACTGTATATATCAGGGTGACCATTTTATATATACTGTATATATCAGGGTGACCATTTCCATAACACCAAGAAGGAGGACATTATGCAGCATATCGTGAGGCAAGAATAATGACTCTGGTGTACTACTATACACTATACTATACTACAATACAGTTCTGTGTGGTTTATAGATGATGTTTGAGTAAATGATTAGGATAAAATATTAATGAAAAGTCAAAAAGTGTTTGTTCACAGTATTTGTATTTATTCAATACATTGTGGTGTTCAAAAACTGTCCACTGAGATTAATTAATGCCACAAAGCATAACATTTGTGGACTTAAATGAAAAAAAAACAACAGGTAACATAAATAATAAATTAAAACTGCGCGCAGTGATGAACGGGACCTCGCGCCGGCTTGCGGCCACATCACGTGCTGTCCTAACATGTGTGCTGGTAAGATGTGCACATGTTAGGACCGCACGTGACGCAGCCGCAATCCGGTACGAGGTCCCGTTCATCACTGCGCGCAGTTTTAAAAAAGCGCAGTTTTAAAAAAAAATTGCGCCGGCTTGCGGCCACGTCACGTGCCGTCGTAACATGTGTGCTGGCAAGATGTGCACATGTTAGGACCGCACATGACGCAGCCGCAAGCCGGCACGAGGTCCCGTTCATCACTGCGCGCAGTTTTAAAAAAAAATCGCGAATTTATGTAATCTGTAGAAGCAGAGGTGCCCTGTGGTGTCCTACTGATTGTTTTGACATTAACATGTAAGACCACATTTAACTGAATTACATGTTCATTAACCCTACATCAATGATCCGATAAATTCCCTAGGAGGAGTTAGTTGAAATACAAGGCGAAAAAGTGAAAGAATTCCATTCAAAATGGCCAACTTTGACAGCACGCCACGGCCATGCCCTTCAACGTACAGTCACAAATAACACGGCGTTGGTTGAGCACCATGTTTTGACTGTACTGACTAATTGTGAAGCAGATCCGATAAATACCCTAGGAGGAGTTCGTTCAAATACAAGGGGAAAAAAGCGAAAATAAGACCACGGAATTCAAAACGGCCAACTTTGACGGCACGCCACGGCCACGCCCTTCAACGTACAATCACAAATAGCACGATTTTGGTTCAGCACCACTTCATGACTGTACTGACCAATTGTGAAGCAGATCCGATAAATTCCCTAGGAGGAGTTCGTTCAATTACAATGCGAAAAAGTGAAATTCCATTCAAAATGGCCAACTTTGACATCACGCCACGGACACGCCCTTCAACGTACAGTCCCAAATAGCACGATTTTGGTTCAGCACCACTTCATGACTGTACTGACCAAATTTGAAGCAGATCCGATAAATTCCCTAGGAGGAGTTAGTTCAAATACAAGGCGACGGAATTCAAAAATGGCCAACTTTGACGGCACGCCACGGACACGCCCTTCAACGTACAGTCACAAATAGCACGATTTTGGTTCAGCACCACTTCATGACTGTACTGACCAATTTTGAAGCAGATCCGATAAATTCCCTAGGAGGAGTTCATTCAAATACAAGGCAAAAAAGTGAAAAAAAATCAAAATGGCCGCCGAGAGTGAAAATTAAAAATGAAAATAGCCGACTTCCTGTGGGGTTTGGAGCATGGGTCCAAGAGGCTTTTCTGTAGGTATTGGCACGTTATACGTGCCTACCGATTTTCATACATATTGGTGAAACGTGGCGCAGGGGCTGCTTTTTAAAGTTCCTGTAGGGAGCGCTACAAAAAATAGAAACACGAATTTTGGTATGTGAGCTAGAGGCACCAGTTTACACGTGTCCTGTGAATTTCATATTCATAACTATTACGGTGTCCGCAGAGTGATCGACCCTCCTCTGGCGGCCATGTTGTTTTTTAAATCGACTTAATTTTTGGTGAGCAGTTAGAACTTTGGTACCTAACGGCCATTGAGTTGGTCCCGCTCAAATCAAACACTGCGTCTATGAACTGTGGCTATTTTAGTAACGGGCCACGCCCACTTCGATGCCACGCCCCATTTGAAAAATTGTTGACTTAGTCTTGTTCAGAATTTGATTATGAACAACTTTAGTAGAGAGGTCCAACACCATAGGAGTCCAATTAATGTAGATATGTGCAATTTACTATTTTTGGGGTGAAAAACACACCCCCTTTTGAACTCAATGGCTCATGGGTACTTTGAAATTTATCCTACAGACTAATCCTTATGTCAGATTGAAGATAATGGGCCATAGATGATATGTGCCAAAGGAATTTTGTCAAAGTCGAAAAACCTGGGATCCTTGGGGAATTTACTGTTTTTAACTAAATTCAAAATGGCGGGAAATCTGGCTACCGGAAGTGCTAAGTTAGTATCTGCAAATTTCTTCATTATGAGGATTTGCATATGTGTGCAAAGTTTCATGAGTTTAGGTCCAACCGGTGACGAGTTATGCTTGTGCAAACGTTGAAATTTTGGCATAGTTGGTATAGCGCCACCTAGGGGAGAATGTGAATTTGAGGGCTAGAATATCAAATTTTTCACCAGTCCCGCAAAATGTGCCAAATAAAAATGAGTTTTCGAATATGTGCAGGGGGGGAAAAATGCAGTCGAAATCCTGGAAAATAATAATAAGAAGAATCACGAGGGTTTCAATAGGGTCCTTGCCAAAGTTTGGCTCGGTCCCTAATTAAAACTGCGCGCAGTGATGAACGGGACCTCGCGCCGGCTTGCAGCCGCCACTACGAGGTCCCGTTCATCACTGCGCGCAGTTTTAAAAAAAAATCGCGCCGGCTTGCGGCCGCGTCACGTGCCGTCGTAACATGTGTGCTGGCAAGATGTGCACATGTTAGGACCGCACGTGACGCAGCCGCAAGCCGGCACGAGGTCCCGTTCATCACTGCGCGCAGTTTTAAAAAAGCGCAGTTTTAAAAAAAATTCGCGAATTTATGTAATCTGTAGAAGCAGAGGTGCCCTGTGGTGTCCTACTGATTGTTTTGACATTAACATGTAAGACCACATTTAACTGAATTACATGTTCATTAACCCTACATCAATGATCCAATAAATTCCCTAGGAGGAGTTTGTTGAAATACAAGACCACGGAATTATTCAAAATGGTCAACTTTGACAGCACGCCACGGCCATGCCGTTCAACGTACAGTCACAAATAACATGGCGTTGGTTGAGCACCATTTTTTGACTGTAATGACTAATTGTGAAGCAGATCCGATAAATTCCCTAGGAGGAGTTCGTTCAAATACAAGGGGAAAAAAGCGAAAATAAGACCACGGAATTCAAAACGGCCAACTTTGACGGCACGCCACGGACACGCCCTTCAACGTACAGTCACAAATAACACGGCGTTGGTTGAGCTCCATGTCATGACTGTACTGACCAATTGTGAAGCAGATCCGATAAATTCCCTAGGAGGAGTTAGTTCAAATACAAGGCGACGGAATTCAAAAATGGCCAACTTTGACATCACGCCACGGACACGCCCTTCAACGTACAGTCCCAAATAGCACGATTTTGGTTCAGCACCACTTCATGACTGTACTGACCAAATTTGAAGCAGATCCGATAAATTCCCTAGGAGGAGTTAGTTCAAATACAAGGCGACGGAATTCAAAAATGGCCAACTTTGACGGCATGCCACGGACACGCCCTTCAACGTACAGTCACAAATAGCACGATTTTGGTTTAGCACCACTTCATGACTGTACTGACCAATTTTGAAGCAGATCCGATAAATTCCCTAGGAGGAGTTCATTCAAATACAAGGCAAAAAAGTGAAAATTTTTCAAAATGGCCGCCGAGAGTGAAAATGAAAAAATTAAAATTTCCGACTTCCGGTGGGGTTTGGAGCATGGGTCCAAGAGGCTTTTCTGTAGGTCATGGGACCTTATACGTGCCTACCGATTTTCATACATATTGGTGAAACGTGGCGCAAGGGCTGCTTTTTAAAGTTCCTGTAGGGGGCGCTACACACATGAGAAACACGATTTTTGGTATGTGAGCTATCGGCACTAGTCTACACGTGACCTGTGAATTTCATATTCATAACTATTACGGTGTCCGCAGAGTGATCGACCCTCCTCTGGCGGCCATGTTGTTTTTTAAATCGACTTAATTTTAATTGAGCAGTTAGAACTTTGGTATTTAACGGCCACTGAGTTGGTCCCGCTCAAATCAAACATTGCGTCTATGAACTGTGGCTATTTTAGTAACAGGCCACGCCCATTTCGATGCCACGCCCCATTTGAAAAATTGTTGAATTAATCTTGTTCAGAATTTGATTCTAAACAACTTTAGTAGAGAGGTCCAACACCATAGGAGTACAATTAATGTAGATATGTGCAATTTACTATTTTTGGGGTGAAAAACACACCCCTTTTTGAACTCAATGGCTCATGGGTACTTTGAAATTTATCCTACAGACTAATCCTAATGTCAGATTGAAGATAATGGGCCATAGATGATATGTGCCAAAGGATTTTTGTCAAAGTCGAAAAACCTGGGATCCTTGGGGAATTTACTGTTTTTAACTAAATTCAAAATGGCGGGAAATCTGGCTACCGGAAGTGCTAAGTTAGTATCTGCAAATTTGTTCATTATGAGGATTTGCATATGTGTGCAAAGTTTCATGAGTTTAGGTCCAACCGGTGACGAGTTATGCTTGTGCAAACGTTGAAATTTTGGCATAGTTGGTATAGCGCCACCTAGGGGCGAATGTGAATTTGAGGGCTAGAATATCAAATTTTTCACCAGTCCCACAAAATGTGCCAAATAAAAATGAGTTTTCGAATATGTGCAGGGGGGGAAAAATGCAGTCGAAGACGGAGAAAAATAATAATAAGAAGAAGAAACACGAGGATTTCAATAGGGTCCTTGCCAAGTTTGGCTCGGTCCCTAATAATAACGTTTTATGTAAACAACAAAGGAGGTTAAGACAAAAAACGTGGTTAACATTCAACTGCTCAAAATGTCTAAAGTGATTCAGTCTATTGGGGAAAAAATAAAAATAAAGAGCCAAGGAGAAGGCAAAAGGCTGGGATATGGTGCGAAATGGTGGGGATTGGTGTTGACAGCAGTGGTGTATTTTTTGTAGTGGGTATACTGTGATTCCCTCCTAGCCTCTTCCACACCCGTCCTACCACCACCACACCCACTGTCGCATACAGTAGCCTACAACCACCATAAGTCATTGAGATTATTCAACACTCGATATTGTCATCAGTTTCTAGGACATTAAACATTCAAATTAAAATCACCATTAGGCACTAGCATCAAATAAACTATAAAGAATCAATAAATAAATACTTGTTGGCTATATAAACACTGTATACAGTGTTTATATAGCCAACAAGTATTTAAAGAAATGTCCAGAATGTTCCACTGTTGAACTTTCACGATGAAAGAGCGGGAAAATGAACGACCCAACGGCTGGGTCAAAATAACCCAACCAGATGTTCACCTGCGAATAAGCCCCTTATACCATTTTACCCTGCACAAACAACCCAGTAGTGTGTTTACAGTGCCCCAAACAACCCAGAATTTTGACCCAGCATAAATAACCAAGCAATGTGTTTACAAAAATAACCCAGCACTTTTTACTGAGTATTACTGTATATGTCACCAGCCTGGCGCGATACTAATGTGCAAAGGAGACGACGACGGGATACTTGAGTCTGTCCTGTGCAATAAAGTTTTAGAGACAAGAAAAAGAGTTGGTAATTTGTCAAACAATTACAACTCAATAAAATAAAATACCCTATATAAGAAACAATAAATGCGAAAATACTAAATAAAAACATGTAGGCTATGTTTCCCATACAAAAATACTTAGATAATAAATTAAGATAAATAAAACATATCAGCAACTGTTCTAAGACGTGTTATTGTTATTGTTGTTATCAATGACACTCTATGACACTTGGAATCCGCCACAACAAGCGTGGCTATCACAAAGCTAAACAATTTATATGCCTAGAAGCTAGGTGCTTGCTAATGCTACATATCCGTGTACTCCAGGTAGAAGCCAAATGCTAAAAACAATAGTATATAGTAAAAACAATAGTCTATAGTAAAAACAATAGTATATAGTCAAAACAATAGCCTGTCCAATAGTAATTAGAGGCGAGGGAGGGCCATCAGACTTGTCACTCAAACCTGCACGCCAGTAGTAAGGAGAGTTGATTCATGATATATTAGTCGAGCTGAGGTTGACAGCGCACAGGTTGAATTCATGAATGAAAGTATGTACGTTCAGTGACAGAACTGTCATACTTTCATTCATAAAATTAACAGAATTTCCGCCACTATCGAAATTGATACGTGTCATTGCGCATTTCTTAGTGGGCATACGGAAATGCTGGAGCTTTCTTAATGGGTATACGGCGTATACCTGCGTATCACGTAGACTACACCACTGGTTGAAAGGGATGTTTAGTGACGTGAATCAAAAACAGTAACGTAGTTTTGTGGGAGGTCGTCCTGAAACGGTTCTTCCTCGTCATCGTTTTCATCGTCCTCCGGCTCACCTAACGCTGCAATATTATGCAACATTGCTGTCACACAAAGTACAGCGCACTTTGCTGGCGAAAACTGGAGCCCCCCGCCGGACTTGTGGCGGCATCTGAAGCGCAACTTCCACCTCCCGATTATGCGCTCTACCAGGGCCGGAGTGGGACCCATTTTTAGCCCGCGAGTTTCAGGCACATACCGGCCCACTTTTTTCCAGGAGTGGAAGAATTTGAATAAATGAACAGCGCAAAACTCTTACTATCCCCTTTTATTGTATATTGGATCAACGTTTGGCAAATGTAAAATCCACCTCAAGAATCAGTTTATAAGAAAAAAACTTACTTTAAGTATCAATTATATATAAAACATACAATGTTAACCCATTACATATTTTGGATAATTTCAATTCATCATGTCAGTTCTCTGTGTGGGTTATCTTATATCAAATAATTTAAATATATTTCCTTTTTCCTTATAAGTCCTCTCTACCTGTCCCCTTAGTCCTGTCTTCATGTCTATCGGGTTCACCAGCAGCATCAGACAAGCTGGACTGCTGAGGCTACCAAATATTTTATATTCTATATAATTCACCATCTATCACGTCTGTTGTCTTTTATATTTTACATGAAATATGTTGTCCAGTTTGTCCTCTTCAGCGTCAGACTGGCTTATCTCTTCTGATGCTACAAAAAACAGGTTACTTTATTGCTTGGGCTAACTCACACAGATCATGCTGGAGTTTACATGTTGATTTTTACAAATTTTGTGATTCGTCACAGGGCTTAACAAAATGAACTAGACTAATGAATTGGTTTAAGCTTGTATGCTCAGGTTGGCATTGCAAACATAGCACAAATAGCTAAATTATGTATGTTGGTAATTAATTAGATCCTCATCTCTTTACCGGCTGCAACTTGTCTGTCCTCAGTAAACAGTCATTTATTTTGGCACATTTGGCGGCATCTTCCTCCAGTCTTTTTTTTTTTTTTTTAATCTGGCCTTTTCGGCTCCTCCTGGCTTTTTCCTGCCCTCCACAAGCAAAGACACTTGCCGATTCTGTTCACTATTTCTCTTGTTACCGCTCAAGAAAAGACGCAACATGGACCAATCCAACTCAAATATTTGGGACATCTGGACATCATTACATAGGCTGTCAAGTTGTCTATAGTAAGCTTCCTTCCATCTGACTCGACAACTTAAGCCATTAGAGAATCCAATGATCCTCCACACCATTATTTACCAATCACCAAGGCGTGCCTTCATACCAAATTTACTCTTACATTTATTATTTCAAACACCATTTTCCACAACCATCATCTTTTAATGCACATGTGTATGTTTACTGCTCACGGTTCAACTAATTGTCGTTTTGTTCGAGGGCTCAGGACTAACATGAGCATTTAAATATAGTACCCAAGATCCGTTTTGTTAGTGTACTTTAGAGCAATTATGAATTAGTGGTGGCTCGATCGTGAATGAATCAGTTTGAACTAACGACTCTTTAAAATGAACGAAACGACCTGATTCGCCGCTCTCGTTCGTCGTTCGTTCGTTCTCCGAGACTCGACTCCCAGCTCCACCCACTAGTCGCTGACTCGCGAGTTGCCGTTTGTTCACTGACTGTGTTTAGCGGTGAAGACTCAAGGACTGAGAAGTCACGAGAGCCAGCCAGGCAACAACATCCCGATTCCGAACTCCTCAGCTAAAAGGAACTTAGTTAATGTGTTGATTGATGACCGTTTGCACGATCGTGATTCGTTTGAGAATCAGAACGGGGGAGGAGCTGGGTCTGACCGACTCAGTGACTGAGAATCATGATTCACCACTACCGGAAATGCGAACAAACTACTCTTGGCGAACTGATTCATTCAAAGAAATCATGAAATCCACCACTATTATGAATACATTTTGGATTAAATGTAAATATACCTTCCTGTACTTAAAAGCAGCAGCGAAGGTGCAGTCAGGGCTCCTTTCAACATTCATGACCGCAAAACCCACCTAAGAATGACTCAACAGTTTCATAGAAAATAGTCTGCAACCAACCAAACATATAAGTGCCCTAAAATGAGCCATCTCGGCTTGTCTAGTTTAATGTAGTGATTTACCAGAAATATATATATAAAGACTTGGTTAAGGCAAGTGCTGCAGAAACTGGACAGAAAAATATAAATCATGGAGAGTAAATGTTTATTTTTTGGGTTTCTTTTCCAGAAGTTCCTGCTTTTGGGTTTGCTGGGCCATCATTGTCGTATTCTTGTTTTCAGCTCGGCCGTCAGACTGATGGGCTTGTGTTTCAGGCTCTGCCAGGTCTAGAGTTGGCCTCTTCTGTGCCACAACAACTGTAGTCACAGCTTCATCCTCGCCACTGGCCTCATCCTCTTCTGCCATAAAGAGAAATAGTTGACTTACTAGCTCCTTGTCTAGTAGGTCCTAAACCTCAAACAGCCCTTTATTCACATTACCTTGTTTAGAAGTGACATTTGTGTGGACCCTCTGTTCCAATGCCGGCAACAAATGCTCAGGTACCAGTACTTTGTCTAGATCTGCAGAAATAATTACAGAAATAATAAATGAAAGGCAATTTGTATTGTATAATTTAATAACTTTCGGAATCTTACCCTTTTTAGACTCCGTGCCCATCTTTGAGGCCTGGCCACTCCTCCACTGGCTTCCGTAGAAAGTAGAGCTTCCCATTTTGGAGATGACGGGAGGGACTTCCTCTTTAGGGATGAAGCCACTTTTCTTGGTTGGCAACACCAGGATGGGACCCACATGTTCTTCATCTTCATACACTGGTCAAAAACACAAAAGGAATAGTTTCAGAACCATATGCAAAGTTTAATCACAAGCTTTTTGAAGACACTCATATTTTATACCTTGTTCTTTCGAGCCACTCTTCCAGGAGCTGGACGCTGCAGAGTTTGCATGACTAAGAGGACGAGATTCGCCATAGCTCCGGGGTTTACCATAGCCTTGACCCATCTCGTTTTGCCCACCACAAGTGGCGCATAAGTAGTCATTGCCGTCAGCAGAGCGCCATCTTAAAAAAAAAAAAATTGTAACATTTTAAAGTCGTTTTCTTTTTAAGTGCTATACAGCTGGCAACGGGATCAGATTAGGCTTGCCTTCCGTTCATGTAAGTGCACGCCTTGGTTTGGAGCATTGGTTTCTCAGCATCAATGGTGACGGGTGTAGCAGTTAGCTGGCATGTAATGTAGAGCTGTGGAAAGTAGTTAATTACTGTAGAGATTTACATTTGCAAACTTAACCAAGACTTCATTTAGCATAATAAATGTTGAAAGTCTTACTTCTCCCCGTTCTTCCTGGTGAAATCTAAAGGCATTTATGACCAGGCGAAGTTTGTCATCCTGGGTCCTGGGGAGGAACTGGGAGTGGGCACCCTGAAGCTGAGAATCCATCAGACACCTAAGACCGACCAGGACCTCCAGTCACGAGTTGAAATCTCTGGGTGTTGTTTTAAAGTTCAAGATTGAAAGTCCTAAAGGCAAACTCACCCGTTGTTTTCAATGAAGTCGTACCGGGGCGTGGACTCCCTGGAGGGGTACAGCGTGGCCACACAGCTGCTCATGAACACCCGGAGGTCCATGTGGTTGCCCACCCTGATGGACGCCTCCAGGCAGATGGGCTCGCTGAGGTGGAACACGTTGGAGCTCCTCTCATGCAGCCAGTCACCTACAAAACACAAACTCAACTAGCGAGGGCTGACGAGGACCAAGTGGGATAGGACGGGGGATTTGGGCAGGATAATGTGGTGGCTAGGCTGTTTGACTCAGAAGCAAGATAGTACTGGTTCGATTCTCCAAGCAAGGGCACATACAGGTGACTGACCTAACGACTAAACCGTTCCTTAATGACATGCATCTCAAGTCAAGTCCTTTTGTTAAAGACTACCGAATAGTAAATAGTATCCAACAACCCATTTTTTTTAGTAATTGATAAGACATTTATATGAAATGTCCACTGACACCCAAGAGAACACACTTGTCATGATCCTGAAGTTGAAGTCAAGGGTTTCCACAGCTGATTGAGTGGCGGTGAACGGGACCCAGGTAGGTTGGAGAGGCGAACTGGATAAGCTGTACTTCCTGGGGAATCAGAACAAAGAAATGCCTTCACAGGGTAGGCCTACAACATGTGGGCTAATAAGTCACGGTAGAGGAGCAGAGATGTAGACCTTTCATAATGGCACTCAATTGGAATTACTGCCTCCTCCATTCGGATCAGACCGTCTTCAGACGTCAAAGGAGTGTAGATGAGAAGGTTTGTGTAGACCAGGGAACTCTCAGTCATCTGTGGGAAGCCAAGAAAGTTATTCATTGCATGTGCTGCATTACAAAAATGAACACGTACATACATTTAAGTTTATTCTAACCCAGTGCTTGGTTCCGCAGTCTGAAAGCCCAACGACAATTTTGTACTCGTCCTTGGATGTCTCCAGAGCGCTGCAGACATGGTCATACACCACGCCGAGACGCAGCTCAGCCGGCTGAATTGGAGCTCCAAGTTGAAACATGTCAGCTTTCACCGTGATTTCCATTAAGTCTGAGTAGCACGACACGGCAACTGTTTTAACACGTTCACTTTTTTCGTTGAACGTTTCTTGCTGGATGAACGTTTGTTTGCCAAGCAGAGGTTGAAGGGCAAGAGATGGTGGTATGCAGACTGCGGAGGATAGTAAAGTAAGGAGCGAGAAAAGCGTGGAGGTCTTCATCCTGTAAATCAAACTTAACGCTGAAGTTAACAGTTAAGCTGCTTGAAGTTGGCGACCACACTCTTCTGCAACCTACTTGATATAAGTGTCCGCTGCTCACACTACTTAAACTGAGCAATCAGACAAGACGACAGTGGCAGGCTTTCAATTGCACACCTGAACTCACTTACCATTAATCACACACACACACACACACACACACACACAATGTAAAACACTTGGGCTGTCTTGGAAAGCGCTCAATTATTAATATTTGGCCTATATCAACTTTAGCTTTTATGAAATAAATATTGTGCCACTGGCATGGAATACAAACGGTTACATAGAAAGAAAATGAATGAATCAACCTTTAATTTAATGTTTAATTCAGTAAATCAATGTTCAATAAAACCTTTTTTTTTCAATGAATTGAAATATAAACATTTGAAGTTGTCAATTGATTTTCAACAGCCTCTAAAGAGCTCTCCTACAAGCTGAACAACAGTTGATTGATGGATCCTATGTTACACCGTATTCTCCCACCAAACATTTTGACGTCCTGGCAGATTCAGTGCAATGTCGGTCTCTGACTCGGCTTTGTGACCAACGTCGAATCGACGTGATATCGACGACCCATAATTGGAATGTTATACACTGAAAATCCGCCCTGCCCCGGTCGCCGTGAACCGGCCAAGCTCCCGGACTCCCGCGGTGCACACCCGCGGGCCCATTTTGGGATAAATAAAGTTTTTCTAATCTAATCTAATCTAATCTATCTGAAAGAAGCCCGGCTAAGCGAAATAAGCCCGGCTTTGCGCTTAGCCTGGTTGATGGAATACCCCTCTGCTTTCAGCGCGTATTTTATTTATTTTTTTATTACTTGAACGCTACATGCCAGTGCCACTGTTTTTTGTAATGTTTAAACGTTTTTAATAAATGAGTGTATGTTGAAGTAGGCCTACATGGGATTTATTGTTTTGTTTTTGACCGTGGTCTCGAATTGGGTATCGAGAATCGTGGAATTTCACTGGTATTGGTATCGACTACTAAATTTCTGGTATTGTGACATCCCTAGTACAGAAGTGATTTTACCTACTTTACCTACTTAACTTACTTTGCTGCAACCCCCTCCAACCTTCCATCAACAACGAAAACAACAACACACTGCTCTGAGGCTTTCCATGCTGTGGTTTAGGTGTGTTTCCACATCGAAACATGGTGCTGGTGTACATTCATAAGACAAAGCAAAATAAGGAACTCTACGGCAAAAGCATAATTTAAATAATTATTTTAAATTAATATATAGATATATATATAGATATAGATGTCTTATGTCTGATTAATTTATTCTATACAAAAGCAAAACAGATTATTATGGTTGTGAATTGGCAGTTCATCGACATGCACATGTTTTTAACCTGCAGTAACTGATTCTGACTCCAGAGGGCGCTGGAGTGCGTTTTATATTTTCGATGGAAGTTTGTCCTCTAGGGCTTGCTGTATTTGCCGGGTACCGGAGGAGGTCAGGCGTGTTCGTAACATTTACAGCGAAATGTTACAAGAAGAGTAAAATAACCGGGTAAAATAGGATGAAGTCACATGACTAGCGTCAAAACGGTGTGGCTAATGGGCAGGTAACTCGCCGAAGCCGAAATAAATGACATAGTGAACAAAACTGAGTACATAATTTGTCCGACCGGTTTGTCCTACAAAGGCGCGGATAGTTTGACAGCGACAGGAGCGCACTGCGCGGGCCTGGCGTGAGACAAACCACTTGCATCTTAAGCAATATATGACAAATTAAGACTATTCTCTTCTCTCTCGTCAAAAAAAAAAAAGACAAAATATGAGGAAGGACGTGCGGATACTACTCGTTGGGGAACGTAAGTGGCAAATCTTCCCAAATCCCTAGGTTGTTGGAAGGACTGGAGTCCTAGCTGGCTAGCAAGATGCTAACAGTCCTGTCTAGCAGGTTTAAACCACTGCAGACAAGGATACACTGATTTGACATGTTGGATCATTTACAATGCACCTTTTGAATTTCACCCATTCGATATGTACTTAATGCCTTCTGTATATATTAATGTCATACATATCGAGTCAATGGTGTGAATATAAATTGTAGTCGTGTTGGTGGTTGGTGGTTGTTTTTCTCGTTTCTTTTGGTGGCGTTCATATAAGAAAAAAAGAGAACCAAGGTTATAAGGGGCAAAGATAATTTACACTGTCTGGCCTATTTGGTTATGTTGTGTTAAAGGAAAGCCCTGTCCTGCAGCTCTGTACTGTTGTGGCCCTAATAACGTGCAGGAATGCCAACACTTGATATGCCTACATGGCGAGTGCCACCCTTATCGTTGCCCTGTTGTTCAGCAGACCAACATGGTGACGCTTTAGTCGAGGTCATAATCCGATACCCTCGTGTTTTGTTTTTTTTCTTCCATGTGTCCGTACAGCCAAGGTAGGGAAGACGTCGCTGATAATGTCCCTGGTCAGTGAGGAGTTTCCTGATGAGGTATGCATCGCCAGACCATGACATGTACATAATAAAAGACCCACTTGCATCATGAATGACTTAACTCAAGCCTAATGAATGATGATACGTCCAAAAAAGTTCACATGCAAACTGTAATATTATATAACCGAACGTTGCCGTTTCTCAAAAGACATGATTGCCTAAACCATAATCTTCTAATATAGCACTTTTTAACCTTATGTGATGCCATTCAAATCCATTGTATTGCATCAGATCTGTATGTGGCTAACCAAACACATACAATACAACACCTGGCCCTATCAAGGACTAACTGCTCTGGAATTGGTGGATTACTCTTATTGTCCATCATGGTCCAGGTTCCCCTTCGAGCCGAGGAGATAACCATTCCAGCCGACGTCACACCGGAGAGGGTCCCCACGCACATAGTGGACTACTCAGGTAAGCCTTGATTCTGACTTTCCAACCGGTGCTTCAAACAGATTGACAAGGTTGTCTTGTGTATGCACACATTTTTCAAAATCTTTGAAAGTTCCATAATAATGGCGTAAGGCGTCGTTGTATAATTTAGTGTAATAAAGAATACACATATTGTGATTAAATAGGATCCACATCTCTTCTACACTGTTTAATACAATATTGGTGAATAAAACAATTATTTATGATGTATGTAACCTCTGTAACCCCTGCATACATTTTTAATCCTTTAGAGGCTGAGCAGTCGGATGAACAGCTCTATCAAGAAATATCGAAGGTTTGAATGTTACAACTAAAACCAAATTCACTCTGCTTCATGGTTCTTCTTATTACAACACCTAGTATTTATCTTGTCCGGCAGACTTTAACAAATTGTCTTTTCAGGCAAATGTTATCTGCATAGTGTATTCCGTCAACAACAAGAAGTCCATCGAGAAGGTGAGTGTTTTAAGAAGGCCTTTCACTGTGTTGTGTCTGTTTGTGCCTGGCTGTGTCGTTTGACTTTTGTTTTATATATCCCCCTGCCTAGGTGACGAGCCATTGGATTCCCCTCATAAATGACAGAACAGACAAGGACAGCAGGTGTGTTGATAGTGTGTCTGTGTGAGAGCCTCCCTCCCAACAGATAGTGTTACCCATGTGGAACCAGCATATAAAGTCAGTAGGGTGCATATTTCAAAATGTAATTATATAATCGTTCTTCAGTCTGTCCTGTTAACTGGCCCAGCATAGTAGCTAGTTCTAAAACACTGAGCTGTACTAAGATGGGATATAATGTCTACCAATGTAATATCTGGCAAAGACATTGTATCAGTTTGCGTATATTGGACCCTCCGGGCTAGGAACGTATGTAACACAAAATCCCTGTCAAGATAATGGGGGTTGATACCCGTCAGTTGAAAATAAACAGGGTCAGGTCGTGGCTAGCAGCAGAGGCCAAGTGGGTCAGGGGATGAACACAAACAATATTCTTTATTCTTCTTTTTTTAAACATTCAAAACGAGGATGGAAGAGGAAAATAGCAATTCTGTATTGATGAACAATATAAATCACTTTTTTGAAAAAAAAAAGGTGGGTCCTGGGCTTAAAATATCTCTCCAGGTGGGGTGGTATTTTCCTCAAAGCTCCACAAACCACAAATGATCATTCTTCCAATATTCATTTCTATGCTCATTGTTTTTATTTGATCAGGGTTCCATTGATTCTGGTGGGCAACAAGTCTGACCTGGTGGAACACAGCAGTATGGAGACCATCCTGCCCATCATGAACCAATACCAAGACATTGAGACCTGTGTCGAGGTGATGCATTTATTTTAATGTATATGTATTCTAGGGATGTACGATAACTTTTTTTTTTTTACCGATAACTTTCAGCTCCTAAAGACTGATACCGATAACCGATAACACACACACATATACATATATATGATCATGACCCAAGATCAGGACATTAATACTATGAACAAACCAAAAAACCTTGGGGTTTTTATTCACACTTGATGCCCGATATGCGGACATCGGTGTCACTCAGACATCAGTAGAATCAACGGGGGGTTTAGGGGGGCGGGCTTGCAAGGGGCGAGATATGACGTAGGGTCGAGGTTCGCAGGATGGCCCCTGTCACTCAGGTGTGTTTTGGTCTGACTGCAGACAGCAACGGAGGCAGAATGGGCAGAACTCTTCGCGATAATCTTAAATGTGGCTGCTGCGATGCATCATATATTCCGTTGCATCGATAAAAGATTGGAGCGTGAGTTACAGACAAATAGAAGAAACAACGAAGAAAAAAGGCGTCGCCAACGACTGCGTTACCGGAGAAAGAGAGCGTCTTTTTTTGCAAGGAGAGCGAGCAGTAGCGTGTGTCAGTTTAAAGTAATGAACGAGTCTGGTTGTGTCTGTGCAAACGTGTACTGTAAAGTTAGTGTTAGCACATTCTATGATCAAAATTTATGTACATAATAATTCTGGTGAATCAAGTTAATTCTTGTTTTCTTGAAACCATGAGAAAAAAAAAAAAAATACTTACAGCATACACTGGCCTGTTCAAGAGATGTACATAATTCTGGTATATCAACTTAAATGTTCCTGGTACCTTATTTATACAACAGCACATTTGGGTTTATGCAAAACAAACATTTGCCCCCTATTCCCTAACCATCCTTCCCGTCTCCCGCCCCTCAATAAACATGTTTCACACACACACACACACACACACACACACACACACACACACACACACACACACACACACACACACACAGCTCTCATCCGCCCCCCCCCCCACACACACTCACAGGTCATACCACCGCCCCCCCCACCCCTCGCGCATGCACACACACCCCTACATGAATATGAGAGAGAGAGAGAGAGAAAAGGAATTTCCGAAACAGCAAGCTACAGCAGATGGGAGGACAGAGAAGAAAACAGGAAGAGAAAACATTTTGTCCGTTGCCCTATAGTTTTCCTCTTCTTTTTTTTTTTCCTTAAGTGTAAATGTCTCAAGGGGAACCCCCATATGGAAAAAAAGAAAAAAACAGGCCTGCCGCCTATACGATACATATTTTGTCCATGAAAGAAAGTTTGTTTGTTCTCCCATAGTATTCCCAAATTGAGAAGAAGAGTGTGAGAAAGGGAGAAAAAGGAACAATCAGCTGCCCCTTCATCCCTTGATTAGTCTGCTCTATCTCCCAGTTTAATCGTTGGATATCTTTTGCATAGCTCACGTTTTGCTTCACGTACGAGGAGGGGAATCTTTAGTTCTTCTTTTCCAATCGCGACTAGCAGAACTGCTGGATGTCTCATCCTAGTTTTAATATTTAGCTCATGTAATTTTTCCCAGAATGCAACGTTATATATATATATATCACACACACTCACAATCTCGCTCTCTCTGAAATTCCATATTTTTGGACAGTTTGCCATATTCTGCTGAGGTTTATTGCAGATTCTTGACACAGTGCAACACTAACAACAACACCTTGAAGTGTATAATCCTTTTGTCTACACTTTTTTTGCAGACACAACATTTAAACTTTACCACATTCCTGTGCTTCTCTTTCTGTCAGTGTTCTGCTAAGAACCTGAAGAACATCTCTGAGCTGTTCTACTACGCCCAGAAGGCTGTGCTTCACCCTACCGGACCCCTCTACTGTCCAGAGGAGAAGGAGGTGAGAGGAGGAGGAGGAGGAGGTGGATCCAGCGTGTACCTATGGGCCTTATTCACTGGCTAGTGGCCATCTTGGTTTTAACGCTAACTTGGTGCGGGAACAAACAGGTTCCGCATTAACCCTGATGTGTCAAAGGTATTACTAACGGATTGACTGAATTAACAGATTGACAGATTGAAGTTCCATAAAATCAGACCCAGAAATAGAACTCGGAGGGGTGACATGAACACCTTTTCCCACTTAGAAGTTGGTAATTACGGTTACTCTGACATTGGGCATAGGAACACTCAGAAATTGTTTAGATACTGGCCATGTAACATTGGTGTATCTAGAAATGGCTGAGATACCTGATAAAACATTATGTTTTAAGTGTACATTAACATAAACATTTATTAAAAATGTTTTACCTTTCCATCTAGTTGCCTCCCTTTTACATCAGAACATTTAAGGTTTCTCAGTTTGACTACAAATGCCTTCCTGTGTTTCAGATGAAGCCTTCCTGTGTTAAGGCCTTAACACGTATCTTTAAAGTGTCTGACCTGGACAACGACGGCATCCTCAATGACAATGAACTCAATTTCTTTCAGGTACTGAAAGACACATTTCTCACTAATTCAATTTGAAACATGAATCAATAGTATGTCGTAAATAAAAACATTATTTAGCGAGTTTCTGCTACATACACATTTTGCTATTGGTAAATAGAAGGGTTAATTGCTTTTGTTAAGAGCCCAACAAATCCACGGTTGTTGCCGATCACATACTGGCTTTAGAAGGAAGTAATGTATTTGATCTGTATTATACGTTATTTTATGTTGCCTCAGGTGTGTGTGTGTGTGTGTGTGTGTGTGTTATTTGTAGAGGACATGCTTCAACACGCCGCTGGCGCCCCAGGCATTGGAGGACGTGAAGAACGTCGTGAGGAGGAACATGACAGATGGCGTCCAGGACAACGGACTCACACTGAAAGGTCAGTCAACCTTTCTCCTCCTGTCCTTCTCTCCCTCTCTTGGGCAATTTTCCTTGAGCGATGCTTAAAGGGTAATTCCGGCAAAAATTGAACTCTTGAGGTCTTTGTTTCATGTAAACACATCAAATAAGCCCCCCTGACCCTTTCATTGTTGATAATCGAGTTTTCCAGGCACAATGTAACAGCCCAATCATGCCCTAATCATGCTACTGCAGAGGTTTGGAACTGTTTTGAGCTATGTTAGTGGTAAAATATGCAGATTTGGAAGCGTTCGCACTGCCCCTAGCCAATAACATGGAAGCCATTTGGGCTGTTACATTGCGCAGGGCAAACTCTACACTCGATTATCAATGAAAAAAGTGTCTGGAGGTCTTATTTGATGTGTTTACATGCCAAAACAAAGACCCTGGCTTCAATTTTTGCTGGAATTACACTTTAAGCTATTGCTAGCAAGGCTCATAAGCAACATTTTAATGCCCAGGGCTAATTTAAAGAGGACTTTTGATTAATTGAATTATGTCTGCTTATTTGCATACATTAATTTCCACATAACTCTGCCATATTTTACTCAATCAACTTTTTGAAATAAATATCTTAAGGTCGGGCACTATTCAGACGCATTTGGCCAAATCTGGTGTAATTTGGATTTACGGTTAATTTTCCACAGTTACTTCTAAGATTTACCAAAACATTCAATGTATAGAAAAATCTATCCGGGGGTAGGTGGCCGGGTGGACATGAACTGCACTGATATCCTGACATTTTGGTAGTGGTTGAGTTTGAGTTGATCCCTCAAACTGTAGGAGACAATTCCTGAAAATCAGGCAGAAGAATAATAGTGTGGTTGCTTTACAACCACACTAATCTGACGCATAAAATATTTCTACATCCGCAAACATATAAATCTTGTGCTCTAACGGCCCTCTCCCCTGCTCACTTGACCCGACTCTGATTGGTCCCATGGCTGCAGGCTTCCTGTTCCTGCACACGCTCTTCATCCAGAGGGGGCGGCACGAGACCACCTGGACGGTTCTCCGGAGGTTTGGCTACGACGACGATCTGGAGCTCACTCAGGAGTACCTGTTCCCCTTGTGAGTGATCGCCCGCTCTTTAACACACAGAGAACGAGGAGAAAAGAAACTATAGCAAACTCTGGAAGCATATTGTAGTTTATTCACTGTTGTTGGCTCTGTACTGCACCCAGTTAATCACAAACTCAGGCCTTGTCCGCAGCTGTGTTAATGTTTACCCCACTGTGGCCGTTCTTCCGCTGTTATTTCAAATCCTTTTTATTTGTCTGTCCAGGATAAAGATCCCCCCAGACTGCACCACCGAGCTCAACCACAACGCTTACCTGTTCCTCCAGAGCGTCTTCGACAAGCACGACAAAGTGAGTGGAATATATTAATTTTTTTTTCAAAGCAAAGGCTGTAAATAGTCTAGCGGTTAGTGAAGTGGTCCTGATTGGTCTTGCCATGTGTGTCGCTTCCAAGGAAAAAAAAACTAAAAACTATTGATGAGAATTAATGTTGATTGAATGTCCCAATGTACCCCAGGACAGAGACTGTGCCCTGTCGCCAGAAGAGGTCAAGGACCTTTTCAAGGTGTTCCCCTACATGCCCTGGGGCCCGGATGTCAACAACACCGTCTGCACCAACGACAAGGGCTGGATCACCTACCAGGGATACCTCTCTCAGTGGACGTACGTTAAAAGCTCACTCACTTTTGTGGTGAGCTTTATGTATCAGCCAATAGAATTGTATTGAATAGGTTGTTCTTCCTGTCAGGTTAACAACGTACCTGGACGTGCAGCGCAGTCTGGAGTACCTGGGATACCTGGGCTACTCCATCATCTACGAGCAGGAGTCTCAAGCTGCCGCCATGACAGGTGAGAGGACACGTGCATCGGGAATGAAACTTTTCCCATTACGGTTTACATGACGAGGACAAAAGGGACATGATAACATAGTCATTCAGAAAATGCAATTTTTTTTTTTGCAGTAGAAACAATACTTGAAACACACAAATTGTAATAGAATTCTACTTAGCTCAGGAGGTAGAGCGGGTTGGCTGGTTCCCGGCTCCTCCTAGCTGAGTGTTGTGGTGTCCCTGAGCGAGACGCCTCACCCTAATTGCTCCTGACGCGCTGGCTGTCGCCCTGCGTGGCTGACTCCGCCGTCGGTGTGTGAATGTGTGCATGAATGGGTGAATGTCAGTCAACACTGTAAAGCGTTTTGGATAAAAGCGCTATATAAATGAGGACCATTTACCATCTTGTGTCTGCCTCTATTTATATACTATTTATACTTTCCACTGTCCACTTGTTTATTTATTTAAAGCCTGAATGTGCAGTATGTGTGGCATACCCCCTATTTTTGTATTTTGTTTTGTCCCTTTTCATGATTCTGTGGCTTTTATTTTCTGACTCTACTATGTAGTTACATTTTTTGGCCAATAGATGGCACTATGAGACCCCTGAATAATGCAGTTGCTTGACGATTAAGAACAGTAAACAAAGCAAGTTAGAACGTAGTTGCTGCGAGTGAAGGAAGGAAGGAAGCAGTCACATTCGCGAAGTGAGCAGTAATAAGTCTGCAAAAGACTGAATAAATGTGGAAATCTTTCCCAGCACGCTGTTGAGTTATCTTTCTTCAAGTGTGCAACATATGCATTTCACTCCAAGACAAATTGAAAGGTATCGATCATGTGCTTTGATTGTTCTCGACTTCGCCTAGGCAAGGCAAGGCAAGGAAACTTTATTTATATAGCACTTTTCATACACAAGGCAGACTCAAAGTGCTTCACATATAAACATTGTCATACAATAAAAGAAAACAATAGTTAAGTAAAAAGTAAAATAGATAGAAAATAAAGGCAAAGTTAAAAAAACATTTTAGAAAGGCAGTTTCTAAAATGAGTTAAAAGAAATGCATTTTAGAAAGTGAGAAAATAAAGGCAAAGTTAAAATAATAAATATTTAAGATTTAGCAGAAAGCTAAAGCAAACATAAAAGTCTATAAGTCTCCTTTGATACAAACATCTGCAGAATGACAATCAATCAGTGTAAATGAGGTACCACGTCATCTGAAAATGCGTGTCGTCCCCTAAGTGACGCGGAACAAGCGCATCGACCTGCAGAAGAAGCAGACGCAGCGCAGCGTCTTCCGCTGCAACGTGGTCGGGGCGCAGGGGAGCGGCAAGAGCGGCTTCCTGCAGGCCTTCCTGGGCCGCAGTCTGCAGGTAGGAGACCCACCACAACCTGTCTCTGCATGGTGCTGCACGGCCTACACTACCTACACAACATGTCGTTAAACCAAATCAGTCAAGTTAAGGGTCATTTCAGAGGAGTTAGTTTAAGAAATCTGCCAATCAGTGATGCCAAATGTTGTGTTGCTGTAAAGGCGCTGATATACATCCTGCGTCACCCTTTCACAAAAATATGATTGGGCAAAAATGACATTGAAATAATGTTATGCGTATTCACTTGGTTAATTTAAATTTAAATTCATGGGAAATTTACCGAGCCTTGATGCAAATTGAGTGCATGACATGGCTATGCGTCAATGCATTTACGTTATGGTGTTGTCGTTCCATCTCTAGCAACAGAGGACGATCAGGGAGGACCACAAGTCCCTGTATGCCATCAGCACTACGTACGTCTATGGACAGGAGAAATATCTTCTGGTAAGCATGGCTTTCCTGTCTCCACGGGAACCAGGTCGCGTGTAGTCTGGATGAGTGTTGCATAAACTACCCATTACTACCCCATCCTTATTCCATCTGTGTCTGTTATTTCTCCCTCACTAAATATCTTCTATGTAAAATATTATTAGTCAGCAGGATTATTCATTCTATCAAGTCGTACAGTACTGGACTTTTCCCATTGAAAGGAAAGTGCCGTCCACCAGACATGACCTATCTCATCCCCTACACAACGGACTTCAACCTCGTCCTGTCAAGGTCACCGTTACAAAGCCTCATGGCCCGGGAAAAAAACAAAACCAACAAAAAAAATAAGACAATTCTACATTTTGCATTTACTTTTGTTCTAACTAGCTATTGTAATATGTGTCACTATTGACGGACAATGACGTTTCCTAATGTGTCTTCTTTACGTCTCATCCTGCCAGCTGCATGAGGTGATGCCCGAGTTTGACTTCCTAGGTCCCGATGAGGCCGACCTATCATGCGATGTCGTCTGCCTGGTGTACGATGTCAACAATCCACTCTCATTTGAATACTGTGCCAAGGTCTACAAGGTGTGTGTGTGTGTGTGTGTGTGTGTGTGTGTGTGTGTGTGTGTGTGTGTGTGTGTGTGTGTGTGTGTGTGTGTGTGTGTGTGTGTGTGTGTGTGTGTGTGTGTGTGTGTGTGTGTGTGTGTGTGTGATTCCACTTGATGCTACTCTTTTAAGCTCTTAATGTTTTATAGCAGTGGTTCTCCCAACTTTTTATACCACATCCTCAGAAAATATTTTTCTCCCAAGTTACCACCATTATGATGATGTTATAAATTATAACAAAATACAGTAGCGGAGGCCTGCCCTATTCAGCTACACACAGTTCATGCAGGAGGCATATTTATTCCATAAAATAATAATATTATTATTATTATTATATTATTATATATTATTATTATTTTTTTTATTATTTATTATAACTGGCCATCTTGTGGCCATCTTGGTTGCATATTTTTGATAACTAGATTTATAACTCAATACCAAGTTTCAGATTTTTTTATAAAACGGGGCGTCGCTCACAGACTACCCAAGTTTGACCACTAGTTATAGTGTTTTTGCCCCGTTCCCTTCCATATCAGAAAAAAAGTGTGCATGGGGTTTGTCTATAAAAGTTGACATGCACTGTAAAAAAAAAAAAAAGGGGTTTTCTTTGGTTGTGAGTTATGGCGCCTCCTGTTGAAGAAGAGGTCCTTTACTTTTCGGTGGACTGCTCATGTGCGATTTCTATACGTGTACCAACTTTGACAACCCTCAGTTGTTTGCCTTTGGTTGAAGTCAGCTCCACATTGACTTCCATTGTAAAAATAATAATAGCTCTGTGAGAAACTGCAACAGTTGTCTTATTTTTTTTCTGGCAGAAACACTTCATGGACAGCAAGACGCCCTGCATGCTGATTGCAGCCAAGTCGGACCTGCACGAGATCAGACAGCACCACAGCCTAACCCCGCTTGAGTTCTGCCGCCGACACAAGCTCCACCCGCCCCAGCCCTTCACCTGCAACACCAGTGATGTGCCCATCAAAGAGCTCTACACCAAACTCACCACCATGGCAATGTACCCGTGAGTACAACTCTCGCCTCCTTCCTCTCCTCTACCCTCCTTTCTGCTCCTCCCGAGTATTTGACTCCGAGCGTGCTGTCCACCCCCGTCCCCTACTCCACCTCCGGAGATCTTCCCCGTGCATTCACCTCCTCTCTCCTGCTGCTGCTCCTTGCCTTCCTACCTACTGTTCAGATCCCTCTGCCCTTCCAGATGTTTGTCTGGCTATAGGGGCTGCTTTGTGTGGGTTGTGATGGTGGGGATGAATTTAGGAAGTTAAGCTTTTTATTTAAAACGTTTTTTTGTTATTTTGCCCAAGTGAACATGGTCGACAATGTAAATTGACTGCACTAGGGTCGTCCAAGTATTGAAATCAATCTATCTAAGACTCGCCTACACACAGAAGTTTTGATAATGGTATGGATTCTAGAAACTTGAAAGCTGATTACGACTCAAACAATGTGCAACAAAAACAGAAGATAGGCTGCTGGTTGGTCGTCGTTGTCCATTCTGGTAATTACATTCGAAGTCTATGATGACCAAATACAAAACGTCTCCACTTTTTACCGATTACTAGCGAGTAATAGTAAGTAGTAGTTTAATAGTAATAAAGGTTACGGCTATGAAGGCAAAAGGTACATGTTTTGCCTTAGATTTTTTTCCATACAAAGCGTATTGCCGGAAATGATTTAATTAGCGGACCAATCACAGCCTTAGCGGCGGCGTCGACTCGACACAAGGTTACAGTTTTTGGGAGGCGCATGTCAGGCTCTTGCGGTGGACGCAAGGAGGGTCCGCAAGGACGTAACAAGTCCTTTACCCCCTTGCATTGCGTGAACCGTGGGGCCATAATCAGCCCTTTAGTAGCCACAGACGGCTCATGTCACTGCTCGCCGCAACGGCCCACTTTTACAACGTTATCTTGTGATTCGTCTGCAAGCGCTTGCCAGTTGCAGCAGCAGTTTCATTGCAAATTCTGCGATTTCGATCTCAATTAACCCGTTAGCGTAAAACGGATCTTTCAGGATCAGATAAGCCTTTCAAGAAGATTAACATCCTTGTAATCCCCTTCCCTGCTAAATCTCCATTTACGAAGATCCTCTAGTCCATGACTGAAATAATTGGTTTAAGCCCTCAAACGGCACTTAAAAACCTTGTGGCTTCAAGGATTTGGATGATGGGGGAAGCAGAGTATAGCTCAAAGGATACCAAACAAAGTCTGAATCAGACTAGTATTTTGCTGGATTTCTAATGGATCAGACCAATGTTGAAGTTCTGCTCTTGCCAGTGTTTGGGACTAATCTCAATTGCTGTTGTTTCCCAATTTCCCTTTCTCTCCTCTTAATAAGCAGGCGTTCTCCTTATTTCCCCCGCCATCCTTGCTTTTGACTTTGATGCAAAATAACTGTGTGTGTGTGTGGGAGTGGGCTGAACGATTAATCAAACTGACAACGCAATGTAATAGAACGCAATTTTTAAATTGCAAAGGCTGTGATAAAGAAAAAAAATCAATTCTGTAACTTTCAGTGTCGTGATCGGAAACACAGGGCCACTTGGGGTTCAAGTGTGCAGGACTCTACCCTACACTCACCTGACATGCAAGTGAGAGTAGATGAAGAAAACTAACTTAACTAACTTGCCACACCGCGCTTTCATTTGTTGATGTTGACATAAAAGAAAAAGACGGACAAAAACCCGACCAACCCAAATCAATTAGGCCGAATATAACCTTGCAGGGATCAATGAAATGTTCGAGAGTATATATGAATGCGATTCAAAATGACACAGCGAATGACTAAGGCAATAGCAGAGTTCATAGGGAAAGATATTATGCCCCTCAACACGTGTCCAAGGCTTGGTTTAAAGATCCCATGGCATGCTACTTTTTGGATGCTTTTATATGGGTGTTAGTGGGCCCAGAATACAGTGTTTGAAGACGTTAACAAAATGCAGCCTTGGTGCAGAATTACAGCAACTATCAGCCAGTCCCACAGTGAGCTCTCCACAAACGTGCCGTTTTTTTAGAGGCGGGTCAAGGTGGAGGGTGGGGGTGTGGCCCTGAGCAGTGGCCACGGTACCATGCACTAGTGTGTACAAGTGGATGTATCGCAATGGCCCGGATTCATAATACCATCGGAGGTGCACACAGCTTTTGGCCATGTTCTGTAAATATTCTAGAACACTCCGGCAGGAGTCCTGGAGCTCTATATGTAAATAATATAATATAATATATAGATATCTATATAATAATATATGTATTATCACGGCCATGTGCTAGGTCCATGTTTCCAGGAAGTCTACACAAGTCGAGGCGTCAACAAATTCAATCTAACAATCTCCCCTCTTGATACTTGGCTGTTTTGAATTTGTTGGCGCCTCTATTATATTATTTACTTCCTGGAAACATGGACCTACCGGTAAGGCACAGACTTGGAAAACATGGAAAAAGTATTTTTTTAATAAACTCCCGATACGCTAACCAAGTTGTTGATGCTTTGTTTTGTATGTATGTGAGACCCTAGTCATGCTACTGCAGAGGTTTGGTTGTATTTTGAGCAATATTAGTGGATAAAAAATGCCGATTTGGAAGCGTTCTCTGTGCCCCTAGCCAATAACACAAATGAAGTTCCCTCACAGGAAAAATAAAGTTCTTTGATTTAATGTGTTTGGCCAGGCTGCCAAAGCTAATACAGGCCGGAGCTAAAAACAGAAGTTTAGGAGTGGTAGAGCCCATATTTGTTCTTTTTTATATTTTTGCACTTTAGTTTGTGTGATTGTTACGATTACTGACTGGAGAACAGTAAGATTTGTATTATTATTTTTTACAATTTAATATTTAAATAAATTAATAATTTTCATAATATAAATCCATGCATCAATTCATCTAATTTTATTATAAACCATAGGCCTGGCCTACAGGAAAGAGCAGTTTGTATCCAATGTTGTGTTGGTCATGATTTATTGCTTGTTTAGTAAATAATACAGAAGATAAGGAACTTTAAAAAGAAAAATTGCACACTAAATCACAATCACAGTATTTGTCTAAAATAAATCATGCTTCAATTATTTTCCCAAATCGTTCAGCCCGTCTCTCTCTCTCTCTCTGTCTCTGTCTCTGTCTCTCTCTCTCTCTCTGTCTCTCTGTCTCTGTCTCTCTGTCTGTGTGTGTGTGTGTGTCCGCGTGTACCCGAGCCAAGTACACTTTCCATATCTATCTGACTGGGACTCGAACCCTCCACCAAAGCGAGCTACTACCTCTACACCAACACTTCCCACCCACCCACCATGTGCAGTCCAGCCGTGTCGGTGGTGACTCAGTGTGGTGGTGGTGGTGACTCAACAGTGTGTTGTGAGCAACATTTTGCCATTTGTGTCTCCGTCCGTCCACACTGTTGTGTATCTCTCCCCCCCGCAGCCACGCCCATCTCCGCTGCACGTGTGCCGGCAAAAGGTGCGCGTATTGCCTGTGTCAGAAGCTCCTGACGTGGGGATTGCTGCGCAGTGTTAAGGCTCGGCTCCACAGGGTGGAGCTCCACAGGTCCATAAACCGTAGAATACACTGGTTATTAACATTATTGTCTGCTCCTTTCCTCCAACGTCCTCCTCCAACCTCACTAGCTAGAAGGTGGTAGGGTGGGCCGGGGGAAACCCTCCTCTCTAACACTAACCCTCAAGTACTGTCTGTATAGTGACCTTTTCCCATTTCCTAGCTACCCATTTGACCTTGCATATTCACCGCAAGGAGAGCAAATGTAGGTGTTTGTGTGGGTGGCACGTGTTAAAGTTCCCTGTGTATGTAGCACTGTTGTTTGTAAACTGGCATAACTTATCTTAACAGTTTACAATGGCCAGCATAGAACTAATGTACTGCATTAATGTTAGTTAATGAGTTAATGTCCTGTCACACCCGCTCATGAACAGGAAATAAAGCACTGAGGTCCTTCCGATTTAGGTTTTCTCATACAAGTCAAGGTGTACAGTCCAGGTAATAGAACAGTGATGATATTTTCTGGCTGCATGGCAGGAACAATAACCTAACAAGTTTGACTGGCAAGTCCGGACCTGGAGTTTTTCCACCACTGGTCTTCTTGCCTGGTGTGAGTGTCAGGGCACATTTTTCAGACTCAAAAATTTGAACTGAGCATGATATCGGGAGCCATTGTATCCAATCAATGCTGTGCTATATAATAATTAAGTCATTAAGTTAGACTCCTTTATCCACAGCAGCTCACTGTGAACTTGTATACATCGTCATTAATGATAAGGTATAGGCAGAGGGTCTTGCTCAAGGGTGCCTACAGGGTAGGCTGCTGCAGACATTCAGGACCCAGCTTCAGGCTCGGAGTCGAAACCCTGGTGGTTAGGTGTTACCATGTATTGCTCCAGCCACATCATGACCTCCAGTCCCCTCTCTCTCTCTCTCTCTCTCTCTCTCTGGCCTGCTGGGCCAGCTAGCGTCTGGCAGCCAGGCCAGGGACCTACCACCACTATGGGTGATGCTGCCTACCAAGGCTGCTTGAATGGCATGTTGTAAAGTCTAGCAAACAAGTTGGAGGTTCCTCTCGTGTTGGATACCAGTTGGACCTGCATGGCTCTCGACATAGATTGAGATTCATAACGGGGACACAATTCATAAGCATGAATTTTCGGGGGCATTTCTACTTGACATTGTATTTGTTCCCCACTGTGACGCAAAGATATAACCAGGGTCTGTACTGTAGCTGAAAAAGGATGGAGGTGTGACAAATTCCCGTGGCATAGCAAAGTCAGTGAAGATATGCTAAAGTGTTAAATTCAATGCATATCTCTGGTGACGCTGGTGATTTTTTTATATTATGTACATATGACATAGCATAGTAAGTAGTGGCAGATATATGTGATTTATGCATCCATTGTCATAATTGATACGTACAGTAATTATTTCATAAAGATCAAATTTTGTCAGGAAACTGAGCAGTTGAGATTCTAGTTTTATCACTGCTGAAGTTTCTGATGTAGCCCAGGTGACTAGATACCAGACGAAGCATTTAACCACAGCATCCCCTCCTATATTTGTTCTCATGTAGCGGATATGCAAAGTGGAATGTAGAGTTTGTTTGTTATTTGTTATTTGCATGAGTGTGACAGATGTAACCCATTTTTCATGTCACCCATATACCCTCAATTGATAATCTAATTGAGTGTGGAAGATTGAAATGGATTTTTACATTTATTTGTTTTCTACATTTTTGTTATTCACTATTATTTCATGTTACATGTCCTGTCCTCTCCCTCTTGCCCCTCTATCTGTCTCTCTCTTCCACATCCTCTAGGTCTTTAGCTACATATCTCTGGCTCCCGTTCGTCCTCTTCCTCTTGCATGTCTTCACTCTTTGCTGATTTATTTTCCCTAACCCTAATAACCCTGCCATGCCTTTATCTGCCCTGAGCTGCTAATGCCTGCCCTGGTCAATAAGCAAAACATCCCCCTCTAGTGGTGGCAGGGAACAATTTCTGCATATAGCCTCACATTCGGTTGTCATAATGCCCTGTGGTTAGCTCCTGTATGGTTAATTAAAACCGTACGGTTTTAAGGGGTGTCCGTTGCACTGCGCATTTGTTGTTAAAAGCATGTTACAGTGTTTGTGTTGGCTGAATTTGGATGTTGAAAGAGTGGAATGGCGTTTTGTTGGACCCCATCAGAGGACTTGGATAGATTGCCTGCTTGAATGTAATTTGTGGACCCTGGCACTCCCAGTTTATGTGCCTATACTTCCATGGACTATTTGGAATTGGGCATACCAAATTATTAATTAATTATTAATTATTATTAGGTATCGTACAGGTACAGGTGAAACTCGAAAAATTTGAAGATTGTGGAAAAGTTCATTTATTTCAGTAATTCCACTTGAAAGGTGAAACTAATTTATTACATAGACTCATAACATGGAAAGTGAGATATTTCAAGCCTTTATTTGTTATAATTTTGATGATTATGGCTTACAGCTTACGAAAACCCCAAATTCAAGATTTCAATATTACATTAAATCAATACTGTGCTTGACAAGTCAAGCACAGTAATCCTATGTCATTGAACCAGGTTTTGGTACTTTTGGCAGTGTGGGCAGGTGCCAAGTCCTGCTGGAAAATTAAGTCAGCATCTCCATGCTTCCTTCAGCAGACAAGATTTATGAAGTGCTCTAAAATGTCCTGGTAGATGGCTGCGTTGACTCTGGACTTGATAAAGCACAGTGGATCAACACCAGCAGATGACATGGCTCCCCAAATCAACACAGACTGTGGAAACTTCACCCTGGACTTCAAGCATCTTGGATGGCCTTTTTCTGACAATCTTCTCCAGGCTGCGGGCATCCCTGCTGCTTGTGCACCTTTTTCTTCCACACTTTCCACTTCCACTTATTGATTGATTGATATCTTTATTTCGATCATGTAAACGACAGTGTAAAAAAAAAAAAATAATAATAATAAATAAATAAGATAAAATAATAATATAATAAGTGAACAGAAAAAATGTATACACAACATCTCATAAGCAACGCAGTTTACATGAGCGAAAAGGAGTAGGAAGAAGTATAAACTTATCTAATCCTACCCCTATAATTTTAACTTAGGTTTAGATTAATATGCTTTGATTCAGCCCTTTGAGAACATCCAAATTCTTTTGAAATTACCTTTTGAGGCTTTCCATCCTTGTGGAGGGTGTCAATGATGGTTCTCTGCACAACTGTCAGGTCAGCAGTCTTCCCCATGATTGTGAATTCTGCTGAACCAGACTGTCCACACATATACGATTTTAGTATAAAAACGTGTAAGTCTTGTACGAGTGGCGGCTGGTGGTTTTTAAAGTGAGGGAGGAAGGACTGCACGCTTGGTTGCCATTGGCCTGCTTGCACTGTTAGTGGCAATAGTATGTGAGACTCAAGTTGTTTCAGGGTGTATTGGTGAACTACAAAATAGCAGGGAGGGATAATGATGTGAATAAAAATTGATACAAATCCACCAGTGGCAGCATTATATTTTTAAAGCTGGTGGGCAGCATGTATTGGACTACAAGGGCAGAAGGAAAGGATGCAAAGCCAATTAGTCAAATCAGGCCTACTCTTGATTTGTAAAACTAAATTAAAAAATATGGGCCTATCATTGGGCCTGTTTTTGCCCTCCATGACTTAAGCTATTGGTTGTAATTCGGCTATGTATATTTTCAGTTACAATTGTTTAAAAAAAAAAAAAAAAAAAGACAGAATACCAAAAGTGATGCCATTTAAAATGCATCATGCTCTGAATCATTCACTAACATCCTTTCCACAATATTAAACAGAACGGTCAGAGTAACAAACAATTAAAAGAACAAGAACATTATTTCACAACTATTTACATGGCCTAACATTGTTTGAGGTGAATGTTAGGATGTTTCAGAATGTTGGTCATGGTGTTAAGCCAATTATAATTAGGGACTTCATTTATAGATCAAGTCAATCCTCCTCGCTGTTTGTGTTGCAAAGATATCAGTGACCTGGTCATGCCAAACGGGATATTTTTTAAGTGATTTCAGAATAACGGCGTGTGTAGCTCCACGTTTTCGCCACCCTTTCAGACGGCTTGGTAACCCAACGGAGTGTCGAAAAATAAGCAGGCTCAGCGCGTTTCTTTCGGGACCTTGCCCAACTTTTGGCAGTGGAAACGCCAATATAAGCGAACAGAACCGCACTGTACCGCAACGAACAGTAGCGCACAGCTCGGTGGAAACAAGGCTAGGACTGAGCGGAGCGCCGCGGGTTCGTTGGTTCTCGTAGACTTGAGGGGATAACCCCTCCCTCCGGGTTGATCCACCGCCTGCTTATTGGTTCATAGCGCAGCCGGGACTCCTTCTTATTGGTTAATAGCGCAGCTATGTCGTAGCTAGTCCCACCCACTCAGAGGAGGAACTTCCTCCTCTCTCCCATTGAACCCCAATGTTATTCACCGGCCGCCAGCACCGGAGGGGAAATGAATGGGAGTCAATGGGGGCTCAGTTCCTCCCCGCAGTAATTGTCAATAGGGGGTGCTAATGTCCCTTTACCCAGGGAAAGGAACATTACATGTACAAAGGCATTAAAGTAGTCATATTAAGGGCATTAATTCATTACAGTAGTCTGGGCAATCTACATTTTTTATTCTCAACAATGTTAAGGAGGATCTTCCTCCCTCTCCTCACTGGAGAAGCCTCTTGTATGTTTGGTGCGACCGTCCCAAAGGACCCGTTTCTTTTTGGGCCTGCAAACGCACTAAATTTTGAACCCAGGTCCCAGGGTGGAAAAGAGAGAAACGGCCCCCCTGCGTTTTTTGTGTTAGGATTTGTGAGAACCCCAGATACGCAAACAATGACGTCATTATTTGTGTAGCTTTACATACAGCCCCTTACCCCTTAACTGTACATTAAAAAGTATTTTCTGCTCAATCTACAAGGTTTAACAACTGCTGTTGTTCTTCGGTTTCTCCGCATGCTCCGCCTCGTCTCCTTGTTTTTTCTGGAGGAGAAACGGCGCCACATATAGGCCTGGAATATGTACTACAGCGTTTCTACAGCTAGATGGGTTTTTGCAATGAGTCCATCATTACGGAAAATTCCTGCCACATGGAAATGGGATGCCACAGGAAAACGGGGGGGGGGGAGACAATCTTTTTCTTTGTTGAGAGACCATTTAAAGGCTCAGGAACCCTTTGCAGGTGTTTTGTATTAATTAGCTGATCAGAGTTTGACCCTTTGAGCCTACAATATTGAACCTTTTCACAATATTCAAAATTTCTGAGATTTTGAATTTGGGGTTTTAATAAGCTGTTAGTATCGTCAAAATTATAACAAATAAAGGCTTGAAATATCTCACTTTCCATGTAATGAGTCTATATAATTAGTTTCACCTTTTAAGTTGAATTACTGAAATAAATTAACTTTTGCACGATATTCTATTCTATATTAAACAAAAATAGATTTTGACCTGAATATTGACTGCAACCTGTGCTTGGTTGTTTACATTTCTTACTTAACATTTTGAGACAGACCTACCAAACCTTTTAGCTATCAAGTTGTCTTTAGCGACAAATCTTTTTTGGTGTTGCATAAGATCCTTTTTGAAATAGTGAGCAACAGATAATACGTTTGTTTTGTTGTATTTGTTTTTCCTATTTGGGTCAGGGGATGTTAGTATAATGTGGTCTTGTAAAGTCCTTTGATATTTTAACTGTGATTTAAGGTCTCTACATTTGACGTAAGTTGACGATAATATTGTAGCAGCCGATCAATTGGTTGTGCAAATGTGTATTCACTCCACCTTTACACTAAACGACCAAACCCGGCTATCGTGTGTGTGTGTGTGTGTGTGTGTGTGTGTGTGTGTGTGTGTGTGTGTGTGTGTGTGTGTGTGTGTGTGTGTGTGTGTGTGTGTGTGTGTGTGTGTGTGTGTGTGTGTGTGTGCGCTCTCATGCATTGTGTGTGTTGATTGCCCTCTGCGTAAAACCTTGGGGTTTTGCTTGCACTGTGTAGGTGGAGTTAGGGTTGTGGTTCTTGTTGGGTGGGTTGTGTGTGTCGGTGTGTGTACGCGTGCTTGTAATGAAGAGGGCAGTCATGTGATCTCTCTTCACCGTGGAGGACCCCCACCGTTGAAGTCGACACAGACGTGCACGGCTGGAGACCGCACCCAGAAAGGTGCGTGCGTGCGTGCGGGCGTGTGTGCTCTCTTCTGCGTGGGTCACCGTTGTGCACACACTCGCCTCGTCACGGTTCATGGACGGGCCGATGGTCGTATCGGGGGAGGAAGGTAAAACGGTTACCGGTATGTTCCATGCATGGGGAGGAGTTCCAGACCCACCACCCTTGCAGTTGTCGGTTTGTTGTTTGTCGGAGTCTTGCCTGCAACTTCCTGCTGCCAGGAGCAGGGTCTATAGCTCGGCCCCGGGGGGCCAGGGCTTGGAGAAGGGGGGTAGAAGGTTTTGGGGGTGTTGGTAACTGGCGTCCACTGGAGGTTGAATGGTGGAGGTGTGGGTGTGTCTATAGGTTGATTTGGTCACTTTTGTCTGAGCGTTTAACCCTCTTAATTCCTTTTTGTCCTCTGCTTCCTATCATTGTTCCCTTACTGAGCCTCCAGGTGCAGTCCCGACTGCGTTTGTCTCGTGCTAAAGCAGCTGTTTGTATCTTTTGCCACTACCTGGCAGGAAGTATTTTCCACAAGCAGTACTTGATTTATTCTATTACTCATTCTACCTTTTTTAAGTGTCAGCAGCAATGTTGGTGTCCTAACCTAGCTATTTAGTTTTCTAAAATAACTCTTAAAACTAGTACTCTTCTGTATCTTTCTCCATTACTGTCTTTCAGTCCCCCTCTGGATCCAAATGACAAAATGAAGCCAGTCTGTGGTGAACATTGTTTGATTTTTGATACCAACTCGATATCCATGGGATAGAAACTAGACAAAAATGTATTAGTCGAGTTTTATTTATCCAGGCTAGCTGTAAGTCTTCTTCTAGGGACATTTTCTGGGTCCCAGTTGGTGTTCAAACAAAATATATCAAAATGACAAACATCTCAAGAAGTATATATAAGTATGTAAGTTTATATTATTATGCGATGCATGAGGGAAACTAATGTGGTTTGTGCAAACTGTGCACGTTATAAACCTACGTTATAAACTATTCTTCAAGTACACCCAAAATGATGATTGATGTTCCCAGGCAAAGAGATCCTTTGTTTCGTCATTTGGCCAGAAGATATAAATGTTGGTGGACCAGAATCAACCACCCACGCACGCACACACACACACACACACACACACACACACACACACACACACACACACACACACACACACACACACACACACACACACACACACACACACACACACACACACACACACACACACACACACACACACACACACACACACACACACACACACACACACACACACACACACACACACACACGCACGCAACTCGACTCATACCCTCCACGTTGCCATCTAAGCTCCCTTGTTGTTCCTCTTCCAGGCACATGGCGCAGGTGGACTCAAAGAACTCCACGTTCTGGCTCCGGGCGAGTCTGGGGGCCACCGTATTCGCCGTGCTGGGCTTTGCCATGTACAGAGCACTGCTGAAGCAGCGATGATTCACCGTCACCGGGCGCATGCATGAGGCATCAAACCCCCCCACCCCCCCTGCTCCCTCTCATGCCATAATGGCCGCCTTATTCCTGACAGACTAAAGACTACTCCCGCCAAAACCACCCGGGCCTCGCTGCATCATCACCACCAACCCTGTGTACCCCGTCGCAAGAACAACAAGTGGATGGCCAGATGGATGCATTTTATAAATATATATATTTGAAAATAAAGGGTGTTTTTTTTCTTATTTTGTTGAGTGGAATGGGAAATGGTTTATTTTAGAAATCTTGAGAGATTTGTGTGCAGTTTAACTGCAGCCAATCTAGGATCATCCTATTCTATTCCAGGCTAGACATAAGTAGTAGTCATGTTTTAAACTTTTAATTACACATGCACGCATATCAACATGCATACATTTTAGGACTGATTCCCTCCTCAGATAATGTAACCCAGAAGGAAATGTCAAGATTGATGTGACTATATCATCCAAACAAAGCAATTTCTATCATTTTCTTGTTTATATTAATTTATTATTTTCTTTCCATTTACTTTATTTTTGGGTCTGTTTCGAGTGTTTTGCTCAGCACCACATGGAGGGATGGAGGGAATTACCTTTTAGGGTATTTTAAGTATTATCAGTGGTGTTTGTTTATCATGAGAATCTCCTGCTCATTTGCTGCTTTTAAAATGGCACCTTTTTTCTGTTCTGTTTTCATTAACTTCGACACACTAAAATTATGTTATTCTACACGATGATCTACCCCCCCCCCCTCCATTAAAGCTCTGGAACTGTTTATCCGTATGGACTTTTCCAGAATTTACAATATAGGTACAATAAATGTGAGTTTGATCTGATACTGCCTTGTGTATTTTATTCTGAGTCTTAAAATGGGTGCTGATTGATAAACATGTTTACTAAAAGAGCCAAGCTGGCCCCTCAGGGGTATTCCATCAAAGTCGCTAACGAAAGCGGCACTTAGTTGATTAAGCCCGGTTAGAACTAGCGCCAACTTCCACTTGAGGCTTAAGCCGTTCCATCAATGCAGTTCAGCCGCACCTTGCTCAGGTTAGTTCAAGCCAGGCTAACGTTATCCTGGATTACGCACGTTCACGAGATATGTAACCAGCCCAGAACCGTGAATGTCGAATCATGGATCAAAGGACCGAGCGGGATCTTTTCCAGCGGCGAACAGAAGCTGCTTGTGGAGGTCTATGAGGAGTACAAGCATATAATAACTCAAAAAGGGAACACCGTAACCATTAATGTTGGCAAAAAATGGCCGTTCTCTTGGATGCATAAGTAGTATTAAGCGTAGGCTAACATTAATTAATTGAATATTGACCATGGATTTTTAAACAGGGAGATATTCTCGAGTTAACGTGTTGGACTTGCACCCGGTCGTCCAGGGTTCAATCCCCACGCAATTAGTAGGACTAATATAGGAAGCATTAGGCCTACTGGAGAAATCATAAAACTTTTCATGCCATTCATTTTCCATTTCTTTGAATATTCTAAATTAGGGAATTAATACAATTAATAAAGGGAATTACAAAGTTAAGCCAACGCCAAGAATAGGCTACTATGAAATACTGGACGCGAACTCGGGTCGCTCGTATCACAGGGCAAGTGCTAGACCATTCAACCCAACCATTCAATACAACTACTGATTCCTGATTTTGTTATAATACATAGATTTGTATAAAAATGTGTTGAGAAAATAGCCACGGTGACAATAGATAGCAATTCATTGAATTATTTTATTTGCATCATTTAATCTTAGACCCTAACTGTGTGTTCACACCGCACTTCGCCCCGCGACACGTTTCAATGTTAAGTGAACGTGGAGACGCGGGCAAATTTTTTTTTCGCCTATTCGCGCCACAAGATTTGATTGACAGCGCGAAATTTTTCCACGTGAACGGCGAGCGCATTCACGTGGATTCGCGCCGCGAATAATTCGCCCCGCGAATAAAGTTAAAATATTTCAACTTCTTCGCGGCATTCGCGTTGAAACAGCCAATCAGTGTTCACTCCCTGTGGGTAACGTGGGTGAAGTAACGTAAAACAGCCAATCAGCGTTCACTCCCTGGGTGACGTCACGTAACAGCCAATCAGTTCACTCCCTGGGTGAAGTAACGTAAAACAGCCAATCACCGTTCAACCGTTCAGTGAACCGCAGCTTGGAGGAGAAAGTGATTGTTGCCGTTTGCGACTCCCGCTCTATATCTACATATAATATATAAATATCTATATCATATAATATATACGATATATATAATATCACGGCACAAAGCGGTGTGCGCCTCCGGATTATATTATTAACCCATAAACGACGGGGTCTCCCTCTTCCACAACAGGTACAGACACACATCTCGGCCATGGTTGATGAGAATGAATTGGCATGAATGACCGTTGCCAGGCAAAAAAAAAATTTGCCCCGCGAATGCACACAAAAATGCACAGCGACAAATTATGATTTGTCGCGCGGCAACATTCGCCTATTCGCGCGAATAGGCGAAATGGGACAAAGTGCGGTGTGAACACACAGTTAGTGAAAATTTTTCGGTTTGTAGGCCTACTTCATATATGTACATTTATGACAAAATTGTGAGGACTAGGCTTGGCGGAACCTTCTGATGGTACAATTGTTGCTGACAGATGGATTTCTCTGAAACACCGCTCAAGTTAGCCTGACAGTTAAGCCGTTTCTCAATTCGCGTTCTCGTGTGTGCTCGTGTACTTGCGTTCTCGGTAAACGTCATCAGTGGTAGCCCAAGCACTGTTCCAATTCCAAGTACGCGAGTATGCGAATACTGACGTAAAACCCGGAAGTGTTTTCGATGCGTTCTCGATGAGGCCGTTCTACCGAGGATGCATCGGAGGTGACTCGTGTGGACTTGGGACCGTTAAATATCCCAGAATGCATCATCGAGTCCACTGCTGTTCCAATTGCAGGTGCGTACTTGCGTTCTCGGAAGTCTGTACTTGAAAGTCCGGACTTGCCAATTACGTACTTCCAAGTCCGCGAGTACGTCGGGACTATTATGGGACGATCTTGGGAGGAGCATGGCGCTCGTGCACACACGCCAAATTCAACGCAAGTTGGTATTTATAACGAGAAGAGCGTGTACAGCTGTGCGCCGCACGGTTTTATAAATCTGAATATTTTTGTGCGTATGCAGGTTCTGAGGTTTGGCAATGTTTTAGGGAGGGTTTTACGCAGAGTTTTATAAATGAGGCCCCAGGGGCCTCATGTAGGCCTACTAAGACTTGCGTGGATTTCTGACTAAAACTTTGCGGACGCCAAAATCTGGAAAGCTGCTGCACACAAAAAAATCTGGATGTATCAATCCATGCGTAAGCACGATTTCACGCAGATTCTCTTTGTACATCCCAATTAACGTGAAATTGTGCGCACGTGCACGAGCCCGTCTCTCCACCCAGTCTCCTCCCTCATTTAATATGCTAATTCGTATAAATAGACCTGCAGTAGTGCGCTCGTTAGGAGAAAGGAGAAAATGGCGAAAGGAAGAAAAAATAACTTTAGTGAATGCGAGGTGGAGGTGCTGATTTCGGAGGTAGAGGCCAGAAATAAGATCTTGTTTGGCTCTCTTTCCTCAGGAATCAGCACCAAAAGCAAAAAACTGGCATGGGAAAACGTTGCCAAGTCGGTCAATGAGGTTGGGGCGGAAAGCCGAACTGTGGCTGACATTAAAAATAAGTGGTCGGACATCAAGGTGGGCGTAAAAATAAAGTTGTCTGCCCACCGGAGAAGTGTGGGTCAGACGGGCAGCGGGGCGGAGTCGGGGAACTCGCCCTATTTGAGCAAAGGGTGGCAGCTAGTGGTGGCTCGTTCGCGAACGAATCAGTTTGAACGAACGACTCTTTAAAACGAACGAACTGACCTGATTCGCCACTCTTGTTCGTCGTCGTTCGTCTCGTTGTCACAAAAAATATATATATTTTCAACTACATTACCAGGAAATAGGTCTTAAAAAAATACAACCTGGGCAAATGTGAGCCGTAATAAGTTCTTTATTTATTCCACCACCATGCATTAAGACCAACAATTACCACTTAACAAAAAGAGAAACTAGCATGATACAGAGAAGGGAAATGTCAGATACTTTGTATGTGAAATATTATTATGATTCACACAATCACATACTAACACACCTATATTATACTTAGCTCACATGTTACAGTTCTGAAATAGACTACACACCATTAAGACTGGTTCAAAGGGCGAAATTGCTTCTAAGTCTTGAACAAGGCTTGGGAGGAAATCTTATACTGTCCCTCTTCAGAGTTGGATACTTGAAACAGATGACCCTCGACATCAGGGGCCTTAATCACGCTAGTGGCCATCTTGGTTCCAAACAGCAGCTGTGTTCAGGGACCTGAATGCAGCGCCCAATATTTAGAACCAAGATGGCTATTGGGGGATTGTGGTCATCTTGTGGTTTTAACATATTTGCCTCATACCACACTTCATAGTTCCTCATCCATGTTATTAAATATATCCTAGCACAGACACTGTGCAAAATTTTTCTCATGTCAAAACAGAGAGCTACTGGAATGGTGACACTTAGAATACTTTCTAGCCACTTCACTTACACAATATTGCCATTCAAATTATGAACAAAATATTTACACATATAGTCAACATATCTGTAGTGATATTTGAAATGAGAAAAAAATGTATTTGTGCATTCCCAACCCTAAAAAAACTAAAATGCATAACATTTTACTTTCTTGTGTTTAGATTTAATTCATTACGACAACTTAAAGCTTGGTCAGTTTAGCAACCTAATGGTTAAAGAATAACAATAGCTTTTTGGTTTGTAGTGTAAGTAATGAATAAAAACAAAATAATAAACAAATGTTCACGTCAAATAAACAAATTCTGTCAACATACATTAATACCTCCTCAATATGTTAGCATTGAGGAGGGAGGGGAATGGGGATTGTGCAAGATCCAGGAAGGAACCCTAATATTTACCATACATACATACATACATAACATACATAACATATACAATTTTGGTCATAATATGAAGTAATAATATGAAGTATATAATGACAGTTTCATTTTTCATCCATATAATCAACTCTAACTCAAATCCTGGACAAAAAATGAACAGCCATGTTAGCTTCTTTGTTTAAAATGTAAAAGATGATGGCTTTGCCAACAGAGTGGACTCTTGCATCTTCTCGCATCTTCATATTCTTATTCAAAATGTATTAGCGTACACTGACCATTTTGTGAGCAGCTGTCACCAGCGGCTGTCTCCACCAGCACTGGGAGGAGGAAACTAGGTGTGGGCCTGGGACGGTTCCATGAGGAACTCCTCCAGGACCGCGATGATCCTGCAGGCCTCAGGCAGGTCGCTGTGTTCCGCCTTGGCGTTCTGCAGTAACACGTCACCGTTGCCGCAGCCCTGGAGGAACTGGCAGCAACGGAAAAGGGCATAATGGCTCATCTCCGCCTGCCGAATAAAGCGCTTCAGGCTGTTCATGTCTTGAATGGCCTGTAGATGTGGAGGGGGGGGTGGGTGAAACAAAAACAATGTGACATTAAATCTACTGCAGGAGACCCATGCTGTAAACAAGAACATCCTGAGGTCCCTGGGTATACCCTGACCGGATACATTGCCAATAAACACCATGGCATGGCTACGTTTGTCAACAACGACATGGCCTGGTCAGCTATAGCAATATCAGAGATATCAGCAGAAGTAGAATGGAATCACAACGAAAGTGCAAGACACTACCATCGTCAACATCTACAAGCCACCTTCAAGCAGACTGATCTCATCGTTGTCGCCAGATGTCCCAGCCCCTGCCGTTTACGCTGGAGACTTCAATAGCCGTCATACAGAATGGGGCTACATTAGCTCCAGTGCTGATGGTGACTTCCTGGTAGATTGGGCCTCTACTGCTGAGGCGACACTCCTATGAGATCCGAAGGAGCTGCCCACTTTCTACTCTGCACGATGGAACAGCACCACCAATCCAGAGCTGGCATATGCAAAATGGCACAACAACCAGCCACTCCCTTTCTAACACATCCTGGACATGTTCCCCTGGTCACACCATCGACCGTCCTGTCCCTGTTCCAACCAGGGCAAGGGGGGGATGCCTAGAGGTGGAACTGTCACGAGGCAAACTGGGCACGCATCATGACACTAGTGAAAAAGGGAGCTGCTGGCCCACCACCAACAACCTATATTATGTTCAAGTGTGACATGTGTGTGCTGGGATGACGGATATACGCAAAGCCTACGTTCCCTGCTGGGATGACGAATGTGAAGACATACTTCACACCCATGTAGAAGCAAAAGCCAGCATATATAGGGACAAAGCAGCAGACGATCTACTTTGCAGGCTAAACGAGAAATGTAGGCAACGATGGACAGAGACTGGAATCGATGGACTTCACACACTCCAGCCGCCGTGCGTGGCAGACCATGAACAAGCTGAACGGAAGGTCAACGACCCCAGCACAGTGTCCCATCACAGCAAACTCCATTGTGTCACTCCCGATAAGTAATGGCTGCTTCCCTAATGCAGACCAAGGACTTCGCCAGAACAACATCAGCGAGAGTCCATGGGCTGTCCAGGGCCCCAGGATGCAATTCCAACCTATCCACTGTTTCAAAACACCAGAAATCGGACAGGCCATCCAATGCCTGAAGACCGGTAAGGAACCAGGTGTAGACAGAATCCACCTGGAGTACACTAAACACCAAGGCAAGAAGAAGGCAACTGACTGGCTGCGCTCCTTCCTCTCTACATGTCTCCAATATTCAAAGACAACAAACATACAAAGTCAGCGGAACCATCTCGGCTACAACACTACATTGAAGACCCCACGGACGTTCCTGGCCAGCACCTTCCCCCGAAAGCAGTAGACGCCCTCAACCGCCTGTGGACAGATGTGGGACGCTTCGGGGCAGCAATGCTGAAGTGGGGCATCGTGGCCAAGTGCTCAATGCGAGTGCGGAGACCCACTATAAACTATGGAACATAATCACCAAACACCTCCCCCGAACGGCGAATGTGGTCTAATTGACCTTGATCATAGGACGCTGGACTGGCTCGCCTCAGCTGACGGCCTAAGGACATACGCCAGAAGGATTCAAACCAACCCTCCCTGTTAGCTCTGATCCCTTGCAGAAGTTGTGGCTTGATAATGTTAGAAGTTATTATTAAGAAATGCATGAAACGCGTGAAACATTTATGAAGTAACTTTTATAACTTTATAATTCACAAAAATGAAGTCAAAATTAAAATTAGCCCACCTTGAGTTTGAAGTTTTCAAGTATCTGTCTGAGAAGGAAGGGGTTACAACTCTCCGCAGCGTTAAGGAATGCCTGAATCCAGTCATCACAGAAGCGGTTACTAACTGGAAAAGAGAGCAACAATCTGAGATACAAATAATACTGAGAACAATAAAAATTGTTACAATTATTTATAGTGCACACAAACAGTAAATTATATATGGTTGTGATTTATATAGATGTATACAAAATGCGTAAATGCTAGGTGTGAAACGGTTCACAAAGGTGGTGTCACGTATGATTCTGTCATGGTTCAGTTTTGATACGTTGATCAAATAAATGCCTGGACATTTTTCAGTTGTATTTAGATAACATTATTCTATTATACAAGTAAACAACATGGATAGCTTGGATTCCTGCAGCATATGGAAACTAGGGGTGTAACGATACACAAAAGTCACGATTCGGTACGTACCTCGGTTTTTAAGTCACGGTTCGGTATGTTTTTCGGTACAGCAGTTTTTAGTTTTTTTTTTATTAATTTGGATTTGATTTATTAAATTGTATCAAACAAATGCCTTACACAAATGAAAAGACATCAAATACAATTGAGGATAAAAACACAATTAAGTCCAGGACTTATTTCCATTGTGGTCCTCAACACAAAACATCAGGACACGAAGAGACAGTCACAGAGTGTGTGACAATCAAAAAAGATTTTCCAAAAAAAAAAAAAATCACGTCAAGTCAGAGTTAGGGTTAGGGTTAGTCTCGAACATGAAATCAAAGTAGTTGCCGTTCTATTTGTCCCACTGATTAGCTCATCTATGTGTTCATTCTTTTGGCCACTGCGTGTTGCCCACTCTGTAGTCCCTATGAAGTGAGTGGCAACTTCAAGGAAGGAATGCTCCTGACCTCGCAGCGGTCAGTCGCGCAGGGGTCGGACTTCTATGACTTATGAAGTACATTCCAAAAAGCCAGATGTTTTAAACTACAACTGAACGCATGCACCAACCATCCACCAATTCAGTAAGAATACATGTAACAATTCACCGCTAGTCAATGCTTTATAGTAAAAAAAAATACCAAAATAGTACAAACAATATTTCCAACATTAATAATTGCTTTTCAACACGGGAACAAAAGGCTATTTCCCTCCGAGTCAGAGCACTGGATGAGGACGCCTGTGGAGGAGATGTGACGGCTGCTGCCTACCCGTGTTGGACAGCGTGGGGGGGGTGGTGGAGCAGTCGATGACCAGGTCTGACGGGGGCTCCTCGGACAGGGCCTTGCACAGGGACGTTGTGGCCTCTTGCTGGGAGAGACCCTGCAAGCCGGCTGCCTTAATGAACCTGAGGGGGGAGACCGCGGCAGAGAGGAACCAACGTAAGGCTGCAACTTAACCCTTATCTTCACAGTTGATTATATTTAACCTTTATTCTTTTTTTCCCCCCGCATTAAAACTCCCCAAAATAAAAATAATAATAATAGCATTAATAATTAATAATAATTGCATTAACAGTTAGATATGTTTTCGCCTCGTGCTGTTTACCCCCCCTCCCTGCCAGAGCCCTGTCTCTGAACCCCCCCCCCCCTTTTAGATGATTATGTGTATTCCCCTTCATCCTGTTACCAACCCCGCCCTGCCAGACATAGGTCTCTACCCATCCACTGCTCTTGAAGAGTTGATCGAACAATTGACGTGCATTTCGCCTTCATCCTCGTCCCTGCCAGACCTCTGTCTCCAACCTCAAATGGCCCTTCTTTTGTCTAACGGCCCAACGACAGATCCCCCCACAGACCAACAGGTTGGGGGCCCCATCATGGGAGGATAATATTTGGAGAGCACGCAGGATTAAAATGCAGAAAGAGAAAACAGAAGGGCTCTTGTGATTGTTTTTTGTTATGTGTTGAGCAAAGTATCGTCTCTGCGGTATTTTTCGAAGCTCCGGAAACTTTATGTCTTAAATTTGCTTGCTTTATATGACTGGCCAAGAACTATTAGGAATTAATTTTAGAATGTTCAATGAATTAAATATTTGAATCGCTGAAGCATTAAGGAGCAAATGTTTGATATCGGTCCTTCATAAATGACTAGGAATACTTCATTGTTTATTAAAAGAGACATATTATGGTGTTTTCCCAACAAGTAAACATAGTATATGAGTTCCAGCTTTTTGAAGCTGTTTGCTGGAAATATCTTTTAGGAAAAAAAATCTTGCCTACCGCTATTCCCTCTGTTTCAGTCTGTTCAGAATGTGCTGTTTCTGGTGTCTGTAGCTTTAATGCATAGAGCTGCTTCCCATTGACCAATGAGCTGTCAGGGTGAACCACAGCATGTAGAAGTGATTGTTGCCGTTTGCGGACTCCCGGAGCTCTATATCTATATAATAATAATAATAATAATAAATTATATAATATATAGGTATTTATATTATATAATATCTAATATCACGGCCAAAAGCTATGTGCACCTCGGATGATATTATGAATCATTAAGACTGCGTCTGACGGTACTTCCACAACAAGTAAAGACTCGTAGTGGGGGTTATCTCGGCCATGGCTGAGAATAATTGGGGGAAAGGAACTTTGGCTTTGACTCCCTGCCAGGCAGTCTCATGGCAAACATACAAAAATAAGACCTCTATTTGTGTATGTAATCTCCCTGCTACTGAAAAGCGCTAACATCTCCGCCCAGCCCTCGTCCGCTGGTCCACAAAATCTTATCTACGCTCTGATTGGAGGGGGATGGGGAAGTGGGTGGTAATATTCAAATGTGCCCCCACTCCTATGCAGGAGGGGGCGCCGAAACTGACATAATATGTCCCCTTTAAATATTTAAGATGACATCACTACTGGACCCCTCACGCCTCCCATTCTGGTTGTACTTATTACTCTAGTATAGTAGTACTATTTCACTGCTTGGTTTTTCATTATAATGTTGCTATCCTTTTTCTTTGTTACTTTGCGAGGGCCATTTAGTTTCTTGACTCTTCATGGAGTCTTTGGTCTTTGGTCACAAGACTGCGGGTGTGCGTGTTGAAATTATCCACTAACCGTAGACCTGTAAAAGTATTTTGAGACTAGCTGTAATTAACAATATAAATAAACTTTCTAACTACACTTGATATAGCTAACTCTGTATAGATTTATTGAATCTACGATAACGCTCAGAAACTCACATGAATACAACTGAATGTAATAATCATTTGTATAATCAAGTGTCAACTAACTCACCTGGCGATGTCCTTCTTCGTCCTTTCATCTGATTTGACCTCAACATGGGTGTGACTCAAAGCCTGAATACAGCAGGAAGATTTGAATGCAACAGATATTATGTAATGATTAAGTAGGAGTGGGCGAAGGTATGGTACAAAATAAAATGTGTATTCCCATGATAATCCCAGAAATCCCTCATTTTTCGACTTATATTACGCTGCTGGGCCAAACTCTGAGGTATCCCCTAAAAACAAGTCAATGAGAATAAATTATTTTAATCCCATCCAAAGCAACTGCCAAATTCTGTCCCTCTTCATGAGTCAGGCTGATGCGGCTATCCATGATTGACAGTTACATGTCGGCAGTTGACAGTTACATGGCGCCGATTGGCTGCCGTGCATCACCCAAGTGGGTGCTACACATTGGTGGTGGTTAGTGAGGTCCCAACTTCACTGTAAAGCGCTTTGAGTGTCTAGAAAAGCGCTATATATAAATTCAATTAATTATTATTATTATTATTATTATTATTACATTCTGGGAACCCAACTGGAATAGCGAGAAAAAAAAGAAAAAAAAAGAGTGTAGGTTTTGGGTTGTTATGGTGTAATATTGTCGAGGGAGGCCTGGGGACTCACCGCATGCAGCAGGAAGCTGATGCTGCTCTGGACCAGCTGGACCACACGGTGGATATGCAGCACCGACTCTTCGTACCACTTGCTGAGATACGGACGGATCTCCGTCTCCAGGTTGGTTAGCTGACACCAGCAGATAATTACAAGGAGAAATAACAATCATCAACCATAAATTGTCACTTGGGAGGTAGCCTTTAGCCTTTTTTTTTTTTATAAATTTGATGCGTTTCCATACCTCAGGGGTTTGTAGGCAGCTTTGTAGGCCTTGGACATACTTATCCAGCTCTTGTCTGAATGTGTGTTCAGTCAAGAAATGGAAGCGTACGTGTGTTTGACAAGTCAATACTTAAATACAATGCAAGGCAAGACGTCTCACGGTAGCTATGTCAAAACAAGTGAGCGTTAATATTACAGGCGCATGCACGAGAACACACACACAACAATGGGGCAAGGATATAGATTGAGCCCCTTCTCTGAGCCCCCCATGAAGCAGATGACGTAGCCATTGCCTTCGGCATCGGGCTGATCTGGGGAGTGCTCCTGCTCCAGGAGACAGCAATAGCAGCCCACATTCTGCTCTGGGACGCTGGCCACAAAAAGAGGAAGAAGGAGATATTACACGCACATCCAGTTTTGCGCAGGGGCCAATGTGAGGCAAGTGAGGCAATAAAACATGTTTGAATAGCAGAGTCCACAGACTGTAGATTGTGCCCTAGGTATTTATTTTCACCGCTCAAATAAATTCCATAATTTAGATTGCGTTCAGATCAAATTTTTGTCCGGACTAAGATCTGAATGTGATTGCAACAAGGACATTGATTGTTTTCTCCGTCAGACTCTATCGGACCAAAAATCGCTAACAATATTCGACAAGATAGTAAGCCCATTTCTTACACCTTTAAGTTCTATTATGCCTTTGTGTGCACTTCCTTTCATTGGATGATATTGAATTCAGTGAATGATTTTTTTTTTGTCTTCTGTTACATGTGGATCCCAGGCAGAAAGACTTAAGGAGCGTTTTCAGCCAATGGGGATCCTTTTAAATAAACAAACAAATAACAAAACAAGGTCACCTGATCTCCACAGTGGCGATGTTGCCCATGCCCTCCAGCAAGGCCCCCTTGCTCAGCCTCCTGGAGATGTAGCAGCGAAGCTCCGGCTCCGCCTCGGGCGGCAGGCTACTGTCCACCAGGGTCAGGCTGTGTGTTCAGGCGGGACACAAGACAAGTTATTATGTCGCTATGTTTACGGCAAGCCGATGCTTGGTGACGAACCGGTGGCAGTATGAGGAATTTTGCAGCCAGTCAAGGCAAACGACGAGGCAGACGAGATGGAAGACCGATTCACAAGCACAGCATCAAGATCACAATTACATAACACGTAACGATAACACATGTAACGACGGAGACCCACACAGCCTGTGTGCCCCCAATGTGTTCCTAATAATGACATCATTAAGATGTGTGTGTGATTCATTTTTTCTGCTAGGCATAGACATAAAGGCATTGTTTTCACAACACACACGTTATGATGGAGCTAATGGAGAAGTCACACAGACTGGGCGAGCTCTTGGAAATACTATGAGGACTCAGCGTGGTAGCATAGTAGTGTAGAAAAAAACAAGCACAGCCATGACGTCAAATCAGGAGGCAAAACAATCAGCTAAACAAACAGAATGGATGATTCCAATCTTGATTTATTTCCTGTGGTAGCAGCATGGATAGACGACGAAACGACCACAGACAGCAGTCGGCGAGGAAAACCGGTCGGTGGTTTCCTTGGTTACCTAAAGTCGTCCTGACTGGTGGTGGAGTCTGCTCTTCTCTTGTTCCATGCAACACTTTCCTCAGAGGACTCAGATCTAAGACAATTCAGTTATTTCACAGACGGTTGAATAACATTGGAGATTGCAATGTGTGGGTCTGTGGGTCAAATGTGTGTTGAAATGAAGGCCGAAAACATGTAAACAGTGTGTGAACAGTGTGTTCCTCGACGCCACTAACAGCAAGCAGAAAAGCAAGGCAGAACACTGCCTTAGATAGTACTGTACAGATAGTACTGTACAGATAGTACTGTACAGCTAAACACTGCCTTAGATAGTACTGTACAGCTAAACACTGCCTTAGATAGTACTGTACAGCTAAACACTGCCTTAGATAGTACTGTACAGATAGTACTGTACAGCTAAACACTGCCTTAGATAGTACTGTACAGATAGTACTGTACAGATAGTACTGTACAGCTAAACACTGCCTTAGATAGTACTGTACAGCTGAACGAGTGATCAAAACACTGCCTTAGATAGTACTGTACAGCTAAACACTGCCTTAGATAGTACTGTACAGCTAAACACTGCCTTATATGGTACTGTACAGCTAAACACTGCCTTAGATAGTACTGTACAGCTAAACACTGCCTTAGATAGTACTGTACAGCTGAACGAGTGATCAAAACACTGCCTTAGATAGTACTGTACAGATAGTACTGTACAGCTGAACGAGTGATCAAAACACTGCCTTAGATAGTACTGTACAGCTAAACACTGCCTTAGATAGTACTGTACAGATAGTACTGTACAGATAGTACTGTACAGCTGAACGAGTGATCAAAACACTGCCTTAGATAGTACTGTACAGATAGTACTGTACAGATGAACGAGTGATCAAAACACTGCCTTAGATAGTACTGTACAGCTAAACACTGCCTTAGATAGTACTGTACAGCTAAACACTGCCTTAGATAGTACTGTACAGATAGTACTGTACAGCTGAACGAGTGGTCAAAACACTGCCTTAGATAGTACTGTACAGATAGTACTGTACAGCTGAACGAGTGATCGAAGACATCCACTGTGTTGTGAGAATGCATTCGAGCACAACATCTGCACTCTGCTTATGTAAAACTATGTCTTGAATGTTAACGGTTACCTGGTGCCTTGATATAGATAGATGGCATAGTAACAGTTCAGCTGTGTCTTCTGGTTATAGCCTGCAATGTCGTCGCTGTCAAAGTCATCTCGCTCCTCTACATCAATTGAGTCTTGGAAGGACGAGGTCTGAGACGTAAACATTGCTGGATTTAGCTAAACAGGTACGCTGTCTCAACTCACAGGCGAAACGTGCTCAATTATGAATGAGTCGACGTGAGTTTTGTCGATATAATGACGGCACTAGTGCATCTCTTATTAAAGACTGTCAAATGTTTTGCAGAGGATACGGTCCGCGCATGCGTCTAATGTCTAGAGATTACAGTGTCCGACTGTAATATTGACTGCATTCATTGGTTCCACCACAAACATCTGCAAGGATAATTGACATTCGTGAAGCGGAATGTTTTAGGAATTGAAATACGCTTAAAGATACTCTTAATTCTTATCAACTCCAAGATGTGCAACAAAGTAAACCTAGTTATTGGCTGTTTCTTATCTGACGTTTGTTTGGTACGCCGGTACGTCCGACCTGCGCTAGCGAGAACGTGACGTAATTTCCTGGCTTGCAGCACTTATAGAGCGCCGAAGTCCCGCCTCTTCCGCTGGCCCCATGGGACCTCTGAGATCGTAAAATATGAATGGGTTTCAATGGAGAGAATGTAATTATTTTCTGAAAATATTTTCTATATTTTTTCTATATACACATATCCGGGGCATATATCATATGTTGTTTGTGGATTTAAATGATAATTTTTCATGCCAAGAGTTTGATCGTTTATTGTGCAATTGTTCAGTTAAAGGCTGTTAGAGAAAACACAATGAGAAAGACTACAGCCGTTTCTCAATTTGCGTTCTCGTGTTCTCTCGGTCATTCTTCCACGACCCCAAAATACGGAACAAAGTGCGCCCCGTATCAGTTAATTACGGGACAGGTCTTCTAGTTGCCAAATACGGAACGATCCCGTATTTTACGGGACGGTGCTGTCAACCAGACCTGGTCGGGAGCAGGTTCTAAGATAAGATAAGATAAGTTCTAAGATAAGCGCAGCCTCCTCGCCCCTCCGTTGACAATGACGTCACCATTTGTGGGTTTCCCCGTAGACCTCGGAGCCCGTATCGTACAGGGGTCTCTCCGGAGACAGAGGGTCTTTTGGGACAGATCCGATCCCTTGGCATTGCCTGAGAATATTCTTTATGAGAGATACAGGTTCTCATCAGAGGGTATTCGCTACTTTATCGTCCTTGTTGGACCTTATGTAGACAATGCTTGCTGTTGCGCAGTGTGTCTCCGTGAGAGAGTGGTAGAGTGGAGGTAGCGCGTCAGTCTTGAATTTCTGCGTGCGGGGTTTGTCTCCCAACGGATGCGCATTTGTGTGAAACTTAAAAAGTCATACGGAATAATTTACTGAAGGTTATGGAATTATATTTTTGTACTTATTTCGAACTTGAATCCATGTTCTCACGACCGTGCTGGCACCATGGGGCTAAAAGGCATGATGATGGACCGGCGAGATTTGAACCCCGGTCGCTGGCGTTCGGGTCTTATAATAATCCACTACGCCTCCGCCGCTACCTCACAGCGGTCGAAAACATATGCAATACATTTCTTACATAGGGTGTATTTAAAGCGAATCCCCTAAATTATAGAACAAGGCAGGTTTGACGTTGCTCATGCATTTTGAAATCAGCATCACTCTATTGGGATTAATGGCGAACAATTCATCATTTGGCATAGTTACTTTATAGACTAAATGCAGAATCCTTTCACTTATACGAATTTACACGATCAAATTTACACTTTTTGCCAGCACGCCTCCCTAGCCAGTAGGCTATGTGCAATTGTGTTGCCCCTAGCTGTTATCAGATTTGGTAACAATATGTATCTCAATATGTGTTGTGTGGATTTCCCTTTCCCTCAAAAATACTTCCTGGTAAAATAAATCTGCCAAAAAGGCACTTTATCAGTATCTACAGATACTGATAGGTCATGTATTTTCTGCCTGGCAACCCAGTCTCACACCAAAATATAGTATCAGTGCCACCGTCACCTCCTGCCTGGCCTTCATCCTGTCATCCTGTACGTCACCGAGGTGGGCCTTACCCGCACCAAGCCCGGCGTGATCAGTGGCTTCTGTCCACCGTGCCAGGCCTCTGGTTCTTCATGGCCTGCATCATCCTCATATCCCTCAATAGCAACCACTGCAGTGCTTTTCCTGGCCTCCAGTGGTGCGTTTGAGCTTCTCATCATCGTCTTCACCATAGACTGCATTCTCTCCCTCTTCCCAGTGCCTTTCGACAAGCTCCTAATTGGACGGCAGTGGTGGTTTGACCACTGTACAGCTTCCAGAACAACCCCAGGTCTCAGGGCTGTTGGGACCTGTGTCTGTGGGTTGACATAGTGTTAGTAGCCTTTGTAACGGCGTTCCTCGCAGACACACATATTCCATGAGGCTCGTGTTCTTAACCATCCCAGTTTGAGCTCCGAATTTCTGTGATACAATGTCTGTGATGTCAAACTTATATAAATGATGCATAAACATATAAATTATGAAGGACTTCAGAGTCCTTATTACATTGTTTTTCATGTTTGGATATATTTATATATACCATTAACAACATATATAACAGCACATACGATGAAGATATGCTGATGACATGATGATCTGATATTGTATTTTTAATTAAAGGCGTGCTCTGTGTGGCTGCTTTTAAGTCTTGTACAATAACAATGGCTTCTTTACGCATCCATTTATATGTAATTTTTTGTTGTAGACTGTTGTTATAGACTGACTGAACCTAACTCGCATTCCCTTTTTCTTCATTGTTTACCAAGGTGTGTCTAGGTACGGGAAACCCTGAAGGGTGGAATGCATTCTATGGTTCTCCTGTACTACAACCCGTCATAAATATGTGTTAATTAAAGCAATACTGTGTCAATACTAAGTTATGCATTGACAGCAAACCCAACGAAAGCAAAAGCAAAAAGCAAAAGTCTTGAGTATAATCTCATGTAGCTTGTACCAGGGAGCAATGTATTTCTTTTCGGGCCTACATTTGCCTTTTTCAAAAATTAATCACAAAACGGAAATTGAATTCAATACTCTGACTGTGTTACATTATAAACGTTAGTTAATCATTTATGTAATTAATTATGTAATTAGAACAACCTTGACCTTTAAAAAGCTGCACCGTAGTCACAATATTAAGCCACATAATCTGAGAGAGAAACATAAATACAGTCACATCCTCCTCATCTTTATCTTCCATTTTTACCATCTCCCTCCCGCCCTCAACCCAGCCCTGCACAATCCTTCATATCTAATCCAGAAAGCATGAACTACAAGTTATACTGAACAGTAGGGAAGCACTGGCACTATTTGTATTTTGTTTTACCTCAGTTATGTGTATTTGGCGACCATTTGTGCCTTAGCGACTGTGCCTTAGCGACTGTGCCTTAGCCACTATGCAGATAAGCATCTCAACATGTCTTGTCTGGGGGACCAAAGTCCAATATGTGCTGTGAGGTAAGCCAGAAAAGGAGTGGCGACCATAAACGACACAGTTTGGAGTAGAGTTCCATGTGGAATGATGATATGTTAGAAGACACCAGAGGGAGGGACTAGATCCACAGAGACAGAGCTCAACACGTCGTCGGCGCATTCACTTGAGACATCAACGAGCAACTGACTATGAACGTGTCGGTGCGTTCGCTAACTGACCCCGTGGGTCTGTTGCGCATTGTGGCAGTAGTCCTGACCTGCATGTCCTTTGGGCTTGTGGCGTCAGTTGGGGTCACTGCGCAGGAGTCGCAGGAGTCCTCCTACTGGGCCTGGTGCATGTTCACCTGGTCCTTCTGTTGCCTTTTCACCCTCGTCATCCTCATCCTAGAGTTCACTACGCTCAGTGCAAAGGTGCCGGTGTCCTGGGAGGACTTCACCACCGCCTTCGCCATGCTGGCCACTCTGATGTGCCTGGCAGCATCTGCCATCTACCCCGCCTTCTTCACCTGCGGCACCTGCCCCCGGCAGATAGGCGCCTCCGTCGCCTCGTGGTTCTGTTTCTTGACGTACGGCTGCGAGGTGGTGCTGACCCGCCTGCGGCCCCGCGGACAGATCAGCGGCTTCCTGTCCACCGTGTCAGGTCTCCTGAAGATCCTGGAGACCTTCGTGGCCTGCATCATCTTCACTTCTCTGGACCCCGCAAAGTTCTCCGGGTCTCCAGGCCTACAGTGGTGCGTGGCGGTCTACTGTATGTGCTTCATATGCGCACTGCTCATCATCCTGCTGACCATTGGACGGCTTCTTTCGTACTTCCCGGTGTCCTTTGAGTTGCTGGTGACTGTGTCCAACGTGCTGGCGGCGATGATGTACATGACGACCATGGTGATCTGGCCCTTATACGGCTTTCAAGGGAGCGTCCAAAACAGGGCCCTGTGGGACAAAGTACTCGTGGTCACCTTCATGTCCATTTTTAACTTCATTGTGTACACCGTTGACAGTGTTTTCTCAATACGCATGGTGTTCTGGCCTCCAGCCTCCAGTTAGGAAGGAATACACCATTCATCAAACTCATGGAGGACACCTGACATGGTAAACAACCTTAGATAGCCCTCGGGCCATGAACATTTCTCTTTATTTATTCTTAATACTATAATTCCAAATACTAACACAACTAATTTAGATGGCTTTAGCTATTTTATGAACTTGGAGCACTTTTATTTTGAAATGATGCAGACAATAGAGACTTCGACAATGATTCTCTCCGCCAATTTGTTAACCTATATACCAATTTACCTTTGAATTAATGCAGACGACATACCGACCAATGAAGGTGTATCCCAGGAACGCTGAGTGCATTGAGTTAGCAGAGAGAGAGAGCAACTTTGTTCAAGTGTAATCTCTCATAAAAATACAAAAACAAGATTCTGGTGTAATGTTAGATCCTGATACACCAGAACTCTTCCATTCTGATGCCTTGATTTAGTTCATCCAGCTCGTCCAATCCAGGGTGACCAAATCATATGTATTTCTTCCTGCGTGTCTTGAAAAGGGTCCATTTAAAACCCACTTAGTATCAAATATTACAATATATGCCTTTTGTATAAAAGTTGGTAGCTATCTAAATGCCGGTATTCTATTCATTCCTTTAATCATAACTTGTCTCAATGCTTTTCAAGCACTGTGTGATTGAATACATTTGACCAATAAATAAATAATGAATTGATCGCATTCCAGCCCTCATTGTTTTTGGCCAGGACAGCAGAATATAGAAGGGTGACAAGCATTTAAACTGTATCGTGTTTGAGCAAAAACCTATTGTGGGCACAAACACATAGACAATTAAACAAAGGCAAGAACGTGCATGTAAAGTGTACATTATGTCCGGGAGGGAAGACTTTGTTGACATCCGTTGTAAGCAACTCTAATTTAATGAAGCATCTCACAACGAGAACAAGTACCTGTCTGTTCTACTCATTTCAACTGACTTGTGAAAACTGCTCAGAAAAATCCCAATTCTTTGACATATAGCAACTTTTTTTTTACAGTAACGCAAATAGTTACTTTTACAATAAACCGGCTTTTACAATAAACTGTAACGCACTAATTGCCATAACGACGTTACAGGTGACAGCTGAGCTGCCGTAAATTGTTTTGGGTATTAACTTTGGTCCGCTGGCTAGGAAAATAATATAGACACTTATTCTAGGGTGCGCCAATCAAAACAGTAGGCATTTTTACACTGCCAAGCCGGTTCGGTCGCGGCTTGGCACACCCGGCGATTTGACCATCTTATCTCAAGTTTGCGTGTAAAACCGAGGGGGTAAAATCACCCGTCTTCACAGCGCGGGCTTTCTTGATTCACGGGAGAAGAGTCTAGACCTCTTTAGAATAATTTGCATACTCCCGAATGTTTTTATTTTTTCATTCTTGCATGAGTTCATGTGTGAGTTTAGGCTACAAACGCGATTAACTATTTACAAGTGCAAAAACGGCAACATATTCTTTATTTTGCTGACCAATTGTTTTTTATCCCGTCAAAAGCCTCGTAAGGACAGTTCTTCTCTCTCGTAGATCGCACCATCTTTCAACGTCTTTGTTTAATGCGACTGCATCACCTTCTCTCACATGATCAGCAGCTCGCAGATTTCACTTTCTCTCCAGTTAGAACTGCTCATGATGATATCGCTGCGTTGTCTCTGTGGAGACAGCACAGCAACACCTCTACCCAAGCCCCACCCCCCCTGGAACCGCGGAGCCGTCGCATTTACATCAGAATGAAACCCAATAGACCACCAATGTGAGTAGGGTCCGGGAGGGTAAATTGGGGTGCTAGCACAAGCAGGCAATTTACCTCGGGCAGTGTAAACAAGCGGACCGTGCCGCGAAAAAGGCGCGCATAAGACAGCATATTTGGCAGTGTAAAAACACCTAGAGCCTCACCAAGTGCCGCCGAGGCAATGACCCCTCATGTGTGAGGTTATTCCTAATGCTCAGTGTGTACTGAGCTCGGCGGAGCTCCCTTCCAACAAACCGACTCGGTTTGGTTGCGTTTCCATCTAAAAAAGTACCTCTTCAATGTGGGCGGGTCGTAGAAAAGAACCTCTCCACCATGGGCGGGTCGTCATTAGGTTTTAATCACGGGAGACGCGATTCCCGGGAAAATCTGAATCTCATCAAGACTATTTCCTGATTCCCGGGAAAGGTTATGATGGGAAATAAAATAAAATAAAAAGCGCAATGACTGCGCGTCTATTGTTGTCATACGGTAACGTTGATGGAGGCGAAACTCGAGCCCTAGGAAAGGAACGACACTAAAACGAAACAGCGAAACGCTGACCCTCCGGAGCCGGTCCATGGACTCCAGCCACGCCCGACACACACAACCACGCACAGCCTAACTCTAGCCCTGGGAAAGGAGCGACACACACGGCGAAACGCTGATCACTGTCCCCCTCGGGAGCGGGTTCGTGGACTCCAACCACGACGGACACAACTTAACTTTGAGTGATTATTCCCATTTACAGCTGCTGGCCAATCAGTTACCAGCAGCCTGTTTACGTCACACAAAAGTACCTACTCCGCTCGCTTGGAACCTCGACAGAGGTAGTACTAAAAAAAAGTACCCGGTACTAGGTACTGGGTACTTTTTTTGCCAATGGAAACGCAAAAAAGGCGTGGCGAGTCGAGTTGAGTCGAGCTGGTACTGGCGGTGGAAAAGCGGCATTAGGTACTTGAACTCCCTCACTTTGGGTAAGGACTCATTCCCTACCCAGAGTAGGCAATCCACCGGTTTCCTGCTGAGAGTCATGGCCTCAGATTCAGCGGTGCTGATCCTTATCCCAGCTGATCCAGTGAGTGCTGAAGGTCACAGGCCAATGATGCATCAGGACCACATCATCAGCAAAAAGCAGTGTTGAGTTCCCCAGCCCACCGAACTGCAACCCCTCCCCACCATGACTACGCCTTGATATCCTGTCCATGAATATCACAAACAGGATTGGTGACAAAGCACAGCCCTGGCAGAGGCCAACACCCACTGGTAACGAAACTGACTTACTGCCGAGAACGCGGACACAGCTCTCGCTTTGGGAGTAAAGAAATTGGATGGCCCTGCGAAGAGACCCCCTCACCCCATACTCCCGCAGCACCTCCCACAGTATCTCCCGGGGGACCTGGTTATAAGCCTTCTCCAGATCCACAAAACACATGTAGACTGGAAGGGCATACTCCCTTCCTCGCAAGAGTGAAGAGCTGGTCCGTGGTTCCACGTCCGGGGTAGAAACCTGATTGTTCCTGTTCAATCTGAGGTTTGACTATGGGCCGAACCCTCCTTTCCAGCACCTTGGAGTAGACTTTACCAGGTAGGCTGAAGAGTGTGATTGTAATTGATTGTAATTGGCACACACTCTCTGGTCCCCCTTTTTGAACAGGGGAACCACCATCCCGGTTTGCCACTCCTTTGGCACTGTCCCAGACTCCTACGCAATGTTGAATAGGTGTGCCAGCCAAGACAGCCCCTTCACACCCAGAGCTTTCAGCATTTCTGCCGAATCTCTTCAATCCCTGGGGCTTTGCCACTGTGGAGTTGTTTGACTACCTCAGTGACTTCCACCAGGGAAATTGACGTAGAACCCCATCAGCCTCAAGCTCTGCCTCCACCATAGAGGGCGTTTTAGTCGGATTCAGTAGTTCCTCAAAGTGCTCATTCCACCGTCCGACTACCACCTCAGTTGACGTCAACAAAGTCCCATCCCCTTACTGTACACAGCTTGGATGGTACCCCGTTTCACCCTCCTGAGGTGCCTGACAGTTGTATCGGTCAATATATGTATATGAAAATATTTATTAAAATGATGAATAATGTAGTTCAGACACTTCATTGAAGGTGTCCTTGTAAACAGTTCAGATTAACGTGATGGAGCATCTTTTAGTTTTATACCTGCATGAAGGCAGTGTGAATGTGTACGTGTGTGTGCACGTGTGCACGTGTGTGTGTGTGTGTGTGTGTGTGTGTGTGCTTGCCCGTGCACGTTTTGTACAAGTCTGTGTATGGGGGTGTGTGGTATTGTCAGACTGACCTAAATCCGGACATTGTGGCCATCGAATCGAGAAGCAAAGACTTATAAAATAATAAGGCCATAAATTGTGCTTAATCTTTTCACATATTTACTGTTGTTTACATGTCTAACTAATTCCGATTCACAATTGTATATATTGTTGTTTGATGCGTCAAAGGAATGCCTATCAATTAGTCAATACTGAATAGCTATTTGTATCTCTATTATTGTTATATATTATATTATATATGGAATATTTATAAATAAATATTCCAATTTAAATAACGATACAATGGATGTTTTTTCTTCCTACCCACATATTCTGATGGCAATCATGCGAAGATAGGAAACTGGAAATAATGGGAGTGTCTCGTTGGTCCAAAGGAGTGGTAACGTGTTTTCTGCCCCAAAACATAAATAGGCTACCAGCAGACCACTGTGGTCGACACTGACAGCATCGGACTTCGCCAGAGTTCAAGCATAACTGAAAGTTTGGGCATCGTCGTTTGTATTAGTAGACCTACTTTATGTTTGGATAACATGGTCGTGATTTTAGATGTAATCCATAATGTCAGTTCAAGCGGCAGGATATTTTGTCTTGTGGATTTTTGGGCAAGAATACATAGAAAAACGACGCTGCCGATACAAAACACAGAAATCTTTATGTAAGTATGAAGGAAGGATTTTGCTATAATATTTTTCTAAGCATTCGCTGAAATAACAAACAGCCTGCCACCAAAGACAAACGTGGCGGGAGTTGCGTACCAAGGATATGAGACAGACAGGAGCTTACAGTTAAAACCCTCGTGGTGTGAAATTGTTGTTTTCTGTTATGTTCATGCTAAAAATTAAAACAGTTTTAGATATTGTTGCCAATGTCATGAAGGAATAACCTCTTATGCTTTTTAAAATAATGTGTTTTATGATCTCAATTACTTTAATGGTATGATTCTATAAAACGCGCATTCATTAGGCCTATTATGGAGAAAATACCACATGAAAGACTAAATGTCAAAAGTCACATGATATCTGTGTCGCACAATTTGTTGTTACACGCCTGTTCGCATCCTTTTCAATAACCGTTGCCATATTAGAATAAAAAGGGTTAAAGTGTTAATTTCGTCATTCGGGCCTATGCGTAGCCTATATCGTAGTATCGTAGGACTTTATTATGGTCTAATTAAACTAAATTAATATTCCAGCATGTCTCTGGCCTATTATGAAGCACTTGTTGTTGATAGAAATGTCAACAAGCGCTCGGAGTCGCAAGGGGACCAACTTTTGTGTTCGTCAACACACATCGCTGCGGGACGCGCGTCATCCTTGTGTTTTGTAGAGCGGTTCGATGAATCTGGACGTCATGTCAATATTATTTGTGCAACAAGTATGCCTCCACCAACTGCCATAAGGTCACCCTTTCGTCACAAACGGACTACTCCATTGTCCTAAATTATCTGGGCTCTGCTTTAAAACTACCTATTCGTTCCGAATTATTCTTACGCAAAAAACATTTTGTAGTTTAGTTTAGTTTGATTTGTAATTTATTTATGCGCACAATGAAAGAGTACTCTAAAAGTAGACCTACATACTGTATATAAAAACAGCATTCACATACAAGTGCCGGAGAGCGACAAAACCCCCAGCGGACTAGGACTACCTACGATCTATATTAAAAGAAAATATAAACGAATAATTTCCACTTGAGTGCCACAAAGGTGCATTACTATGGGTAGTAGTAGTGTGTGTGTGTGTGTGTGTGTGTGTGTGTGTGTGTGTGTGTGTGTGTGTGTGTGTGTGTGTGTGTGTGTGTGTGTGTGTGTGTGTGTGTGTGTGTGTGTGTGTGTGTGTGTGTGTGTGCGTGCTTGCGCTTGCGTGCGTACGTGCCTCCATAATTGCCTGTGTGTTTTGTGAGGTGCTTGGTGCATTGGGCTGGTCTTCAATCTTTTTAATGTTATGAATTGCTTTTTGTGAGCGGTTGATCAAATTGAACTAAGTTCCCTTAAGTTCAAAAAACACTTGTCTATGTCTTAGACAATTCAAACCATGGTCTGAGTCTGAGGGCCAGATTTGGTGATTGTTGACTCACCTGACAAGCCTCTATTGTCACCAAAATAACTCACCGTAATAAGTCAAAAAAATAAACAACCATGACAGACAACAAATAAGAAAGACACAATTGAGACTCAACAAAAGTAGAGAGGTTGAAAGAAGTCCAAAGCAAAAAAGTTAAACTTGTTGTGTCAGTTGGACTAGAAAGAGGGAGGGCGGGGGTGTTGAGGTAATTCTCCCCTATTGTGGAGCTGCCCACATCCCTAGTCTGACCTTAACCACACCAGACCATTGAGCAATATGTCAAGCCAAAACGGCTTTAGATTTAAATTTAAATGGTCTGTAACCTCCGTCATTTGGAGGAACTGCTATGCAGAATTTCTTAATTTGTTATGTTTCTAGAGGTTTTAATTAAAGGGTGTGGGTCCAAACCCCAATGTCTACAATCTACCTGTAGGAATACCAGACTAGTGTCCCTAACCCCTACCTGCTCATTAATGAAATGTTAATTTTTGAAAGATTGTTTGAAAAACAATTAAATGTATGTTGTTCATGTTTGTCCAGATATCCTTGCACAGGATAGGATTGCCACTTCATTACAGTTAATGTCAATCTTAGTCTTTTTTTCTTGCTGGTGCAAAGTCGTAACCCCATGGCCAGGTTTCTGAGAAACGTTGAACTGGTTCTCCATGATTGTTCCAATGTGTGTTGTCAACAAGGAGTGAATTGGGAGAAACGGTAGGTTGGCTGAATGCCCAGAGCCTTCAATGGAATCCCTTTCCCTTAGCAGATATATAGGGAGCCTGTTGCCCATGCCAGTAGATGCATTCATACTGTGAATACCTCAAATTATACTTGTATACTCACATAACATCCTACAGAATTGCATTTAAGTTTGGTGCAATCCATGCAAAGTGTGGAAGGTGTAAAGGACGTGACAAAGACCAGTTATGAGCCCCTGTAATAGTTTATCGATGACAGCTTAACTCGTATTGCATAAAAGCCCCAAACAAAATTGAAGAAAGTTAAGAAAAAGTTAATCATTCCTTGCATCTTTCCTCTGCAATGTGTTTCAAAGGTCCCTGAATGAAAACCTTCACAATGAATGACTACAGCTGGACGTCAGAGGCCAAGGACATGACATACAGGTCTCCGTCCTCCACGCCTCAATTGGTCTACTTGTCCAACTCCACCGCCGTGAACACTTCTTATCTCACCACCAATGACACCAACGACGAGGCCTCGCCCTTCTTCGGCAGCTGGTCGGTGGCCACCGCCATCATCTACCTCACCGTCTTCATTGTGGGACTGCTGGGCAACACGCTGGTGATCTACGTGGTGGTGCGCTATGCCAAGATGAAAACAGTGACTAACATGTATATTCTCAACTTGGCCGTGGCCGATGAACTCTACATCCTAGGCATCCCCGTCCTTGGCACCCAAAGCGTGCTCTCCTATTGGCTGTACGGGGAGTTCCTCTGCAAAGTGTACATGACTGCCGATGCCATGAGCCAGTTTACGTCCATCTTCTGTCTGACGGCGATGAGCATTGACCGCTATCTGGCAGTGGTGCACCCTATTCGCAGTGCGAAGTGGCGAAGGCCACAGGTGGCCAAGGTCTTCATGTGTTTGGTGTGGGTGATGTCCTTCCTGGTCGTGCTGCCAGTCACCATATACTCAGATGTCCAGGACCGGTTCAACTCCTGCAACATGAGCTGGCCTGATCCCCATGACCTGTGGTCCACGGTCTTCATTCTCTACACGGCCATCCTGGGCTTCTTTGCTCCCCTGCTGGTCATATGTCTGTGTTACCTGCTCATTGTAATCAAGGTACGCCGTTGAATTATATTGTGATGTTCCTCTTTCATACTGCTGGTATTTCTATGTTATTACCATATGATCTTAAATGTACAGTGTTTCTATTTACATTTTAGCTATTTGGTTAATAGATTGATGTCATTTTGGCATTGCATTCATGAATGTCTCCTGGACCAGACTCAGAACCTCTCGTCTGACCATTGAACACCCTAGCCTATCCTGAGTTAGTTGAGCTGCATTATTTTGGATGAACTGTTATGAATATTCGGAATATTATAAAAATCATGGTTAATCGAAAGGGGGGGCGTGGTCGAAGAGAGACAGTCATGTGAGGGCAGTCCATCGTAGTTCTTGCTCTACAGGTTTTCCCTTTTGCTAATGTATGAAGATAATCCATTCCTGCTTCAATTTCAAAATCTAGGTGAGATCGTCAAGCATGCGGGCAGGCTTGACCACGCGACGCCAGTCAGAGCGCAAGGTGACACGCATGGTGGTGATCATCGTGGTGGTGTTTGTGATGTGCTGGCTGCCGTTCTTCATCACCAACATCGTCAACCTGGTACACATCATCCCAGAGAATAACGTCACCGCTGGCTTCTACTTCTTCAGTGTGATCCTCACCTACGTCAACTCCTGCGCAAACCCCTTTCTCTATGGCTTCCTGTCCGACAACTTCAAGCAAAGCTTCCGGAAGGTGCTGTGCCTCCACAAGAGGAGCGGGTTGGACACCACTATTCAATCAGGGGGCCCTCAGGCAGGGACCAAGAAGAATCCAACCGGGAAGCCTGGTGGTCGTCATTGCACGAATGGAAACAACACGCTAAACACAGAGGTAATATGAAGCAGGGACATGTAGCTCATGTCACCTAACTAGTCAAAGTCAGGTCCCTTTATCACAATCACCTAAAAGGTTTTTGCAAGGCCAAATTCCAATGAAACGATACGATAGAGTCTTTGACAATCGCTCTATTAGAAGATCATCAGTTGAATAGAATATCACCTTGTTATAAGAGCTAGATAACAAGGTGCCATGTTTGCAAATATTGTTTTGAGTCGTTTAACCTAGAGTATAAAGCAAGCAAGGATGTGTAGCCTACTATCCACACAATACCAGCCTGGTCTCCTCAATTCTAAAACAGCTAAATAGACAATTGTCTTTCATATCATATTATAAATATGATTATGTACAGCCAGTGAGTGAAAAACTAGATTATTTCCCAGCTAACCTTATACCTGGCCTAAACCCCTTGAATCGTAAATGGTATTCGTCCATATCATGTGCAATTGATTTTTTAACTTTTTCCCCTAATGTACTCTGTTATGGCTGAATCAGATTTTATTACTGCAGTCTCTGTTTATCTACCACTGCTTATCCATCTCTTCGTCATTGAGTGATATTACATTTAACATTGTTGCCCTAAACCTAACTCTGTCTTTGTCATTGTCTTACCAGGCAGACGTAAGTGCAACCGTCAAGGACGAGCTTTTGCCGACCCAGCATAAAGCAGTGATTGATCAGACAACGTTCTGAGCATGCAAGCTTCACGTTGCTTATGGTCCTGCTATACGGAGGTCCAAAGCCCAAGTTAAATTTTAAATTACTCCAATGACCCTAGTTCTTCCCAGCCAATCCCAAAAGTTGAAATGGGAAGCATATCTTGTAAGTTTCCTGATGCCATTGTGAAAACGTAATGTTATTGTAAGACAGATCTGTGAGTGAGTTCCAAATATAATTGTTGAACATAGTTGAACATTTTTAAACAATCAAATTCAGTTAACATTTTTGAATTTGGCTATTCAACCTGCACTTAAGTGATTGTTTAGCTGTAACAATGTTTCAATTAAGCATACATGTGTTTTGAAATTGTGTTAAAAGTTCTTATTTGGCCAGTGTGTTCACTAAGGCACTTATTTAACTTGTATTTGCTTCTTTTTTTCAGGCAAGCATTTTTCCATAATTAGTTAAACAACGTTTTACAATTGTTCAAGACATGGTAATTATATGCTAAACCAGAATAAAGTCTAAATTTAATTTTAAATCTCAGGTATTAAATAATAATGTCCTTAATATACAGTACATTCCTAAAATTAAACAGAAAATGTAATATAAGATATATTATATAAAATGATTAGGTCTACATATGAAACATGAATATTATTTCCTGTGAAAAGGTTATTTATTATTATGACCTTTCATATTAAGTAACCTTTTCCCTGTAAAAAGGTTATTTAAAGATTTAAATTTTCAAGCAGGGAGAATTTATGACACCCCATATTCACAGTTAAAATTTAATTCAAGAACAAGCAGTTTAGTAGTTTCAAGTATTTTTGTGGGGCGGGGGGGGGGGGGGGGGGGGGGGAGGAAATCAACTAAATCAAATAAATTAATATAAAAATATATATTTAGACATTTTAAGTTGTATCAATGCTGTGCTACAAACAATGAAAGTCCTATACACACACCTGTTTTTGATACTACCAATGACGTTATCCCTTCTGGATTTAACATATAACTTGTTATACGGGTTAAATCATATACCATCTTCTTACATTAAATCATAAAAAAAATATTTCCTGTGTTAAGATCCATTCATTATATCTGTTTGTTTTGTTTCCTTCATGTTTCATGTTATCTATTTGTTTTAATACTTTTTAATATTGACTTTTATTACATTTTACGTTTGAACATACCCTCATCCTTTCCTCCTATGAGCTACCAGCAATTATTCTTCTCCATCTCCCTGACCTACTTTAAACTACAACCAAACCTCAACACCTCTTATGGATTTTTTTGCATTGAAAAGGACACCATCTCTAGGGTAAACACCTGCTATTACATGTATAACCTTATGTTAGCTATATAACTGCCGATTAAGCATTGATGAGACACACCTCTTCTACGTTTCTTAAAACTGAATTTGAGGGGTGTTTACAGGGGAGTTGGCAGTCCTGCAGGCCCAGAATGAATAAAACCTGAAAGCATTTTTTTTAAAGGCGGGCCAAGGGGGTTTAGTTCTCCCTTAAAGGCACCTTAAAATAATCCTGCACAGGGGTTGACAGCATGTTTGTTTGACAGCCATTTTTGGATCTTTACCACACCCTTTGAAAATGTGCTAAAGAGGACTCAACAGTGTGGATGTGGGAGCAATGCATGCATTATTGTTGACAATGTTGTGTGAAACCACGGTGTGATCTGACACCCACGTCAAACTCACTTAAGCCACACTTCTGCTGCGACAACACCTCTCTCTCTCTCTCTCTCTGGTCCTCTCCGTCCCCTATCCACGCTTTATTTACTGACAACCTGGTCATATGCCAGCCTGTTGGGGGACACACAGTCCAACTGCACCCCCCACTCAAAACGTTTATCCCCTCCATTATTTGTGGCCAACTTATTTTTCTTTCCATGTACAGAAAAAAAAGTTATGATGTATGAGGTGAGTTATGACAGTAAGACCTGCTTCCTGTTCCTGTAACACAAACATTTTGCCTATTTGTTCATCGCTTGGAAGGTTGTATTGTTCTGAAAGCTGTGATTGGGCTATGGATGGTCAGTGTGGACAAATTAAGGCATCTGTCTTATTTGTAAGGATGAAACAAAACAAAACAGCTAAACCCAAACTAATTATATAATTATAATTTGTTAAATTCCCAATCCGATTGTACTTTGTTTGCTTCATATCATCCATGGATGTGGTGTCTTCTGCTTCTTGCATTTGCATTTCCTGTATGACTTCCTAGATAGTGGTACGTACCGCAAGGCTTCTCACAACTAATCATATGAACCATGTGATGTTCTCCTGATTAAAAATGTGTCTACCAATGGTAGATGTAATTTGTGGTAAAAATTGTTCCAGAAACCTCTTTTAGTAACATTGTGGGGCAAGAAATTGAAACAGTGGGGATCAATATGCTATGGATATATATATATATATATATATGAATGAATGAATGAATGAATGAATGAATGAATGAATGAGAGAGAGAGAGAGAGAGAGAGAGAGAGAGAGAGAGAGAGAGAGAGAGAGAGAGAGAGAGAGAGAGAGAGAGAGAGAAAGAAATGTTTGGTAAATAAAATACATAGAAACATAGTTCTCACCAATGATAAAAAAAACATCAACACATGAAGCCCATGGAGCAGGTGCTTTATACCTGCGCTGTCCCACTGAAAATGCCATGTTCTGCAGGACAGGACAGACAGGACAGACAAAAGCAGGGCAGGACAAAACAGGACAGACAAAAGCCATTTATCTTGCTGATTGTTTGCTTTTTTTTCAACATGGTATGATCGATTAGAACAACCACCAAGCAAACCATCAGGATTTTCTGTTTTAAAAAAAAGTTGTTCAGTGAATATCCAACACTTCCTTCCCTCCAAAAATTCTATGTACGATTCCCAGTGTTTTCAAAGTCACCAAGAACAGCTAAACAACAAAACTCAGTGTAACCTTGTCAATCTCTTTAAAATAATAACAATAATAAAGTCACCAAGTCCACTGTTTAGATGTTCAGAAGCATAAATCAAATCCACCTCAAACATTCAATTAATTTCACCTAATAAGTGACCAAAGAAACTCCAGAAGGTAGCCTAACATGTAAACTAAAAAGCAATACCGCAAACTTAAAATGACAAACTGCAAACCAAGGATTCCATCCACCTTGCTGTTAACCACCTCAACGATAATATGAACTTAAAGCATGTTTGTTGGCCATCTCACACCGCTGAGTCCAAAGCTGCTTTAGACATTGCTGATATCAATGGCTTCAGTTCGACCAAACCTTTTTAAGCCCGAGCAATACGGGCTTGAAAGCTAATTCCACCTAATAACAAAGTCTGGAGCGGGACGTTTCACAGTGGTACGTAATTATGTTGTAGCTATCTTATATTTCAGATGAAACTTTTTAACTGTAGTTTCTTTACATCATGGTCAAACTGTCTGTTTGTTCACTGACAGTTTGTTCTTTTATAATTTATTATTTAGGAGCACTTGTGGAAATTGGAATGCCAAGCAAAGTAAAAAAACGTAAAACTGCTGCAAAGAGTATGAAAGGTAGCCAACAGTTCTTAGTATAATCATTAACTAAATTACTACAGCACCTGCTTCACGTCAGGGGCCTGCATCACCATTTTTGCCTCACGTTCCGGTGAGGAACGTTGGTTGGAGGGGCCCCCTGGGAATTTTTGCCTAGGGCCCCAACAGACTCTCAAATCGCCACTGGTCTGGTTCTGTGTAGTAGTTAGTGTGGAAGATGTGCCCCCTTCAAATATATAGTGACATTAATATACTGGCAGTAGGCAGTGGAAATAATATGAATTTGCTTTGGAATGTAACAAGAAATGTGTGGACGAGGAATTACTCATGTTAAAGATTTTCATAAATATAGCCAAATAATAACGAAGAAAATGCATTTTTAAATTAATGTATTTGACGTTTCATCGTAGTATAACCTTAATAACCACTAGGGGTCAATGTTGAGTTATATACGTTCCTCAAATTTAATGGGGGTGGCGCTATTGCGCACAAATCCCTGACCCTGTTCAGATGGTAATTTAATCCATATTTGACGACCAGTTGTAATGCTTCAAGGTAATGAGGACACGAGTGATGGACAGGAGTGACCGGCCGTTTTTTCTTGCCTTTTGGGACCAATTAGGTTTTCACTGTAGTCGAGTAATTATTCGTTCTTTTTAACCATTATGAGGATGATGGGGTTATAATAACTGAAGTCTGAGCCACCACGGATCGATTTCGGAGTCGCCAGTTTACGGTTCGCTCGTTTTTGGGCACTCACACACGAACTCATGACTTGTTGCTCTGCTTTTCACGGCTAGTTTTATTGCATGAATTCCACTGGAATTTACACGCTTGGATTTATATTCTATTCAGGGGTTGCGAGTGGTTAATGTTTAACAACAGCGTAGGTCGTAATGATAAAAAAGCGTAGGCTTGTGATATGGTGGCGGGTTCGATCTGCTAGAGTTTGACTTGCGTTTGGGGTTCCACATTATAAACTTATCGGCGTCTTGATAAACTTTGAACGAAAGGGTGTGTGCGAGGGAGCTTTGAGACAGCGGGGGGAATGGCTGATGATGAGAAACCGCGGCTCTGCCTTATGGCGAAGGGGGAGAACGGGTATGGATTTCACTTGCACGGCGAAAAGGGAAAGAGCGGGCAATACATTCGGAAAGTGGAGGCCGGGACAGCGGCAGAAGCATCGGGACTGCGCGCAGGGGATCGCGTCATTCAGGTGAACGGAGAGAATGTGGAGAAAGAGACGCACCACAAAGTAAGTATAGGCCTACCTATGGTCAGTGTTATTCAAATTAATTGCCTAAATTGTTGCATGCCACTTAGACTTACAAGTCTATTTATATTACTTTCTTAAGTTATAAACGCACTATTCAACTAGCATAAAAAAACTCCACCAGGTCAACTAAAGCGATTAAGAGCTGACAATAATTGATATAGGGCTATGAATATAACAGTGGAACTTTCAATGATATTCACCTCATAAATGGACGGTGCCAGTCCATCCTTAACCTGTGTCCTTCGGGCCCAACGTGTTCTCTGCTGTTGTGTTTGCAGTATTATATGGAAGGCCATTAGAGTCGAAGCAATGTGTCATTGTGGAGTACATTATGCTGCGTGTATTCTGTTGACTGAAGATATGGATGTGCTCATGTGTTCATTTCGTGTTTTTTTACTGGTTTCGTTTTTGCTAGATATGGGCGGCAGTTTTTAGTAGCAGCGTGAGCACTGCTTGCGTGATCATTTTGTGATCTCCGTGTATTACAATAGTAGGCATACTATACAATAAATGTGTAACATGATACATCTTTTTTTGCTATTTGGTATGTCTGTGTGTGTGACCCAATGACTTAATCAGTTTAGCCTACCATATTGGGCCGCTCTGGCGAAGCAATGTAAATGTTGTTGTCGCATGTTTTGAAAGAGTTATCCTTTTCCTTGTATTCAAACATAATTTCACTCTCTCTCTCTCTCCTCTCTTCAGTATTTTACTATTATTTCATTTATCAGACACTTTGATCCATGGCGAATTCCAGTGAATACAGAGACAGGTCGAAGAGCTGTAGGGCTCTTGCTCATCATAACCCTAAACCTAACCCTGTAGGGCAAGTGGACCAGCTGTATTTATTATTCTTTTATTTACTTATTTACTTATCCAAAGCCACTCAGAATGCTTTCAGAAACGAGGAGGAGGTTTCAGCCTCTTGCTTGAAGGTGCCTACAGACAGACTGCAGTCCTCAGCCGACATGAACCACTACACTCCTTTTCTTCTCTTGTCACCTACCATCTTGCTCCCTTAAACCTCATTTATAATTGGCGTGTATGAACTGTCCGCTTGAACGCTCATCTTCTTCTTTGTCCTTCTCTGCCCTGGTCTGCCCCACCGCAGGTGGTCCAGAGGATCAAGGCACTGGAGGGGGAGACCAGGCTGCTGGTGGTGGACCGCAGGACAGACGAGCTCCTGCGCAGCCTCCGTCTCACGGCTACCGAGGAGATGGCTGTGAGAGTGCCCGGCCCGGCCCTGCCCTGCCCCGCCCCCGCCCCCGCCCCCGCCCCCACCCCCGCCTCCGCCTCCGCATCCTCGTCTCCCCCGAGGTCGCCCCCCAGCCCAGGGGGGAAGAAGAGCGAGAACGGCTCTGTGCCAAAGCAGGGGCAGCAGGGGGGCCCCGGGGCCCAGGGTACCAAGCCCAGGAGGTCAGCCTCCAGGGCCGCCAAGAAGGTAACTGACGCCTGGTTGGGGCTGGTTCTCTCCTCTGTGGTTCTCTGGTTCTCTGGTTCTCTTGTTCTCGTTTTCTCCGGTTCTCTCTTATCTGGTTCTCTGGTTCTCTCTTCCCGGGTTCTCTGGTTCTCTTGTTTTCTCTCGTCTCTGGTTCTCTGGTTTGCTCTCTTCTCTGGTTCTCTGGTTTGCTCTTCTTTGGTTCTCTGGTTCCATCTGTTCTGGTTATCTGGTTTGCTCTTCTTTGGTTCTCTGGTTCCATCTGCTCTGGTTATCTGGTTTGCTCTTCTCTGGTTCTCTGGTTCCATCTGCTCTGGTTATCTGGTTTGCTCTTCTCTGGTTCTCTGGTTCCATCTGTTCTGGTTATCTGGTTTGCTCTTCTCTGGTTCTCTGGTTCCCCCTTCTCTAGTTTTCTCTTCCCTGGTTGTTTCTGAGTTTTTCTCTCTCTCTCATTCTCTCCCTCTCTTTCACCCTCGATAGGTCAGGTGCTTTGTATCCTTGGTGGACTTCTTTCCTTGCCAGTTTTCACTTCCTTTTAATCTTCTTGTTGTATTTTCAAGGACACCTTCATCCAAAGTGTTTCACAATACCATGACACACTGAGTTTAAGCACAGTGGGAATCAAACTTTTAACCCTGGCAGGGTCATGTACTCTATACCAGCTGAGTTACAGAGACTCATAACCGTTTGTCTGTCATTTCTGTGTTGTTTCTTAGCCCAGCAATGAATTGAATGTCTGTGGAATGGTATCAGATTTGGCTCCTGTCTACTGCTGCCCTACATCACAACGCCTCCACATAGTGTTGAAATTAATGCAGATCTGGTTCTGTTCCAGAAGGGGAAAAAATAATAAAAAGCTTTTGCAGTGGATTGCAGCAGCTCATGGTACGAAGTGAAACATGACAAGCAGATCATTTTCTTTCTAGTCTAAAATATCTCAAATACCTTAAACTGCTATTGGTCATCCTATTGGTGCCACTACAACGCATTTCTGTGTCAAGCCATTATGTCAGTGTCAAAGTATTTCTTCCTCTCATGAAAATATAATTGTTTAATTATTTATGTATTTTCTTTTTATCTTCAATACATGAAAACTGCATCTTTCGATACACAACCAAGTACGATGCATCTCTCTGATGTTATTTGAAATTGGGTAAGCATTAGCATTGCAACATCAGGCATGGTAGCCCATGTCTGAATGGTCTGGATGTGGATGTAAAACAATACAAAAATGTATCTTATTCCACCTTAGACTCAGAGGCAAAGTGTAAATGTAAAAAAAAGCCCTTTGAACGGCGTTTCACTGCTCATCTCTGTCAATATGTTTTATATGTACTTCATGTTGACGGAGGGGACTGGATGTGTTTCCGTCTCTCACTGTCTCTTATTCATTCTCTCTCTCTTTCACTTTCACTGTCCCTACCTACATCCTGTGTTTGTGTGTGTGTGTGTGTGTGTGTGTGTGTCTCTCTCTCGCTCTCTCTCTCTCACCGAATCTGAGTTGACTTCTGGAGGGCTTCTCTCTGAAAAAGTAAGGCATATTGACTTCCGCTTTCAGCTCTTACATAACATTAGGGTTGGCCCTGCTCCTACGAGAGCACATAATCGGCATAACCAATAAACCAGTGCTATCCTTTATACAACTTTAACAACATATAGAAAATGTTATACGATTGTTATACAACATGCTGATGCAAAGTTCTTCTATGTTGGTGTGTATCAGTCTGTGTGTGTGTGTGTGTGTGTGTGAATGTCAACAGAGCTTCAACTCAGTTATTTTGGCGTCATGAGCACAAGTGTCCCAGTAGACTTGGAGGGAATACGATACGGCTACAAGTTAAGCTTAGTTTAGACAACTCTTTCTCTCTCTACTCTCTCCCTTTCTCGCTCTGCGCTCGTTTCCTCTTCCTCTCTTTCTTTCTTGCCCTTCTCTCACTATCTCTATAGTTCTCGCTTCCCAGCTCCAGCTTGCTTTCTCTCTCTTTCCGTGCTCTTACTTTTCTTGCGCTCTCTCCTTAATTATTCGTCATCCACTTCTTCCTATGTCCTTATTTCATAGATTTTATTTGAATTAAAGTCTAGTAGAAGGACAGATATCTAGATATCTTCTGTCAGCCAATAGAAGGAAAGGTAGAGGTCTTCAATCAGCCATTATAAGACCATCCCCCTGGAGATTTCTACCTACCTTCCTTTATTTTACTTGACCGCTCTCATTGCTGTGTGTGTCTCTCTCTCTCTGTCCCTCTTTCTTCCCGCTTCTCTTGGACTCTCTCTCTCTCTCTATCTACTTACGAGCCTTTGCAATCATTCATGGCCCCTGGATACTATACCTCAACTATACTTGAACCTACTATTACTTGAACCTGGTTAGTATGCTATCCCAAACATTTGTCATAATCGCGGGCTTCTATTTATCAAGTTCAGCGTTTGCGCATTTGCGCACACTTGTGATAGTGTGATAGTGGTCATCTTGATTTATTTATTATTATTATTGTTATTTTTGTGAAATTATTATTCATAAATGGGTAATGTATGGTATTTCATCAATACGATTTTATTTTGTGGTGCCCCCCCCCACTGGTTGTGAGTGGTTGGTGCCCCTGGGCACGGGCCCAAGTGCTCTTATGGATAATCCGGCCCTGCCCCTGGATGCTTTCCTGTCCTATCTCAACTCCATCGCTACCACGCAAGCCAGTCTCCGTTCACACGTAGACTACTGTTAGATTTCAACAGCAAAGACAGAGACATGTTAGAAGTTAACAAAAATATTATTTATTGCAGCAATTTAAAATTCCAAAAATACATGCGCAACCGAAATGTACCCATCAAACAGCCACGTGACAAGGCAACCCTATCACAAGGCATATAATAAAATCAAATGAATCCATTGCTCATGTGGGAGGTCGCTTGCGAGCTGCACTTGCTGTCTCCCTCTGATTTTAATTCAACCATCGTGGTTAAAATGTCGATCAATGACAGAAGACATCTGTAGCCTACATGAATCATGCTGAGAATTTCTGCAGGCGTTTTTTGTTGCAAATGTTTGCCATAAAGCACTGTAGGCGCTTCGGTGAGGCTGTGATGAAGTTCACTATTTATTGGACCGTGTCTAGACAGTTACGAACATCCCTGACCTTAGTGGAGTGCACAAACGCCAAGTTGAGAGCGTAGTTTCTGCAGTGAACGTAGACTGCTGCGGGGAACTGTGCTGCGATGTGTGCCTTTCCCTCTTACATTGCCCGCACCATCATACCCCTGCCCAACAATTTGGGCAGGATCTAGACCAGCTACAGCAATTACCGTGTCAATGCCTCTGTGTTTGATTAATAATGAATTAATGGAATATTGCATTTTTAATGTTTACACCAAAGATTCAAGACTAGAGAGTGCGCGCCAATCAATGAAACCTAATGCGGAATCAGAGAAAGTCTGCCCTCTTTGCAGCATAAAGCATGTTTCAGAAATCACCACATTTAGATAAATGCTATAGTTGTCACACAGACACATTTCAGGGGGGAAAATGCTATGAAAAAATGTACGCACGGTGCGTTCAGGATTAGGACTGATATAGCATATGTCGGCCTAGGCCTACTCAATTGTGTTTTAATATTTGTAGCATTCATATTAGTCTATTTTTTTCGTAGGCTACTCTGCTGTTGGCCTCGATGGGGAGATATTTTTTTGTTGACACAAAATATCAAACATCATTCCTGCGTCTCCCCCTCCTACAGAGCCCATTTCAGCACCATGTCAGTAGACAGTTACAAGCCTACGAACGTCGTAAGAGCATAGCACGCGCGTTCATGTTAAGAGGAGTTTCGGGAAATGCTATGAAGCATCGAAATATCCTTTGTGAGAATGATCGTACGAGCATGGATCCATCATTATCGGGAAACTAGGCCCAGGTTAGGAATCTTGCTCAAGGACGCCTACAGATATACATTGGTGTTTAAACCCATCACCTTTTGGCTGGGAATTGAACACCAGACTCCTACCCCAGCTAGTAAGACGAGTTTTAGCTAGCTCGTTAGTTAGTTAGGGATTTTCACAGACAGAGATTGCTGTACACACACACATACACAAACAAAGAAATAGATGTAAATAAAAACAAGCTTTCAGCACAGAACAAAAACATGTGGACAGGCACACCATAATTACTATCTTATTGACTTAATATCCCCTGCCTGTGTTTGTGCTGTTTGTGCTGCGTTTGATATTTTGTGAGTGTATGTGTTTGGAGGATACAGGACACTGTCTGTATTCTGTCTATTTTATGGTCTCTGTCACCCTGGTCGTCTTTTCATTGCATTCCTCTCATATTGATGAGAGGAATGCAATAAATGCTGATGATTTATTACACCACAGAGACAACCCAGGGGGTCTCCATGCGTGTGTGTGTGCTGGAATGTGTGCATACGTGTGTGTGTGTGTGTGTGTGTGTGTGTGCATGCATATGCATTAGGGCTGCATCCATAGATCAAATGCATCGCTTTCTGAATTCTGAAGGCAATATATTACATAATATAAAGAATGTAATCTAAAATCGAAATCTCAAATGTTTTTGTTGTTTTGGATTTGTAAGAGTTACTTCGGAAATGTAAGAGTTAAGAAGCGGGATCCAGGGTCCAAACGCCCTACCCTGGTAGTATTAACAATGATCTCTACGAGTTGAGCTGGGCAGGGCTACTTCTCAATCACTTTGTTAGTTGGTGAATGAATTGTCCATGGGCTGTTCATACTGTCATGGTATGTTTGCCTAAATAAATAAAAAATCTTGAATCTGACATTTTCTTCCTTTCATTTCTTCCCTGCCCATCTGTTAGCTCAGGGTGAATGCTGATTTATTTGTGTGGGCGTGTAAGGCTCTGATGGAATCAAAGCGCTAAACAAAATACAATTGACGTGACATCAAATCGTAAGGAGCTGAACTTCCTGCTCAAAGGCCAGAAAGACAGCCAAGGAAGATACACTGATAATATCTTTTGACAGTCATCACTTGCCTGATTTCCACAAAAAAAACAACAGCAACCTTAATCATGCCATGCTATTCAAAAACCTGGCAAGAACACAACGAAAGAAACAAATGTTGTTCACGTTCTCAAGTTGTTTGTCTTTTAAACCCCTGCCAACCTCAACCTCAATTGTGTTTAATTGGTTTCAGATGCTAGAAAAGTCAGACTTACTGCCTGATTTGTAGCCTGCTTGGCTGTATGTCCCAAGGTAACAAAGAGACAGATATCCCCACCATAGCATCCAGATTGTTGTGCTTTATTGTGATTATTGTGCTCTGAATCAATCTGCAATAGCCTTCTTAACCTCTCTCTCTCTCTTGGTAGAATAATCCCAGAGGTCTTCCTTCTTTGGGACCTCAATGGTATGGCTTGGTACTGTGCTTCTTGCTAGGTCCTGTGGTCCATGTCCTGTGCAGAAGTCTTGGTCAGACAGAGGACCTTCCTGTATTTACCGCATTTAACCACATGGTGTTTGGAATTCACTAGAAACATCTGTTTGTGTGTGTGTGCGTGCGTGCGTGCGTGTGTGTGTCTGCTGCTTGATGAAATCATTGTGTGTTTGTTTGGTGTATGTGTGTCTGTCTGTCTCATTATCATGACTTTTGCTTGGACGGCTCATTGTTTATGTGTTGAGAACTCCAATCTGCCCGTATGGCAATGTGTCCCCAACAACACACACACTTAATGTATTTAGTTTTAATTTATAGCCTATCATAAAATCTGATTGATTCTCTTGGGAGGAATACTATATTGGTTTGTTTCAGACAGATGCAACACAATTATATGTGGTGGTGAATTCTATTTGACGTTCAATATTCCCCCTTTTTTGCTGCCTAATCTCAATAGCTCAATGATGGCCGATTGATTTTAGATTGGTCTTGTTTACACATTGGACAATGTTTAACACATTTTCCCCCGAGGGCCACACGATGTCCTGTGCTATGATGTGAACAAACCAATAACAATGAATCAAGCTGTGGAGATGCCTGCCCATATGGCCATCTGGGTCCGGCATTTGTTTCAGACAGACGTAACACACAATTATATCCACGATGATGAATAAATTACGGTCAATAATATATTTGAGAGACATTTCTTATACTTGGTATAAAATGTATTGTGGGCTGTATATACATACATAACACACCACTAAATGTAATGGTGTGTATTGGCATTGATAATATCATGACTACTCCCCTTAATGTTTAGGGAAGTGCGTCTGTCTGGTGAAGCTGGATATGAATGGAGGTTCTGCAGACCTCAGGCTTCACCTTCACCTTTGCAGGCTTTTCATCTTGCTTCTTTTTTAATCTTTCGTGGATAGAAGCTTGTGTCTTTTTATCTAGCATGGATGGGCGCTGGCTTACTCGTTGCTGCAAGTCATTTTTCGCCTGGCTGGGATGTATGCATGTGAGCTGCTGTGGGAATCACCCCCTCTGTGTCAACAGTAACACAACCAGCGAGCAGGGAGTTTGCATGTGTGAGTTTATAAAAAACAGCATGCAATGTGTGAAGCACTTTTGTTTCTATCTGTGCGGCCATGCAGACTAAACAACAGCCTCACAGAGGATAAGCATCATCGTTGTCGCTTCTGCCCTCTTGATGTCAACAACGACTTAATCCTGCTTTTAAAACGGCTCGGAAGATCAATGTGTAAATTATTGCAGTTTAGAATGAGTTGCGGTTGTCCTGCAGGGTAAAGAATCAGGCCTGTGAAATGGCAGGAGACAGGATCAGAGTTGAGGGGTCACTGGGTCAGGAATGAATAATAACAGATAGCAATGCATATAAATCTGGAAGTAGGATGGATTTATGAAGGCTCTTCCGCAGTGCTGTTAAAGTGATATGCTTTGACCTGTTGCACCCTCCGAACAGCAATTGCAATTAAACAAGCTGGCGGTTTAGAGAAATGCAAGCTAGCAATGATGCTTCTTTTATTTTTCTTCTTCATCATTTCCATGGTTCTGAATGACATAGTAGCAAACACAATACAACTGTTTGTATAATGCAGATTCAACTAAACTAAATTTTTCTTGCTCATTAGATTACTTATCAATGAACTTTTAGCAAAATGTGACGGTTCCTCATCCCAAACACATCATGGTATGGTTTAAATCATGTGGACTTTTTTCTCAGTTTCTCAGACATTGGAAACATGTTTGGGCTGACAGCTCTAAAGTAACAAGAACATCACAATAGAGAAGGCTTGGGTGGCGACAGAGTACAGAGTTCCAACTCTCCTCGTCTGTTCTGGTCTCTGTGCTGTCATCCACAACGTAACAGAAGGGCCTGCAGGTGTTTCAATTGTAATGAGAGTCTTTTCTTTATACCATTTTTTACACACAGCCACAATGCAATGTCTTGTATTAACTTGATTACCTTTCCTTAATTATGAAACCTATAATTATATACATTTTTGTGAGGACATTTTTTTGTCAAATTGCAGCAAATTAAGGTTGAAGCAAAGCTGAACATCTTTCTTTTTGGGTCTCTTCTCACTATAACATGTCTCTGTAACGTGAATGCGGTCTGGACTGTGTGTGTGTGCTTGTGTGACCTGTGCATCTGTGTTTGTGTGACCTATGCATATGTGAGTGTGTGTGTTTCTGTTTCTCTGACCTATGTGTGTGTGTGTGTGTGTGTCTGTAGTAGAAGCGTGGTATGCTACTTGACATGCAGATGGCCCCCGGGGCGGCCGGTGGTGAGGGATGGGGGCGGGGGCTGTAGGGGTTACGGTAAGGCCAGTGTCGGGGAAGGAAGTGGGGCCCACATCTGTGTGTGCATGCACGTGTACACACAGAAGTTGAAAACATTATATCAGCTACACACAGGCATTCTTGCTTTTGTATAGAGAAAGATGTAAAGAGAAGATGCAGAAGAAAAAACATTTTATATCCGAGTATACGTACCCTTATGTAACCAATTATTTTCTCTCTGAATGTCTTCACGGTTTTCATTCTCTTCAGTTTGAGTAAATAGTTGAAGTGATCATTTTAGTGATTCAGTGAATTGAACTGATCCATCGAATTGGTTCGGCTCTTGTGCAGAAGAATCATTCTTTGCTCCTCAGGGCTTACCTAATGACATCAGAGGGTTGGTGGCCCCCAAAAACGCCAGACTGACAGCATATCTCATGCTCTCGTGAGTCCTTCGAGTAACACTGTCATATTTGACAGGTCATATGCCATGTTTTAACTTCCTTTGGACTTTATTTCATGTTCTTAAATAATATATTTATTCTGGCCATTTGGCCAATAGAGGCCTGGCAGGAGAGAGAGAGAGAGAGATAGATGAAGGCAGAGATGAGGAACATGCTGAGTGGACCTCTCTCTCTCTCCCTCTCCCTCTCTCTCTCTCTCTCTCTCTCCATTTTACACACAGAGTAACTTAACTTCATTGTTTGAATGGCGATTGATTGGTGTTGTGCAGCCTACACAATACCATTTGTCAACCAAAACCTCATTACCACAACACGAACATGTATCTGCTAGAAGAGCACATTTGAAGAAAAATAACAACCCTAATATCTGGGCAGTAGACCAAGTGGCAATGGGATTCTTTTTTTTTTTTTAATGGCGAACGATTGGTGTTGTGCAGCCTACACAATACTATTTGTCAACCAAATATTCTTAAACACAATACGAACATGTATCTGCTAGAAGTAGACCAAGTAGCAAATGCGTGTAAAATATATTGTAGTGTTATGTTGACCCTTACATGAGACTGCTCTAGCCGTGGGAGTAAATACAGAGAGGCAGGGTTGGATAACAGAGGGATAGGAAAACAGAGAGAGGTAGGGTTGGAGAACAGAGAGAGAGAAAAAGAGAAGATAAAAAGAAAGATGCAGAAAGAGGCCGGCTCAGATAGACAGAAAAGGTGAGTTGCTATCAGTTCATGTGTGTCACCGTAATTATGGATGCAGTGTCCTTCATAGCAACAGAAAAACAGAAAATACATCCAGAAGTAAGCAGTGAACTTAATGATCTACAGCTCCCTCCCAGCACCCACACTCACACTCATGCCATACCCACCCAACACCCTCTGGTGTTCTTCTGTTGTTATTTTGGCTGGACTGTCATCTGGGTAGCCTGGTTCACTCCACTTCTTCCACTAAAAGCCCCCCTTCTGTAATCATGTGAGCTTCATGTTTCCTCACCACTTACAATGCTATCTCCCACGCTGGGAGAAAAAATAAAAACGGGAAAAATGTATACACACATACACATACACATACACACACATAGTCGGCTCATCACATTATGGATTGTCTGTGTGTCTGTCTGATGCTCTCTGTCTATATGTAGGCTATGTCTGCATGTGTCTATATCTGCTCATCTTTCGATTTTTTTTATCTTCCATCACTGAAAATCCTGTTGAGGATCTTGTGTTTCTTGACACAAACAACACAGGCACACACACAGGCATGTTTGTGTCTCCATGAAGTCAAAAACCCTATTCTCTCCCTCTCGGGGGGGCTAATTCACACTCTCTCTCTCACACTCACACATACTCATACACAATCACTCAATCAATCAGAGACACACACACACACACACACACACACACACACACACTAACTCAATTACTCACTCAAATACACACAGACACAGATACACACCCACGACACCCACACATAGATCCATCCACCGACACACTCACTCACTCACTCTCTCACAAACATTATAACCATTACTCACACTCAAAACAACCCTCGCACAGATGTGTAATGAAAACATACATCAGTGTCATGGTGGCACACCCAGGCCAGTGAAGTGGTCTGCGCCACGCTGATAACAAGGGCGTCGGCAGGCACACATGCTTTCAGCTTGTTATCGGGTTTTTTTCCCCCCAAACATCTGACCTTTGACTCATCTCTTTCTTGTCTGACTCTCGTTCAACATGATCATCCACATCTTAGAACTTTTATATAATGGCCATTATCTATTTTATGGGTTTGTTTGTGTGTGTGTGTGTGTGTGTGTGTGTGTGTGTGTGTGTGTGTGTGTGTGTGTGTGTGTGTGTGTGTGTGTGTGTGTGTGTGTGTGTGTAGCTTATTCTATCTTTTTTTTTGTAATTGTCAGCCTAATTAGCCTGAAGACCACACATTGTTTTGAGTTACTTTCTCAGTTTGTTGTCGAGATGTTAGCCACAAGAGAAATGTGATTAACATTCTTGGATTTTTTGGGACCAAATATTTTTTTTTGCTATTCAGTTGTTTTTATATCTTTTGTTTAACTTCTTCTTTCACTGACGTTGAAATTTCATAGACGTTGGGCTTTTAAATGCATTGAAAATGTATCAACCAAATGAGGCAAAAGAAAGAAGGGAACTAAAATAATAAATTATTAAAGAGGAAAAAACATGGCAACTTAATTGGAAATCGCAGTTTTTCAAACATGGTTGGATGTATTTATGTCAGCCAGGCTCGCTCTTCTATTGTTATTTTGGCTGGACTGTCATCTGGCTAGCGTGGTGAATTAGGTGAGTGCTGCATGCAGCGCTTGTATCTTCACACACTTGTATCTTCAATAATCTGAAAACAGAATTTACTGATTACAGATTACAGATTACCTTTATACTTTTTTTTTCAAAATCACAGTTGAAGTTCCATGTCGGTTTGTTTTCAGTTGGTCTCATTGATTTACGCTGAGGTTAGAGCGCGAGGACGTGCAGGCAGTGTTGCCAGATTGAGCAGTTTCCCGCCCAATTGGACTACTTTTAATAATGTTAGGCGAGTACATATAATTTCAGCTGGTTTAAAAAAAAACAATTGGCGGGATTATTATAATTCTTTCTACAAACATCAATCAATACCACACCTTTCATAAGGCATATCGTTTGTACTACTACTACTACTACTACTACCTTCCAGCTTTGACAGTATTACAGTTTAGCTTCCAACTTTTGTCACAATGTATTTCAGCACTTTGCTTCTTCAGGTAATGTAATTCAGCGTCAGTCAGTTTTCGATTTCTCCCCCCTTTGCGTTGTCCTACCAAGACACATCTGCAGTTAAACAAGGATAGAATAGATAGAATTCTGATGGGCCACATGGATAGTAAGCTATGTTTCATCCTGTTGTTGACTGGTCGAAGGCCATGTGCTACCTAAGCCTGAGGGATAGAGAGAACTAAGAGAGAGAGAGAGAGAGAGGAAAGCCAAGAATAATGAATACCAGATGAAGACAGCTGGCGTTGGGTGTACAGAACGAAATTCTGGAGGGAAAGAAAAATGGAACGAGAGAGAGAAAGAGAGGGAGAGAGAGCAAAATTAGGGATGTAAAAATAATTATTGAGCAAAAGGAAAAGTGTATTTGTTCCTGTGTTGAGGAACCGGGAGCCTGCCATTGAGGTATACAATTTATTGTTAACTTTCTGTCTAGGTTTTTTTATACCACAATCGTATAATTGACCATACCGTCTCCTGTATCATCCACCTGTTCATGATTATATACTTTCTTCGTGAAAAAAATTATGTTAAATACTGTGGACCAAAACTTTCCACGTTATCTTTGGGATTGATAGCTTAATTATTTCTTCATGTGTCCCTTAAATTTGAGAAAAACGGTAATGGAATATATAAATGACAATACAACTGTAGTCCTTTGTTTGCAAAAGGATTAGGGTCGAGGGATTTACAGTTTTGAAGATCATTCTCATGTTTTCGAATTCTAATCTCCTTCCCTCTATGTACTGTAACTGTTGAGACTCAAACGATGACAGAAATCAACCTCTTGATTATTTTGAGGCAGTAGGTCACTTTGATACCCCTCTTCTATATCCCTCTTGATGAACCCCTCCCAACATAACTCCAGAACATTTATTCAACGAACAAGACTGGAGTGTATTTATTTTATTTTTATATATATATTTTTTGTAGGTCCTATGTAGCCTCATAGTCTGCAGTTTTTGGTTCTCTCTATCACTCTTCCTCTCTCTCTTGTCCTTTTTCTCTCTTGTCCTATCTCGTGTTCTCTCTCTCTACCCGTCTCGCTCTCAATCTCTAGCTGTTAATTGGCCACAGGTGCGTCTCGTTCCCAGAGGTCACGTCAACCTAAACCAACACTTAATTAAATGAATAGAACAAGAGCTCGACAAGAATGATGATATATGTTATATATATATATATATATTATATACAGTATATACACATATATATATAGCAAATATCTACCATGTTTATATATATCAGTACTTCTGATAGAGCATTTGACTATTACTAAAGACCTCCACAGAAAGTAACATTCAAAAGACTAATAGAATGAGCAAGCAGATTCCTGTAGTCTAATTCATTACAACATTGATGCATTACCGGTTTTAGAAAGTCTTAAGTACTGAAAGGTGAAACACAATGATTTTAAAATGCATTAAAAAATAATGAAATAAATTACACACATCGACCCATGGTCAGCAATAGTCACTGGATCAATACACAACACACCCTAAAACATCTGGGGCAGGAGAATTGAGATTATAACCAAGACCTTTATTTATTTTATTTCCATAGACTGCACATTCTTAAGGCCAAAGTATACTTCTCCGACTCCGTAATCCGTAATCCGACTCCGTAACTACGGAGACCCCTCAAGCATTCGTAGTTCTCCGTCGGGAATGTCGGATACGCAATGCGATTCGCCGCCCGATCGAGCTTATATGTTGACTACTAACCATGTAAATAGTGTTGTAAATAAACATCCAAAGCTTTTCAAATCTTATTTGGTGTTTTATTGGTCCTTAATGTGAAAATAAAAACAGTGTACAAAGTAAATAAGGTGCAAAGTCAAACCGGGAAAAATTTTCCGGAAATGATTTTGTTAGAGGACCAATCACAGCCCTTGCCGTCTCCATTGCGTCAATGGAATAGTTAAAAAATATCGGATGTGCATGTAGAGCTACAGAGAGGGTCTCTGACAGGGTCTCCAACGACGGAGAGGGCTCTCCGTGTCTACGTACAGCACTTTACCGAGTATAAACCAGCCTTCACTGTGACATGAGAGCTCTCTGCTTTCACCCACTAAGCTAATGACACACACATGTTCACACCCACACACACACACACACACACAGACACAAATGCGCGCACACACACACACACACTCATACACATTCACAGATGATCACATGTAGTCACACACACACACCCTCTATCATTAAATAGGCCTACAGATTGTTAGGTGCTATTGTAATTTGAAGTGTTTTCTCTTTTCTTCTATCCAGTCCTATCTTTTTGATCTCTTCTAATCCCATAGAAGGGTCAAGTTCAACTGTGCTATCGCAAATACAATAGGAAAGTGTATGCTTTACAGTAATATAAGCCATATTTGTCAAACACATAGGTACTTGCTTGCATGCGGAAATACACACACACAGACACACACACACTCACGCACAAGCACACATGCACACACATTTTAACTCAACAAAAAACTGGCAGAACCGGTTGTGCTGGTGTTTAAAACAGGGGGCGCAAACACTAGAGAGGCACTGCAGGAAAGTAACCTCAGCTAAGTTTGTAGGATAAGAAGTGATTGGCAATTAAGCCATACACAGTGACAGAAATTAGCTGTCTACTAATGTATGCCACTGTTCCTCCCGAAACCTTGCTTGCAACAGAGCAGAGAGCACACAAAATACTTTAACTGTCACGGCCCCGCTCTGAATGGGAAAGGGAAGCAGCATAAAACCAGGTGGAGTTGGTGAAATGAAAGGTATTTATTACCAGGAAGTTGTAAATGACATTTAAAAGTCTAGACCCCACTTTTTCAGACGCATTTCAAGGGAAAAAAAACCTTGTCTTATAATCGGGTCAATATGGTACTTACAAACCACTCTTTTGCTGTAGCTTTACATTACAAGAGGATCTCTGCTATCTATATAAGCAGCTGTGCAAGGAAATGTTCAAAAACGGATGTCCTAGAAATTATACTTTTATAGGCATAGTTCCACTTACTAAGAAATATTAGCTCCGAAAGAGCTATGAAATTGACATTAATGTATTGGATCCTATTGACAAAACTTTGGCACATCACACGTGCACGCGGCACACACATGCTGGACCATGCGTGGTCAATCACAGGTTTCGTGTGTTTCTTAACGTTGCGGCCGATCCTTTGGCTGTGAAGGGGTTAATAGGTGGGACGACTAGTGGGACGATGCCCCCATCCCACTAGAAGTCCGATCCATTATTTAACACCCAGGAGGTCTGGTTTCACCAACACAGCCGGCACCATGGCCAGAGGCTCTCGTGGGCCAGGGGAGTACATGAGCACATGCATCACATACACACACATGCACACAAACACACACACACCCAACACACATTACACAACACATATTAACCCTTACCACATATTACACATGTTACCCACACAGATATAACACACGCACACACACACACACACACACACACACACACACACACACAGCACACATTACACAACACATATGAACCCTTACCACATATTACACATGTTACCCACACAGATATAACACACGCACACACACACACACACACACTGATCAAAAGCTAGTTTGGTGACAAAGGGGAATGTCCGCCGGCCCTTGGGAAAATAAACTGTTCAGGAAACCAGACCACCCTTTGTGTCAATATGGTTGGTCAATCTCACCCCATGCCGCCCTAGATGTTATTCACTTAACCTGTGATGGATTGTTCCATATTCCATAGTCTCTTGGGTGAGGAAGGGGGAGGGGGGGGTTGGGTCTTCTGAACTGTAACCTTGTAGGCTAACTGTAGTTAAAGTGTTTATCAATAACACCATCTAGCCGTTTCCCATAGCTATGTGTCAGCATCTTCCTCTACTTCACTTCAAATAAAAAATAAACCTTTCATCAACTACAGCTGATTTGTCTTAACAGGAACATACGTACAGAGAGCATCCAACCAAGAAACATTGTGCCAGTTGCTCCAGTGCGCTGCCCCACTCCACATATTAAACCGCTAGTCTCTTGACTTTTGGGCTAGTTTGTTGTGTTTGATGGTTCGGAGAGAGAGATGACCAAGAGAACCGTAAGAACCGTAAGAACCTCCCCTGAACTGTCTCCAGGGCTGGAGCTGATGCTCTGGGTCACTGTCGGTCACTGTGGAGTAGTAGTAGAAAAACACACACGTAAACACAGCAATGCACGGAACAACCACATTTGCTCTCTCCCCATCAACATCAACATGCACCCATGTTGTGCATTTGAATTGTTGATATACTACAATACTACTATGATATTATATGATATATATATATATGGATGTCTCCATGCATGCATACATACACATCCAATCTTGCATACATACCTGCACACATCCAACGCCTCATACATGCCTGCACACACACGCACAAAAAACACAAACGCACGCACACACATACTCTTACATTCATGCGCACATATATAGGGCCCTAGAAAGTAATTGCCGTTGGGGGCAGTCATCATAGGTTAGCCCGGGTCGAAATCAACCCCAGATAATGGATCCCAGCTGTGTTTCGCAAAACACTGTTTATCTTAGTCGAATTCCACCGTTATAGAGCAGTCTAGTCTTTCAATCTCTCTCCCGGTCTCTCTCTCTTGCTGCCTCTGTTTCTGTCTCTCTCTCTCTCTCTCACGAACAGTGTTTACCCATCCGTCTCTCTGTCGGTCGATATATCTATCTGTTTCTTTCTAAATGTCTATGGACCTAGCTAGATCTGTCTATCTCTCTACAGGTATATAGCCGTCTATCAAAAAAGTCAATCGATCCATCTCTTTTGATCTTTTTTGCTGTCTCTCATCATCACTTGTTCCTTCTATCTATCTATCTATCTCTCGTGGTCACAGTATATACTCTCTGGTATTGGCCACTCTTTCTTGCTGACCGCCATCCACTTCCGCTCCATTGAGAAGGTGGGGGGGGGGACAAGTTGCGGTGCTCTCAAACTAAACCAACCTAACACTGCTATTGCCTCTCTTTATCCCTAGATTCAAGATTCCAAAGGCTTTATTTGGAATGCAAAGCGTAGATTCACATTGCCAAGCGATCTCTTACTCTCTGTGTGTCTTTTTTTACCTTCTGGTTATACTACTGTTTTGTCAAGTTTATTCCATATTATCCATATTTCTCTCTC
>NC_140271.1:31367-156056 GCF_964030765.1 Micromesistius poutassou | reverse complement strand
ACAAAAATGTGTTTGATAGATGCATCGTGCACCACATATTTAACAGAATGGATATATTAAGTATATGGCTGTAAATCAATGGCAAGGCTGACATTATTCTATTTCTTCACTTATTGAAGACATCCGTTATAAAGAATTCTCCTGCTCGTACCTGTTTCTCACAAAAGACCTGAACAAGTCACAGAGCTAGTCTAGTACAATACACACTTGCAGCAAAGAGGATGACAAAGAGCTCGTATCTGAACAGTTTATTGGGGCTCTCAGAAGTTACGTGGGTTTTCTGTAAAACTCCTCCCCCCTGTACATCTCTACGTTAATTCGCTCCAAACAGACGATACAGGTTGCAGCAGTAGAAACAACATGCATACATTTGTTTTAAATGCGCCGGGCTCATAAAATGTATTCCATATACGGCATTTCAGAATGTTAGTAAACAATAGCCGTAACGACACTTCCGGGTGGCAGAACGAGCGGCTACCACTGACCTGAAGCCATCCAGCCGGCTGTAAACACAAATAATAATAATAAATAATAATAAATAAATAAATAACAATAAAGACTATGTCACACAGTCAACAAAACATTGTTGTTGATCTGAAGTTGAAACGATGACGAAAACTATATTAATATAATATAATATATTATATATATATATATATATATATATATATATTAATGAGACGTCCCGTAGCACCCCGCAAGAAGAAAATCATTAATTCAAGCCATTTACTCTGTTTTCTCGATCGTGGAAGGGTTTGTTTACGTTTGTTTATGTTTGCTTTAGCTTTCTGCTAAATCTTAAATATTTATTATTTTAACTTTGTCTTTATATTCTCACTTTCTAATATGCATTTCTTTTAACTCTGCCTTTCTAAAATGTTTTTTTTTTTTTAACTTTGCCTTTATTTTCTATCTATTTTACTTTTTACTTAACTATTGTTTTATTTTATTGTATGACAATGTTTATATGTGAAGCACTTTGAGTCTGCCTTGTGTATGAAAAGTGCGTTATAAATAAAGTTGCCTTGCCTTGCCTTGCCTTGCCTTGCCTTACTAGTGGTGCCAACGGAGAACGCGTCGGCTTTTGCCGCCCGGAAGAACATAGTGTGACGTCACGGTGAATCGCCGTATAAAAAAAAACACATTTTACATTTATTTGTGTTTGTGTTTCTCCCAGGAGGCAGCAGCCCAGCTGGAGGCCCAGACGCGGCCCCCTCCGGGCCCTCCGGAGGAGGAGCTGGTCCCGCGGATGTGCGTGCTGGCCCGCTCGGAGGCGGGCTACGGCTTCAACCTGCACAGCGAGAGGGCTCGGCCCGGCCAGTACATCCGCTCCCTGGACTCAGGGTCCCCTGCCGAGCACGCTGGCCTCCGCCCGCAAGACAGGCTCATTGAGGTATGTATTGAGTGTGTGTGCGTGTGTGCGTGCGTGCGTGCGTGCGTGCGTGCGTGCGTGCGTGTGTGCGCGCGGATTGCAGTGATGTGGTGTAGTTTTTCTGTGTTTTTTGCTTATATGAAGAGCTGTGTTAGGTGCGGTACGGTTCACGTTTCCAACGCCAAAAGTGGGCGGAGGTCCTAAAATAATAAGCGCACTTATCCGCCGTATCCATTTTTCGGTACTCCATTTTTATCGGTCTGAAAGGGTGCCGAAAAAAGTTGGAGCTACACACGCCGTCCATCGATTAGTCGAAAGAATCGTCACTTCCGTGCGACGGGGGGATAAAAACAAACACAGTATTTCTGGACAACGGCGAAAGCTTAATTTACTGAAAAAATGTCGGCAAAAGTTTGCCGTCCTTCTCGGAACGTCCTACATTGTTGCTCTTTGTTTAGTGTTATGCGTTCTTCTTTTTCATTGAATTTATGAGCAGGCTACACTTGTGTCGGGCTGCTACCATAAGGGCTGACAGTGTACTGACTGTCAGCCACTGGAAACGCAAGCCGTAACCACTCCACACCGAAACGCACCTCACCGTACTGCACCTGCCAGCACAGCTCGAGGAAATGCGGCATATGCTTCAACTATACAGCGTAGACCTAAAGTATATAAAGTCAGGAGATGGAGAGGATCCAAAGATGGATCCAAAGCACTTTCTGTGTCGGGTACACTGATGTATCCCCGGGCTGCTTTGTTGCTACATGTTGGGTACATTTGCAGTTATGGACAACATATGGAGATTAAGGAAGCAAGGGTGTGCAGCATCGATATAGAACAATTGGAACGTACCCGTGGTGCGAGGCTTTTGCCCATTATTTAATAGCTGGAATCTTTACGAGGATGGTGTGGCAACGACTCGGTGCCAGCTGTCAGCCGTCTTTCACAGGCTTTGAGCTGGGGGAAACCTCCCCACCAAACAGAAACATCTGTGGCGCTTAGCCCATCTGTCTTGCTTTCCGGCATGTGTGTGTAGTGTGGCTCTGTGTGTCTTTGTGTCTGTGTGTGTGTTTTTGTGTTTGTATTAGCCTGGAGCCAGGACTGTTTCCTTTCAGTCTGTGAGTGGGGACAACATGGTAGGAGGGGTGGTGGGGAGTCTGTGAATAACGACCTACATGAGGACAAATGGGGACGGAGCTCAGTGTGTGTGTGTGTGTGTGTTGTGTGTGTGTGTTTGTGTGGATAATAAGAACTATGTCTGACCATGCGTGGAGACGTTGCTTGTGTCACCTGTCAGCAGCTTGTTAGAAAGGTGTTCACCCATCGCTCTCTCTCTCGCTCACTAACTCGCCCTCTCTTAGCTTGTCCCTACACTTGAGTTTCTTGGCTCTAATCTTTCACTAGCAAGCCTGTCATGAATGAGCTGTTGTGAGTCAGTAGCCAGCAGATTTCTCTGCTAGCAAGCAAAAGTTACCTGCTAGCAAGCATCTAGTGACTTGCTAGTAGCAAGTCACTAGCTAACTAACATATGTAACTAGCTAGCTTGCATATGTCTCTGTCTAGCAGGCGTATGTCAACAACTAGCTGGCATAAGACAAAAGCCAGCCGTGGACACGCTATGTAGGGTCTAATCCATCTTTGACAAGCGGACGTGAGCTCTGTGTCCAGCCTACATGTTCTCTGTCTGGTTCTGGATGCCAAAGGCCAAAATGCTTTCAATTTAAATGCCATATGACATGCACATATAAACAACAAATGACATCAAAGAATGAACCACAACATCATCAGATCCAGCCGGTACCTAGGAGATAAACCAACTATATAAACTCCTGCCCTTCTAACCACTTAAAGAGATAGACTCTTGGCAGCGAACCAAGCACACAGACAAAACCACAAACGCAAGCTAAATCCATAATGGCCTTGATATTATCATCATGGTTGAAAACCTGTTCGAGCCAATGAGCTGAAGATTTTATTCATCAGCAACGCAATCACCTGGGACCACGCACGCACGCACACACGCACGCACACACGCACACACACACACACACACACACACACGTGAGCTGAACCTTTATATGGCTTACATACACTAATACACAGAACACGTAAATATATGCACACACATTTCAATAGCAAAGCACCATGCGGTCAAGATGGCAAGATGGTGGAAGATGACCTTGTCCATTGTTGGACCGAAGGGAAGTGAAACATGAGCCGGTACTTGCCGTGTTTGTGGGGACATAGCACACACACTTGGCTGTGTGCATCGACACCTATGAGTGCTCCGGGGAGACTTGCCCTCCACCAGGTCTGACAGCCTGGGAAACAAACATGTCTGTTGGAATGATTACCTGTCTGTCTGACTGACTGAATGCCCCCGTTTGTTTGAAACAGCGTTGTTTGTTCGGTTGTGTGCGTGGTGGACTGGGGGCACTTTGTCTTTGCATTTCATTTCTTCTACTGAGCGAAGCCAGGACGGGAGCTCAGGTGTGCAGTAGAGCAGTTGGAGCAGAACAAGAAACAAGCAATCAATCAAACACACACACACACACACACACACACACACACACACACACACACACACACACACACACACACACACACACACACACACACACACACACACACACACACACACACACACACACACACACACACACACACACACACACACACGAATACTAATCAATAAAAACGAGAGGTGAAATGCGTAACAACAACAAATGGTGTTGTTGTTGTGTGTTGGTGTGAGAGGACGGCAGCAGGTGTGAGAGGACCACAAAACCTCCTCTATCTTATCTTTCTGATCTCAAAGAGATCTTTCACCACACCGCGATGCAACAACGCAGCCTCAAAAACGAACCCAATGCTAACTGAATGTAGAATATTACTTTTTAAAAACTTCCCCCTCTCACCCCACCCCCTCTCGTGAAGCCACTCCCCCCCCCCCCCAAACGCCAAACGTACACTGCCTACCTCCCTCCTGTCACAAGTGAGAGAAAAAAAAAGAAAAGCCAAAGACAGACAGACAGAAGGATAAATTCACCCCGAGGACGTGGACACCTGAGACCAGGAGCCCAGCCAGAGACCTCGGACCAGCTCGTCAATAATAGATGCTGCGCCACCGTCGTCCCTCTGCGCCGCCATGCAACGCTGACCGCCAATCCCAGAGAGAGAGACACAGAAATATGGACAGAGAGAGACAGACAGACAGACAGAGTGATCAGAGGCAGATCAGAAAAGCAATGGGGGAGGAGAAGGTTGATATGTGTAGATTCACACACACACACACACACACACGCACACGCACACACACACACACACACGCACGCACACACGCACACACGCACGCACGCACACACACACGCACGCACGCACACACAAATGTACCAACACAGATGTGCACTGTAGCACTGTATGCCCTATTGGTGTTACCATCTTCTATGGTCTATATGCTGTTCTTCTTTTGGTGTCTCTTCAGTGTTGATGTCGTTCTCCCACTATGTGTTCTTTGCCATAAGCTCTAAAGCTTTTCATTTGTTTCCTTATGAGACCACTGATTAGGGCACTCTTTAGAAACACCTTTTAGGTGCCCAGGTGCACGAAAGCATCGTCCACTGTTGGCTCCTGATGCTCCAGCAAAGGGTCATAAAGAATACCTATTTTCACTGCTGTATCCCAAGATTTCCCTTCTCTGTCCACTGGGTTAGGAGTTCATATGGCATGTGTTGTGTGGGTAACCTTGATGGGATGCAGAGGGGAGTCCCATAGACCAATCCTGTGGCCGTGGTTGGTGGTTAAGTTTGCACGTTCTACCATACTGCCACCTGTTGGTGAGGTGTGTTAGTGCAATATTAAATCTGAACCGCTTTAAATTGAATACCAGGCTGTGCAATGTTCAGCCACTGATCGAAAATTATCGTTGAGTTGAGCGTTAAAATTTGTGTTTTACATTTAACATCTTTCTAGCAGACACTTCCACACACCTGCAAAGCGATCTACAGTGAATTCAAATGAATCATTCATGGGTTCTAACTGGCATAGTGTTAAATTACAAAAAAATTAGTTAAATTAAACCCAGTACCTTTTGGTTGAGAGTTGATCACCCTCAACTCTAAACAATTATGGCTCTTTTACGCATATATATATATATATATATATTGTTCATAAACTCTGGTCCAGGTGAATGGGGAGAACATCGAGGGCATGCGGCACGCAGAGGTGGTGGCCTTCATTAAGAATGGTGGCGAAGAGACCAGGCTGCTGGTGGTGGACCCTGACACAGATGAACACTTCAAGAGAAAGGGGGTCGTCCCCACAATCCACCACCTCAGAGGTGAGTATTAGACCACCAACAATGCTGCAGTGAGGTCGCTGCTAAATGTACAGCCTTGTTTCTTGTTTCTGTATTCTGCATAGTGTCCAAAAATATTTTATTATTGATTGTACGCTGAAAAGCAACAACACAGGGGTTTTTTTTCAGCCTGTATTGAGAAATACATGAGCAATGTGTGTTGTCTCTTTCCCACCAGACTATGACGGCCCCTCCATCTCAAACGGGTCCCGGAGCCCCCATCTGAACGGGAGCTTCACCACACAGTCCATTAGGTCCACCCAGTCCGACCAGAGTAGTCAGGCAGACAGCACGCAGGTACGGGCCCCAAACTAACCCTAAAAAAAACCAAATATCCAAATATCCAATCAAAACAAGCCTTCAAACAACCAATCAAAACCAACCTTCAAACTAATCAAAACCAACCTTCAAACAACCACTCATAGTGGTGATCGACTCGTTGATTTTAGTTTTAGTATCGCATCCCACTTTCTTACGTTGTGTTATCTCCTCCTCTCTGCTAGATGGCGGATGACGAAGGCAGCCGTTTTCTGGACGCCTTCGCAGAGATCGGACTGAGGCTGAGCCCCACGGCCGCGGAGGAGAAGGAGAAGGCGCGCGCAAACCGCTCCAAGAAACGAGCCCCACAGATGGACTGGACCATGAAATACAAGCTCTTCAGCAACTTCTGAAGGACTGAGCCATGAAATGCCAGCACTTCAGCGAGATCTAAGGGACTGGACCTGTAAATGCCAGCTCTTCAGAAATTTCTGAGGGATTGGACCATGAACTGCCGGCTCCTCAACAACGTCTGAAGGACTGGACCACCACATACCAGCGCTTCAGAAGTTTCTTACCAGCCTTTCAGCAATTTGTGATCGAATATCATCTCTTCAAAATATCGACTCTGTTTCTGATGGTCTTAAAATAGCATAGCTAAGAATACATACGAATCTCAGAATGTTCTCCAAAATGGAAAATGACAGTGAAGAAAGTGTACAGACACACACACACACACACACACACACACACTTAAGCAAGTGTGTGAGGGTGATTTCTGATGAAGGATTGTACTTTCTATTTTACTCTTCACTTTCTTGAATGATTTTGAATTCCTTTGACTTGGTCAAGTGTTTTTTTGGAGCATGTTTACAACAGACTCAAGAGATGTTTTTTTTCCATCTTCCTGTCCTAGGATACTCCTCGTCCTCCCATCGAAGACTATGAGGCTATTTTTATATTCAAGACATATATAGTCTGAGAGAAACAAATAGACGTGTGATCTGATGAGAATTTGCTGCATTCTAGTAGTTTGAGCCATGTTTTAACCAGCACTTCGGACCTAGAAGGCAATAGAAGGGGACCTCCAACACGTGTTGATGATGTCAAAGTTCAAATGAGATGTTTATCACATAAATTATTAAGTAATCACTACTATAAGTTACTTACTATATAAGTCACAGACTAATCATATCAAATATTACTCACCCATAATCATTTGTTCCAGTGCTCAAAAGATGTTGTTCAATTTAACTCTACAATATCAATGGGATATGCCACTATTGTTTAATATATTGACTGGGAGAATAACTGGAAACAATAGACTGGAAAAGGAGAGGAGTAGGTTTATTTATTTATTTTTTAATCTCTTTTCCTAGAAAGAAAAAAGATTATCATCCAGAACAGTTGGTTGCTTGTAAAGGCATTGTGTGAACAGCAGAGGGTAGTATTGCATCTCAAAGAAAAACGTTTTTTTTTTTTATTCTGTTCACCAGCTAAATAATCTGGAACAAGTCTTTGCTATGTAAGGTAAAGAAAGAATGGAATGAAAATGAGAAGTCAAAACACGATTAGCGGAATTCTTGGTTAGTATTTCCTATTGGCTTGAAGAGAGAGATTAATAAAGAGAGAGAGGAACAAAAAGTGAACAACGAATTGGTCAGTTAATGATGTGTAACAGAATTTTTTTCAGGATCATAATATATATAAAAAAGAGGCTCTTTTTTGTTTGGGTAATTATGAGTCAGTTGTCAGCAACAAAAAGTTATTTTTCAAGATTAGTTTGTCGAGAGTGAAAAATAACAACGATTAACTGCAACACTACCCCCGGCCAAGTGGACAACAACTTAAAGAACATTAAAGCAGAAAACGTAATTCACTTGGTGCATCTTCTCTAGAACCTGTGTGTGTGCTGACATTCTGGCTAATGGTTCTGGTGCATGCTTGGAGATTCCAGTCAGTAAGGACAGGTCAAGTACGGGTTGGGGAAAGGGTCATGGCAAACACCCGCAGACACATGGGAACAGATCAAAGATTACTGCAGGGAGAAGAAGGTCCCAGTAGGCTTATAGTCAATTACAAACAACACGAAAACAGCTGTCATAGATACACACAATACACTGACAGACACAAGCACACACACAATGAACTCAAACACTTATATCCTCACAGGGAAATATAAAGACAAGTCCATTATGTGTCATGTTTAGATGTATCCAAGCACAATATATTCACAGATAAACAGACATATTTTTATTCAGTACAAGCATATTTACATGTTTGATTTGTCTTTTGGTTATTTGTTGATGATGAGGATAATAGGATATCTATATCTTTCATTATTTTGATCATCTGTATAAGTATACATAGCCCATGGTGGGTTGATTCCTTTTTTTCAATAAAGTCCATCTTGGTTTTTGAATGTTCAACCTTGCCATCTTACCAATCACATATTTTTTATTTTTTTATTTTGTAAATATATTATTTTTAATTATTTTATTCGTTTTATTTAGCTGCACAACTAATAAATAGATGTGCATAGTTGAGCAGCTTTAGCGGCATTATCTATCATACTTAAACGTTCCAACTCAACTCATCCTACCTACTTTATGCTAGAATGATAATTACAACTTTATATACTACCTTACAATCCAAACATTTATGGAATGACTCTTTAATGTTGTTTATCATTTTTAAGTAGGCCTATTTAAATTTTTAAATCCTCAGACAGATGAAAATGTTCTAACACCATGTTGTTTAGGCTTTTACAATAACTAACTTTAAATGTTCTCCGCAAACAGAATTCTCTCATTAGACAATTCATATTCGTCCCAAACTTCCCTACTCAGCTCTTAACTTCTTAAAACTTTACTCTACAGCAATAAATAAAACTTCCTACCATACAATCAAAACTTCTACACAATGACTCAAAAGTTACAATCTATAGTTAAAGGGATACTTCACCGATTCAGAACCGGCGTTCTATCATTATAAAATCGCTATTATAATATTTAAAAAAGTGTTTCTTCCCTCAGTCTAACCCAGTCCTCCCTAGGCCCTAGCCTAGTCCTAACTAGACCTTCGTACTAATTTCAACGATTGCTCACTTGAAGGCGGGTGCTGTTGAAGTTTAAAACGAAAGTTACAGATGTAACTACGGTTCTATGAATCCTGGATGACTGCCAGAGGCGGTGCTTAAAGCACTGGATATATCCACCTCACGCATGCGCATTTCGAGTACCTAATACCAACATAGTCACCTGTGACCCCCACATGACAGCGGGAAGGCTATAACTTCCGGTGTCGTTAGAGGATCTGTTCCTAGAATCTTCTCGCGAAAACACAAGGATTCTGTAGTGACTAGGAGCTCTGGCGGTCATCCAGGATTCATAGAACCGTAGTTACATCTGTAACTTTCGTTCTATTTCATCCTCACTGACCGCCAGAGGTGGTGCTTAAAGCACTGGATGACCATACCAACAAGGTCACAAAGAATCCAACACCCACCTCACTCATTGGAGGCAGCAGAGTTTGGACGTAGGACCACACCCATTGGATAGGGGGCGGCGACGTTGACCCGGTAGAACCTTGTGAATGTGCCAGGCGTTGTCCACGATGCCGCAGCACAGATAGCCTCCAGGGGCACCCCTCTTAGTGCAGCCCATGAAGTTGCAACGCTTCTGGTGGAGTGGCACCGCACCTCAGATGGCGGGGGGGAGGCCACTGGCCCCATAGGCGTGTGTAATGGCGTCGACAACCCAGTGGGACAGTCGATGTTTGGAGAGAGCACAACCTCTGTTAGGGCCATCGTGACACACAAACAATTGCTCTGACTGTCGTATACTGGCAGTAGCAGCAATGTAGGCCTTAAGCGCCCGTACCGGGCAGAGCAGCTCAGATCTACCCTCCTCAGACGGGGAGTCAAAACGAGCGAGCTGGATAGGCTGGTTGAGATGGGAGCGTGAAAGCACCTTGGGCAGGAACGCCACATTCGGCCATAAGACTACACCCGAGCCATCAGGGTTCCAACGCAGGCATGTATCTGCCACGGATAGGGCCTGCAACTCCCCGACCCACTTCGCGGAGGTAATGGCAAGCAAGAAAGCCACCTTCATGGACACCTTCATAGCAGCCACATAGACCCTCAGGGTGGAATGAGAACGACCACTATCGAGGAGGGACTGCAGGAACTCCAGAACGGTGGCCATGGAGCAACGTGCTGGGTCTACTGCCTTCCCCTTACACCAGTCGGAGAACAGCTTCCATCTATTCTCGTACTGTGCCCTGGTAGATGGCGCCCTGGCATTCAGGATAGTGTTCCTGACGGTCGCCGTGCAGAACCTCAGCAGTGGGTCGGGCCCTGCAGTGGCCAAACCCAGAGCTGGAGGCGACGGGGGTCTGGGTGCCAAATTCGGCCCCCAAGTTGTGACAGGAGGTCCTTCCTGTAGGGGAGCTGCAGCAGAGCCTGCGCAGCAGTGGAAACCAGAGTCTCCCCGGCCAAAAAAGGGCCACCAGAAGTAGCCTGTGACCCCGCAGAAGCACCCTCTGGAGTGTGGGAAGAATCAGGGGCAGTGGTGGGAAGGCATACAGAGGACTCTGTGGCCAGTCGTGAGACAAGGCGTCCTGTCCGAGGGGGCTGGTCACCTCCGTCCAGGAGAACCAGAGGGGGCAGTTCCTCTGAGGCGAAGAGGTCCACTTCCGCCCTGCCCCATATCACCTCCACCACCTCCGGGTGAAGCCGCCATTCCCCCCCGGTGGGGGCTTCTGTCGCGACAGGAAGTCCGCGACCTGATTCCGGTCCCCTGGGATGAAGACTACCCGCACACTGGCCAGGCGGGGATATGTCCAGGTCAACAGGCTCCGAGATACCCGGAGCAGCCGTGTGGACCGAGTTCCCCCTTGGTGGTTTATTTGGGCAACCGATCGAACCAGCACGTGCTTGCCTTTCAGCTGGGGCAGAAAGTGGTTGAGTGCTAGTTGCACCGCACGGAGCTCTAGCACGTTGATATGCGCGTTGTTCGGGGCCGGCCACTGCCCCTGGGCAGTCCTGCCCTGCCACACCGCTCCCCATCCCGAGAGGCAAGCGTCTGTTGTGACCAACTCCCGACAGGACGGGATGGCGCCCATGGGTACACCAGCCGACAGATCGACCGACCTCTTTCTCCATGGGGACAGAGAGAGGAGGCATCGCTGCGACCACCCTGACCTTCCGGTGCCTGTGCCACTTGGGGTCCAGGTGGAGGCTGTTTAGCCACATCTGCAGTGGCCGCAGGGACAGCAAGCCGAGAGGCACCACAGCTGAGGCAGCTGTGAGTTTGCCCAGGAGCTGGAGGAATCGGATGAACGGCACCACCCTGCCACACTCGGAGAGGGGGAGGCGGAGGAGAATGCTGTTCATCCGCATAGGCCCTCATGGCATCTGAGTCCAGGACCATCCGAGGTATGTGGCAGAACAAACTAGCAACCATCCAAAACATCCAAGAAGAAAAAAAAAAATAGCACCCTATAGCAGCCACCACTATAACAATAATTATTATATTAGTCAAATTAACTATTAACCAAATATTGTCTTTTTTCCTTTGGCAAAGCATTTCTAAGTTACCATGGAATGTGCTTAGTTATTGTGGTTGTTTTGCATCTATATTTCTTATACGTCGCCCTTGCCTCGACCTCTCTTCGGCTCGCTCTTTTCCTCGGCCACTATCTTGGCGGATAAGATGCCGGTATAAGCGTTTGGTTTCCATGTCCGATCCTAGAAAATCCAACTGACCAGCTGCCGAGGGTTTTCTGTTCCGACCAGGGTCGCACTTAGGTCAAACATCTACTGTATACTCTGTGTGTGTGTGTGTGTGTGTGTGTGTGTGTGTGTGTGTGTGTGTGTGCACTTGCCTAACTATCCAACAGGGGACTTCGGTGTCGTAACACCTTCACCAACAGGGGACCTCCGAGCCAAGAGGGGACATTTTTCAGGTCCCCTCTTGGTCATGCCTTAAATCAAGCTAAAAACATGCCTAAAACATTTTGGTGCATTTTCTCAACTTTTGCCAAGAGGGGACCTGAAAGTGTGTGAGTGTTTAGTCCATACTCAGCAGCGCCTCTGCTGGCCAGAGCTGGGAGTTCAATGACCAATTCACACACGTCGCTTCAATCACACTCCTCTATTGTGTGAACGGCCTGCAGCCCCAAGAGGTCATTCAGACTGTAGAGGGCTGTTAAACAGCCTACTTAGTAAAGAAAACCAGTCTCTTGAAACATGATATTTTAGTGTATTTTTCTGACAAAATGTAAAGGCTCAGCTTTAAAAGTTAAGACAGGATAGACGATAAAGATAGTAATCTCAACTAATGTAATAATTAAATGTCAAACATGATTTGTTAGTGTTTTTAGAACAGTCAGTAGCAAGCTCCTATCTATTCATTTGTATCAATAAAAAATTATAAAAAACTAAAATACATTTTAAGGGTCTAGACCTTTGAAATTGTTCAATCCCCAAAATGTGCCTTAATTTACCATCTTACAATTAGTAATTTCCATACATTTTACAATGTCTATTTTTTAAAGAAATGCATTTTAATTGTTGATTTGCATTACAGAAAATGGTCCACACTTGTACTGTATGGAATGACAGGGGTCCACTGTTGGCTGATACATAATGACAGAAGTTCCCTCTTAGATAGCATAGAGTGACATTCACACTTTAAAATTTAAAACTGCAGGGAAAAGAAAACAAACACTAAGCTGTAATTAGTATGAATATATTAGGAAGATAACAGTCAGTAGCAAGACCATATATGAATTTGTACCAATAACAAATTATAATAAATAAGTCTGGTAAAAGAATGACACATTTAGGGTCTAGACCTTTAAAATTGTTCAAACCCCAACATTTACCTTGATCTACCATCTTACAAATTAGTGAATTCCATTCATTTTACAATGTACTCTATATTTTAAGAAATGAATTTAATTGTTGATTTGCCTTACACAAAAATGTCCACACTTGTATTGTATGGAATGACAGGGGTCCACTGTTGGCTGATACATAATGACAGAAGTCCCCTCTTAGATAGCATAGAGTGACATTCACACTCCAACATAGATGAGTAAGAAATAAATAAGTAAAATTGATAGTTCTTAAGAGATAACAATCTAAATATGATGATATATGATATATATGATATATATGATGATATATATATATAATGTTATTTTGTAAGTAAAGTTGCCACAACAATATTGTCACTGTGGCTTTTTGAGTGAGCTGTATTTACAGCTTATATCTCTATAAGTTATATATCTAAGGATAGCAACAACAGAACTTGCTATTTTGGATATTGCCAGAGAGTACTTTAGCATGGTATATAGGATAGAGGCCCAGAAATCATAAGTTTGTTTGAGATACAATGGACAACTTAATAAGGTTTTTATTTTTTTCACAACTGCAAACTGCTTAGTCTATGGTTAAAGGAACGCATTTTATCTGTTGATTTACATTACAGTAAGAAGTTCCACACTTTTTTGTATGTAATGACAGGGGTCCACTGTTGGCTATTACAAAATGACACAAGTCCCTTCTTAGATAGCGTGGAGCGACATTCACACTTCTGCTTTTATCAAAAGAGGAAATAACAAAAGTATATTGTAACGAAAAGATAGTAATCTCAACTAATGTAATAATTATTTGTCCAACATGATGTTAGTACGTTTTTGTAACAGAATCTTTAATGAGAAGCTTTAATGGATCGCTTAACAATTGTCGACTATGACACTGTATTAAATAAATAAATTAAAGGGCTACCCAGAAGGCAAGGGAGTAGTAAGTAGCATACTTTAGAATTTAAAAATGTAGGGAAAAGAAAACAGACACTAAGCTGTAATTAGGAATAGAACAGTCAGTAGCAAGATCATATCTATTAATTTGTACCAATAAAAAAGATATAATAAATAAGTGTGCTAAAAGAATTTTATACTTTTAGGGTCAAGACCTTTCAATTTGTTCAATCCCCAAAATGTACCTTGATTTACCATCTTACAATTAGTGATACCAATTTTATAATGTACTTCAGTCCCAAATCTATATTTAAAGAAATGCACTTGAATTGTTGCATTGCAGAAAAATGTCCACACTTGTATTGTATGGAATGACAGGGGTCCACTGTTGGCTGATATATAATGACAGAAGTTCCCTCTTAGATAGCATAGAGTGACATTCACACTCACACTGGTGTGAAGAGTCCCTCTCCCAACCCCCACACACATACTTGCATACTTCTTACATACTTAGGTCCCCCCTGAAAATCCATTCAACCCCCCACCCCCACAGTCTCTATTCAAATTAATCACCTCACACTTTTCTACTGAAGCACTGATTCCTGAGCCTTTCAGATCATGCTGTTGGATGAGGATGTGATGACACATCTCATCATCACATAGGCTGATAGTGGAGAATTTTGCTTTGTTGATCCTTGCTGTTGTTTGACTAATATTTAAAAAATTGGTCAAAATATGCTGATATCACATTTATGATTTAACATAGGCACAGGCAACATGGATCTTTTCACTGTAAAATAGCTATTCTAGAAAATCAATCAAAAGAACACTGTTCACAGATAAAATATACAATATGGTTGATTTTCATCATGCCGAGCTTGGAGTCAAGATTTTCAAATGCTGTCTTCCATCGAGATTGCTATAAAATGCACAAAAACTGTGAGAGAGTTTTTCTGATTGCATATGATTTCATATATCACAGGAGGAAGTAGAGGTTTTCTGAAACATGTATGGTATTAAATCAATAATTTTAAATATACAAAGTTCCCATGATATGTAATATATTAATCCTAAGTTTCTAACAATACCAAGTGTCAATTTTGACTGATAAGAATGGTAGATTGATCATCTAATTCACTAATCATACCTACCATCCCCTCACTCACAACTACTATGCTTTACAGTTTTTCACCAACATTCTGTATGCCTACTTTTTTCACAGTCTAATTTTATACTCAACAAATAAAGGCCACTCTACATTTTAGGTGTCAACAATACGTAAAAGTATTAACGGCAGTTTACAAAGCATATGTTTAATATTGTTAAGAATGAGAGAAGTCCTCATCACATACGGAAATTCCTGAGATAAATGATGGATAACAAAATGTGTAAATATAAATATACAAACATGTCTCCATTGACAGTTGGGGTGTCTATAATTTGAATTTTGTTCAATCTTGTTCAGATAATATAAGTATGATACAAGTTTAATAACTGTCACAACATACCAATTAGCCATCATGTTTATGTTTTGTTTTACTGTACAAGCCTCCTGGCTGTGATTTAGTGTACAAATATGAGAGTGGGAGTGATCTTCGAATCTAACCCCTGACAAGTAAGCAAATCTGTATTTTCACCAAAAGGTCAAACTACTCCTTTGAAATATTTTGTAATAGTTACACATATAATGCTATGGCCAGATTGTAAGAATACACCATTTTCTGGCTTATTAATTATAACCAAAGCAACTGAGTTTCTTTCATGAATTGTTTTTATCTTCATACTGATTTGAACAGAGAATCATGTATTTTAATCTCAGAACAGTATTTTTACAACATAGTTGAAGAAAATATTGAATTAATCGAGAAATACATGGTGAATGGTAAACATGTGGAACTTACCTCTCACTATAGCCTCAGCAATGTAGATAAAAGGTGAACTCAAATGTCCAGAATATATACACACACACACACATATATATATATATATATATATATATATATCTCTTAGGATCAGACATGCCAGTTTTATTATAGATAATATCAAACTAGCTGATTTATTCACTTGAATAGCTGTGATCATAATAAAAGACTAATTTAACTATAGAGATACAGTAGGATTTTGTAACTATACAATTTTGTTTCACATTATATACCGTTTTTAGGGGGGGGGGGGGTCTAATTTTGAGATATGGAATGGATTTACATACTTTGTGCTGCTTAGTTCAGACTTGTGTTGGAGGAAAATAACCCTTTTTAAGGTATTTAAAAAAAAATAATAAAGACATGAAAAATTACCAGTACATTGATGGGGTGAAATGCATATCTAAAGGAGCCTGATTGATTAAATAATCATTAATGTCTCTATGATAATTTCATAGTATGGCATTGTGCATGGTGTAGTAATGACTTAATTGCATTCATAGACACCTTTTTAGAAACAGTTGTATATTATTATATTATATTTTTTATGGTTTAGTTCATTATGTGGACATTAAGAAGTGACCAGCAACCATGCCCTTCACAGATCCTAACTTGAGTGAGTTCTGCCTCTGAGAAGTGAGAGACTTTAGAGCGGGGGAGGGGGGTATTTTAGCAGATGCTGTTGCTCTCTGCTCATCATTCTGTTTCAACCTGTGTCTGTCTAATCGTCTGCAGTGTGGGGGATGGTTACCTGGAGCTGACGATGGTCGTTAGGCCTTTCTATAGTGGGCACTCAGGGGCCTATGTTTGACTAACCCTAACCCCCAACCTGCAGTTGCAAGACATGTAAAGCTTAGATCCTCCTTGTCAAGTCTGTGGAACTGTACTGAACAGTCTTCCTTCAAAAGATATTCCCTAATTTATATAGTATTTATTTAAGTAGGTGAGCTCATTGAGATCACATTCCCTTGATCACAAGAGATTAGGGTACAGCAGACAGAAAAACAGACATCACTAAACGAAACACTGCATACCTTTTTATTTAGAATAATATGCATTTTTAAATAAAGGGCGTCTTTCTTTGCATATATATAGTGATGATAAAAAAAAAAAACAGACATCACTAAATATCATCACTATATATATGCAAAGAAAGACGCCCTTTATTTAAAAATGCATATTATTCTAAATAAAAAGGTATGCAGTGTTTTGTTTATTCAATTATTTCATTACTAAATTATTTGTCTAACAAGCCTATGTCTTAGATCAGAAAATCATTATGTCATTGTTTGTACCACTGATAAGGATTACCAGGATAACATTTTAAAATATTGATTGATACATTGTGGTAACTGAATGCTGCAAGTAAAAGTGGGAAGTTGACCTGTACTCTTTTCCAACCACTACCTTTGTTCAAAGTCAACCCTGTTGAATAAAGAGCTGAGCTAGGACTAAAGAAGAACTATGACTATAATACCTACAATTATTTTTTTTTAAATTGCTGCATGGGTTGTGTGCCTTCCACTTTATGCAAACTCTCACATCAAATTCTGAGATTTCGCAATTTTTGACAGCCTTGAAATGGTTTCACCTCTTTATTCACCAGTATGTGTTCATCATTCCTTGATCAATTGTGTGATAATCACAAAGAAAACCACAAATTAAGGTTAAGTATGAGTATTGCAGTATACATTTACATTTCTGTACTTTGAACCACAACCAGCAGCACTGTGTCTGTGACTTTCTCACTGCTTCTGACATTGTAGGTGCTTTTAAGCTTTTGTCTCTGGAAGCATCATTGCATGTGTCCATTCCATTTAAATTTATTTATTTTAGTTTTCTTTTTTTTTAATGGGAGATGGTAAAGAATTACAGCAGAGCATAGTAGAAGAAATCTATACGGTAGTTTAACAGTGGCCTTTTGGGTTTAAATCAATCTTCTAGCTGACTTAACTCTTGCATTGTTGACAATCTGATGAATCTTTATTTGTCATTATTTTTAAATAGTTGTTTCCAGGCAGCATTTCTACTTGCAAACAATTGAATATCCTCTTAAGGATCTGGGACAAAATGTTCATATCCCTCTGCAGAGAGATATAGCAGGAAACATCTCTGACACTGAAACTGACAAAACACTAAACAATTATTTCTTTCTTGTCAAGCTTTGTCACATGACGTATTGATGAGGATAACATTTTTTCCACACTTTATGAATAGATCCATGCAGGAGTGTGAGTGTCGCCCTATACCATTTAACAGGGGACTTGTGTCATGTTGTACAATCCAAGTGGGGACCATCTTTTAGAGCACAAAGTCTGTCTGTTCTTTGAATGTGAACTTATGTATGGGACAGTTTTTTCTAAATGATATTTTTCCACAATAACGACTTCAGTTTTAACTACCACAATTTATCACTGTTCAATCAATCAACAAACACTGTTCCCTGCACTTGAACAGCCTTAAAGCTATCATCTGTCTTTTTGATGGAGTTACTTAAGGCATATGTCAGAACCTGCACAATAGTATACAGACCTTCAAAGAAAGGTTAATGTATAGAATTTTGTTTTTTAACGTTGTGCTGTTAAACAGAAAAGATGGTTCCCACTTGGATTGTACAGGATGACAGAAGTCCCCTCTTTGCCTGTACAAAAGGACACGGGTCCCCTGTTAAATGGTATGGCGCGACACTTACACTCCAGCATTTATGTATTCATTAGGTAAGAAAAAAATAGTTTACTGCTTCCTCTATAGTAGAAAATAAATCATTTTCCATAGAGCCTTTAGACAGCTCTTCCATAGTTCATAAGAGACATTTGGTCATAAGAAAAAATACTTATATATAACAGGGCTAACTAGGGCTGTCAATCAATTAAAAATATTTAATTGTGATTAATCTCATGATTGTCCATAGTTAACTTGCAAATTGCTCATTAATCGCACATTTAACTGTTCTAAATATATCTTAAAAGATGATTATTGGTTATTGATGAGGATTACATTTAGTCTTTTCCACACTTCGTGAATAGATCCATGCAGGAGTGTGAGTGTCGCCCCATACCATTTAACAGGGGATGTCATGTTGTACAATCCAAGTGGGGACCATCTTTTATATTTTAGAGCACAAAGTTTGTCTGTTCTGTGAATGTGAACTTATGTAAGGGACAGTTTTTCCACAATAACATGACTTCAGTTTTAACTACCACAATTGATCACGGTTCAATCAATCAACAAACACTGTTCCCTGCACTTGAACAGCCTTAAAGCTATCATGTCTTTTGATGTAGTTACCTACAGCATATCTCAGAACCTGCACAATAGTATACAGACCTTCAAAGAAAGTTTAATGTGTAGATTTTTTTATTACTTTGTGCTGTTAAACAGAAAAGATGGTTCCCATTTGGATTGTACAGGATGACAGAAGTCCCCTCTTAGCCTGTACAAAATGACACTGGTCCCCTGTTAAATGGTATGGAGCGACACTTACACTCCAGCATTTATGTATTCATTAGGTTAGAAAAAAATAGTTTACTGCTTCCTCTATAGTAAAAAATAATTCATAGAGCCTTTAGACATTTCATGAGGGAAATTTTGTCATGAGCAAAAATACTAACTAGGGCTATCAATCAATTAAAATATTTAATCGTGATTAATCTCATGATTGTCCATAGTAAACTCGCAAATTAATCGCAAAACACATTTTTTAACTGTTCTAAATATATCTTGAAATGATGTTTTTCAATTGTGGGATCTGTGATTTACATAAATAGATTATTTTTTCTCTTCAAGATAGATTCCAGAGCATTTATTTTTATACACAATTAAATTCACTAGAAGGTCCCCTCTTGTACTGTTAAGATTGACAGAAGCAACAGTTGCGGTTGGCAAACACTCATTGAGTGAAACAATAGGCCCAGACAGCTCCCCTGCTGCAGTGAATGGAGTCCCCTCTTAGATATGTAAATATCGCTTAAGGATTCAAGTCCCCTCTTGGCAACTTCTTTAAAAAAATAAAAAACAACAATTTGAAGTTATATTATGACAAAAGTACTTAAAACTAAACTCTGTATTATGTTTTTGTATTTTTAAAATGACCAGAAATAGAGGTCCACACTTGGTTGATGAAAACCGATAGTCCCCTGTTGGTAAAGTAAACGTGTATGCGTGTGTGTGTGTGTGTGTGTGTGTGTGTGTGTGTGTGTGTGTGTGTGTGTGTGTGTGTGTGTGTGTTTTTCTCTGTCTGTCTGTGTGTGTGCCTCTTTGTTAACTAGGCAGTGACAGGTTAATCCGCTGACCTGCAAAGGTCAACGAGCTGTTAAAAAATGTATCCAGCCATTGCTATTTAAGTTTTTATACCACAGATCTAAAATGGGAGGCTTGTTACTCTCACAAACACACTCACACACTTTTGGTGCTATCCTTTTGGCCTTTTGTGCTGGTACGCCGACCTGCGTAACGAGAACGTGACGTAGCTTCCAGGCTCTCTTCCCACCTTAAGTGTTCCAGCAGTCTTTTATGTGCGACGAGTGGGAGAATAATGGATGCCTGGAGGTGGCAGCAGTAGTAGCAGGGGGAGCGTACCTATGTTCCCCAGGTCCTATGTTCCCCTATATTATTGAGAAAAATTGTTTAACATTTTGCAAAAGAAGAAACAAAGAAAAATAGTTGAGTCTTTGGACGCTATCTATCTAGCTACTGTGAAGGGAATTTAGAGCCATGTCAATCGTTTCTGCAAGATAAGGAGTTGGAGTTGGTGTGGGCATTGCTTTTGTGTTAACGTTAATTTTACTTTGCTGGGGACACTCATGTTGATTTGAGTTCCATCTGTCCTACAGAACCTCAAAACTCAAAATTGTGTCATTGTGTGGAATTTATCGTTATCGTGGCCTTTTTTGTGGGCCTATTTGAATTTAAATTGGTTATGATTCTGTGCAACAAGCGAGCGTTAACAGCGAGCACTCTTGTGTGCACGTTAACAGCAAGCTGTTGCGCTCATCTGTTGACATTTCCAAATGCCTTGCAGTTGTTTAATAACAACAGCTAACGTTTTTCACATGTATGAATACCGGACTGCTTCCATTCTTGCTTTCACTGAAAAGTGGCTAACTGGGAGTGACAACAGTGACAGCATGCACATAGATGGCTTCGGGTCCCCTGTAAGGTTAGACCGTTATACTGAATTGGCAAGCACCATGGCGGTGGGGTCTGCCTCTACATTAATCCACGCTGGTGCAAAACAGTTGTCAGAGAAGAACTGTGCAACCCTGACATTGAACTCTTGGCTGTCTCCCTGCGTCCCTTCTACCTTCCCAGGGAAATCCCACAACTGTTTTTCATTCTGGTTTATATCCACCCCAGAGCAAATGCATCCACTGCTACAGATCATATAAGAAATACGCTCGACAGACTCAAACTGATATCTCCGGACGCCCCCAAATTCATCATGGGTGACTTCAATAACTGTTCAATAGACAAAAAGTCACTTAAAGGATTCTACCAGTATGTCAACTGCACCACCCGTCTAGGGAAAACACTGGACAAATGCTATGGGTCAGTCCCAGACACCTACAGAGCCGAGTCTCCCTCCCTCCCCTAGGCTCTGCTGACCACAGCAGCATACTGCTCGCTCCCGCCTACACACCTGTGGTTAAGAGAACAGAGAAAGTCATCAAGGACATCAAACAGTGGACACCGGACAGTATTGACAGGCTTCAAGGGTGTTTTGAAACCACAGACTGGAATACCCTCACATCCTGCTCCACCAACATCAGTGAGCAAGCGGATACAGTCTCATACGTCACTTTCTGTGTAGACAATATTATCCCCTCCAAGAAGGTTACAATCTTCCCTAACAATAAACCCTGGATGACTAAAGATCTGAAAAACATATTGAATAAGAAAAAGAGAACTTTCTTTTTTACCGGTTCTCAAGCTGAGAAGGAGGTAAATTGAGAGGTCAAGCGAGCCATAAAAATTGCCAAGCTGAAATACAAGAACAAAGTGGAGCAGACCTTTGAAAAAGGAAACCTCCGTGCGGCTTGGCAGGGCATCAAGAACATGGCAGCAGTGAACTCTGTCTCTACCAGCAGCAGACCCATCCAGGTAGTGTTGTGGATAAAACCGAAAAAAAAAAAAAAATACGAGAGGTCGAGAAGGACTAGGGTTGAATGATCAAGGCTTTATTGTCACTACGCAGTGTCGTTTGTCAAAGAACTCGCAGACTTTCCTAAACTTCACATTATATTCTCCCATTGTCTGACCAGCCCTAACATGCCCTTGGCCAATCACAATGCTCTAAACTACAGGCCTCAGTCCCGTTCCCCGTTAGCGTCTATCTTCCCGCCTACGCTGTCCACAATACATTCAGTAATACAGTAATAGTCATTTAACAAGAAATACATAAAAACAGAGTTACATGTTAAACATTGTAGTTACATGAAGTTTGTAGATTACACATGAATTATATGAAGTGAGATCTTTGATTAAAGTCCATTCATCACCTTGTTTATAACCTGATCTTAAATCACCATGACTTACCACATGGGTTTAAGAGATGAGCCCTGTAAAACCAATATTCACTTAAACAGTAAAGCATACATTGTAATAGTTAATAATGCCACTTTATTCATCTGTGGCATATACAGTCATAATCATAAAACTAGTACTGTCTGACTTTAGTAAAAGTATGGATTAATAGAGTGAAGTCAACCAGTTCACTCTGTCAGGATACACATCACAAGAACATACGGAGGAGGAATCGCAGGAGGACGTCTCTTCTCACTCAGACCTGAGTCTCTTTCAGGGACCACTAAAACGTAAACTAGGCGGGGCTTTCTTCTTTCGTTAGCACGTGAATGAGAGACATTTGTCGATCAAGGAGAGCCAGGTAATATCAAGTGTTTAACATTTGGCTTCACTGTAACAATACTTATCTTATATTATTGTATGTTTCATACTTAAAGTTAATCTTACTTATACTTATATTCTAGTGAACTGAGAAATAGGCTGATATCATTGACTAGAGGAATGCCTGTCTGGTGGTCTCCGGTCGGCCCAGGACCCTCTGAGGTTTTATGAATGACAAAGGGCCAGGGCCCTCCCCAATCTGTTGACCCGCTTATTTTCTACCATTATTCCAAACATATGGCAAAGATATCCTTTTAAACCTTCATTACTTTCTACCATAGTAGCAGGAAGCAGCTTCACCTCACTCCCGAATGACCTCAACTCCTTCTACACCAGATTTGAAAAGGACAACAGCACCCGGCTAGAATCAATCGTCTCCACTCTCAGACCTGATGACTCCGGCCTCGACATCGACACATCAGAGGTGGTGAGAGCCCTCAAAAGGACTAAAAAGAACACAGCTCCAGTCCCTATGGCACTGTGCTGAGCAGCTGTGGAGGTGTGTTCCAGCATCTGTTCCAGGGCTCTCTGAAACAGCAGCACAGTCCCCGCGATGTGGACAAAACTCAACAGTGATTCCCATCCCAAAGAAGGGCACCACCAAGGTCCTGAATGCCCTTAGACCGGTGGCTCTCACCTCCCTGGTCATGAAGGCCATGGAGAGGATCATCAAGGAGCACATCACCAAGGCGACTGGCTCCATGATGGACCCACTGCAGTTTGCTTACCAGGCTGGCAGGGGTGTCGATGACGCAAAAATATTCATCTTAAACGCCATCCATAAGCATCTGGAAATACCCAAGACCACAGCCAGACTTCTGTTTGCAGACTTCTCATCAGCATTCAACACAATGCAGCAACACATTTTGGCTGAGAAGCTCATCACACGCTTCCACCTCAACCACCAACTCACTCTGTGGATTGGATCCTCACCAACAGATCACAGAGGGTGTAGGTGAACCACACCTTGTCCAACACCCTCTTCACCTCCACTGGCTCTCCACAAGGCTGTGTCCTCTCCCCACTTCTCTTCATTCTCTACACTGATGACTGCAGATCCACCCAGCCAAACTGCCTCTTTGTAAAATTTGCTGATGACACATCCTCCTATCTCTGCTTCCCAGCCATACACAACATCACAGCTCAGCCCTGCAGGACTTTATAGTATGGTGCGAAAAGTCTTGTCTTGAGCTTAACATAAGCAAAACCAAGGACATGATTGTGACCTTTTCACCCAAACAGAGACAGTTGGCTGAGGCAGTCACCACTATCGTCCAGCAGGAGCCGGTGGAGATAGTGGAGGTATACAAATACCTGGGAACAGCCTTCGACAACCTGCTAAGGTTTTCCTCTAACACAGAGGAAATCCTTAAAAAGCGCCATCAGAGACAGTACCTACTCAGGAAGCTGAAGTCATTTAGGATTAACAAAGACATTCGCACCACATTCTACTACGCAATTCATTGAAAATGTAATAACCTTCTCGTTCACTCGCTGGTTCCACTCCATCACCCTGCAAAACAGAAACCGCCTGTTGAGCGTGGTTAAGGTCTGCTCAAAAATTATTGAGCAGCCCGTCCGAACTCTCACCGCCCTGTGTGACCAACAGACTGTTAGGGTAGCCCGCAGGACGATTCAGGACCCCTCTCACATCCTGTCTCCTGAGTGGCTCCCCGCAGGACGCAGACTCCGCTGTCCGGGTTACCGGACACAGAGGAGGAAGGCATTCTTCATCCCAAGGGCTGTCCAGCTTGTTAATGATCACTGAGTCATGAACATATGATTGAAATAGCCTTCTATATGCACTTTTTTTTAATTGAAGCACTAATGTTGAATGATGATGTGCGGTGTGTGCTGTGTGATTGTGCAGTGTGTCTGTGAAATGTGTGTGTTGGTTGATTGTGCAGTATGCGTGCTGCTTATGTTTGTTGATTGTGTCCCTTATTGAAATAAGCTATACTGTAATGCGCCCTTTTAAATTGCCCCTTGGGGACAAATAAAGTGCTTTGAATTTGAAGAAGTAAACGTGTCATTAGTCTGAGAAAAAATATACTTTAACTGTGTCGGGCTCGGACATATATCTTGATGCATGTCGGGTTGGGGTCAGGCTCAGTCACTTCTCCGTCGGACGCCGGCCTGGCTCAGAGATAAAAATGCGTCCCGTTCCGCGCTTTAATCCGAACTACCAAAAAAAGATGACGAGGCACGCATCTCGCCTGCACGCTGTATACAAACATATAGTCGAGGAGGAGGTTGTTAAACCTTCTAGAATGAGCAGAAAAAACTTTTTAATGTACAGTTAGTAGTAATTATTAATTAGTAGTAGTAATTAATAGTAATTACATTTACCAAGGGGCAAAAATAATACAATAATACAACGGAAATCTAATGTTGCCCACCTGGTGGGGGGGGGGGCGATGACGTCATCGTTTGCGTATCTGGCGTCCACACAATCCATAAAGAGACCTTTTTTAACTCGAAAACGGAGGGAGCTGTTTTTCTCTTTTTCACCCTGGGACCTGGTTTCAAAAAAGTGTGTTTGCAGGCAGCGAAAACGGCGGATCCGTCTGGACGGTCGGCCCAAACGTACTGAAAGACTTTTTACACAAAAATAGTTTCCGTGTGGACGGGGCCTAAAAGGAATTGTATAATGTCCAAGGCATTGGCAAAAGCAAGTACTTCTTATACAGTTTTGTCAGGATGTTGAGAACAAACTCTGCCCCCCAATTAAACATGTGGTAATCTATCGATGAACCTCCTCAGGACGTCATAAAGGTGGTTGTAGCCGTGCCCTATCAGTTGGAACCCTGGCTTCTCAACCTTCACCAAGAGGGTCAGGTAAACAGGCACATACCAACAAACGACAGCTAGAGAAACAGAATTTGAAAATATAATTTTCCATTACACTATCTATCTATCTTTCTAGCTTTCGGCGAACACAAACTGCCGGTTGAGTTTGCGTTCGCCAATTACGCACTTACAGATCCCCGCCTCCAGTAACATGATTTGTTGAAACAAATATGAGGCAAAGAAAGTCAACGGTCAACCAGGTTTGAGCTCGCCTGCCGTCAGACTTGAGATATTAATCTGAATCAGTGTGTGTTTACCCTGTGTCAGTGTGTGTAGTCATGGTTTCTCTGTTCATGTAGAAAGATTTACGTTTGATGTGTGTCAACAACCTTATCTGGTCAGCCCTGGTCCCTCCAACTACCAATATTGCCAATATCTAGCTTCATATGTAAGGTGTGTATGTCAGTTAAGTCCCCAGAGCAAGAAGAATATGAAGATTACAATTTAAAAAACAAAACAATGAGGACGACAAAGAAAAAAAAGAGTATAAATATGTTCTGTGAAGTTAGCCAAAGCAATAGCCGTAACATGTAACGGAAGGGGATATCCATCCCTCGGAAGGCCCTCCCTCTCTGTCACCTCTTGCCATTAAACCTGTGTTACTGAAGCGGCCATTGCTCCCTCCAAAGCACGCTCTGGATTCACGCCCTCCCCATCCCCAATAACAAAGTAAAAAAAATAATAAAGAAGAGGACGTCTGAGAAAAAAAAACATTAAATGAAATTAGGTGAGCCCCTGACAAAATTTAAATTCAAAAGAGCTTAATTGGCATGGGAAAAAACGATTTACATTCTCAGAGCAGTTTAGGAAGGGAATTAAAGGAAAATAAACAAAGTGATTACTATAAAAAGATTAACAACAAGTGAAATATTAAGTAATACAAATGACTTAATATTACGGTAGAAAGAAACTAGGTAATGGTCCAGAATAGAGTGAGCTAATCAACACAATCTAAAACACAGATACACTATCCATCTGTGTTTCTGTGATCATACAAATCACTTGCTATGTTCTTGCTTTACTTTATCTCTGTCTCTTTCTATGTGTGTGTGTGTGAGTGTGCACGTACGTGCCTGTGTTACTCTCTCTCTCTGTCTCTTTCTGTGTGTGTGTGTGTGTGTGTGTGTGTGTGTGTGTGTGTGTGTGTGTGTGTGTGTGTGTGTGTGTGTGTGTGTTACTGTGCCACAGTGCCAGGACTGCCCAGGCTGCATGCAGCGTTGCCATCAACCAGAGAGCAAACAGATCCACTGAACACAGAGACACAGGTAGACACACACACACACACACACACACACACACACACACACACACACACACACACACACACACACACACACACACACACACACACACACACACACACACACACACACACACACACACACACACACACACACACACAGAGTAAGAGAGGGTGAGAGCCACAGACAGAGAGTTAGAGTGAGAGAGAGAGAGAGAGACGGGGGAAGAAAGAGCGAGACAGGGAGAGTTAGGGCGGGGTGGCGGGGTCACTATCGCCATGGCAACAGTATGTTTTTGTTAGCCTGTGTGAGTCAGACCAGCAGTGAGTCACAGTCAGGAGGAAACACACACACAGTAGCGCACACACATACACACACCACACACACACCACACCACACACACACACACACACACACACACACACCACAGCCAAATAAGGACAACTACACTAACATGCAGAAAAGGGCGAGGGAAAGCGGGGGGGGGGGGGGGGGGGGGGGGGGGAGATTGAAACCCAGTCACAGAAATTTGGTTAGGGAGGAAAAAGCAGCACGGTATACAAACACATCCTAGGTTGTACAAACTCCCAAACGAATCATAGAAACAAAACAAAAATAGAAAAAAAGAACGAGACACTGACCAGAAAACGCAAATAGCCTGCAAGGACCAAAAATGAGAGGTAGAGGAGCAGGCTGAGGTTACCCCCTCACCCCCCCACCCCCCCACCCCCACTCCCTTTCTTTGGTGGGGTGACGGAAATACACAAAAATAACACACCCAGTTTCATTGTGTATTCGCACACCTAGGTTTAGCTTAAACCCCCTGTATTTATTTAAGGGGTTAGCCCATTCAACAGGCACACACACACACACACACACAAACACACAGACACACACAAACAAGCACACACGTACATACATACATACATACTGTCACGACCCCACTGTTAAGTTTCGAACCGGCTCTCTGTCTAGGCAGGAGTCGAGACACATAAGTGGTAAAACCCACAGCTGGCAGGCAACTCGCTTCCGGCCACGTGGGCGTCAGTGACTCACCTGGGTTCCTGGCGAGCTCTTGGTCCTTCTTTGACGTGTTTGGGGATAGCCCCAAGCGTTGGAGCAAACTGTAGCCTGTCCCGGTTGGTTTATAGTTTGACATATAACATAGACAAACACTAGACAAACATACATGACAAAGGGGGTGGCCACGTCCCCCCCTTTAGGAACCTAGTCCTGGTACTGTCCTTGTAGAAGGGGGAAAAACCTTCACCTCTTTCAGAGGGTGTTTAGGGGAAAACAAGTGTGGGCACCATGCTGTCTGTTCAGCCATCTTGCCACCGTCAGCCATCTTGGATTCCCCCAGGTGACCCGTATCAAGGCCAATCAAGGGAGCCACTCCCACAGTTACCATGACAACCGGTTACCCACCAGCTTAACATTACCCACAACAGTAGGATCGTGACAGTACGTACATACGCACAAACACACACACACACACACACACACACACACACACACATACTTACGTACACATAAAGAAACATACATACACACACACATACATACATGTACATACACACATACACATACACAGGCTTTTGCACATGAAATGTCATTTCAGGGTGGTCCACTTTGTCAGAGAAACAAAAACAAAGAGCCGGTATGTTCTGCACTTCCAGTAACTCTGACCAAGTCGATGTGAAGGTTAAGTTAAAAAAAAAAAACGGATCTGGATTGTTCCTTGGTTTTCCTCCTCATCGCTCTCTTCTTGTTCCCCGTCTCCATTTTCCCACAATGAATCACTAGAGTTTACACACACACACACACACAAACACACAAACAAGCATACGCACTCGCACACACACATTTACTATTACTTTACAATGGTTTATACACACATACCAACAACACACAAACACGTGCACGCACAGAGATTTACTCAACACTTATATACACAAATGTACATACAAACACAACACTGATCTCACAGGGCCATCACTAGGCGAAACACACTCCCTTATGGCGGGCGATTCGGCTCTTAATCAATGGATGAGTTAAGGTCTATGCCATGTGTTTGTAGACTGTTTTGTACGTGATGAGTGGAATGCGTGTACGCATGTGTAAGCAGTTATCCGAGAGCAATGCGCTTACGCATCGACTTCTACGTGTATAAAACAGTATATATACACAGCTTTTAATGATGAGCAGATTAATGAAAGCAGAGACTCAAAGGACTCCAACGGCATGAGCTCAATTTCAACACGTAGGACCAGTGGCGGCGGGTGATTACATTTTTCGGTGGGGGGCAGTACAGGGGTCCTCTGGGGGTCCTCCCCCCAAAAATGTTGATTTGGTAGATGTGATTTCCTGTATTCTGGTGCATTTTGGGGATGGCCACTACCTAAAAATGAATTCAGATTCATAGCCTACATCCTGACTTGCAGGCCCAGGACAAGCTTACACTGCATACAGACCTACTTTATGGCATTCCACCAGCCACTGATATTTGTCCTGTGGGTGTTATTCTGATATTGAGGCAAATCATGATCACTGTCCTACAGGACTACTGCTCACAACAAAGACTAATGGGGGAAAAAATCAAGTATGTTTTTGGTAGGCCTATTTACACATTTATGAGAAAATATGAAAAGACATTGAATGAGTTTCATGTGGGACTATATTTCTATATTTTTATGAATTAGATTGAAGCTTCAGAAAGTTTTTAAACAAAGCATAGTAGTGTGTGTGTGTGTGTGTGTGTGTGTGTGTGTGTGTGTGTGTGTGTGTGTGTGTGTGTGCGTGCGTGTGCATGTGAGTGTGTGTGTGTGTGTGCGTGCGTGTGCATGTGAGTGTGTGTGTGTGTGTGTGTGTGTGTGTGCGTGAGAAGTCAACCTCATAGGGCTCAGAAAACATGACCTCATACAAACGCTCTTCAAATTAGCCTACACATATTTGTTTGAGGAGTGAATTTGCTCCAAAATCGATTTGCTGACTGCCTGGAATTGCGGACAGGTGTCATCAAAATTGTGACCGTGTAACAAGCAACGCCTTTAAGGTGGGAATGTGGTCACATCTCGTCAGTCCAAGAATTGTTCATGATGGAAAGATCAGCTCAACGGGAGCATTAGTGCCAGGCAGACATACGGCAAACTGAGAAATTATATATTTTTGTACGGGATCTCCCTGGTTCTGAAATCTCGCAAACATCTCGTCCACTGGGTGGACGAGACTGTACGTTCATCCCTGCTGCGTATGCCCTCACACATTGTTGAAATCATATGCTGGACGCTTTAATCTTTCTATGTGTTTTTGAGTTAATGGTCGGGCCTCGTTGGCTATGTAATCGCGGACAAACGGGGGCATTTCATAGTGGATGGTGGAAACCGGGACATTTTAGCGTCCCGACAGGCTTTTGCTGGGAATCGGGACACAACTCAAAATTGGCACTACACGTCCACTTATCACGTACAAAACACTCTACATATACATCGGCATTGACATTAAGGCCGCAGTATACTCGCCGTTCCCAAGTTGTCGCGCAACAATGTGACGTCAAAATGACGTAGATCTCGCCGGCGCGACAAGACTTAAGCCCTGTCGCGCACCACTCTTTTTTTTTTTCAGTGGCACGCGACAAAGCGGAAGCACAAGAGGGAACATTTCGAAGGCAAGCTTTCCGAGCAAGTGCGCCTCTATAGGCACCTGTATGATACTTCAGTGAAAGAACACAGGGATGCCCAGAGGTGCAGAAATTCATGGCGAGAAATCGCAACTAATGTTGGAAAGGATGAGGCCACATGCCGCAAAATATGGAAAAACCTAATCGAATCGGTGTGTGCCGACATCCTGAAGTACTCAAAGTGCTTCTCTCCGTCCATCATCTGCATTGGCTTTACAACGACATTGAATTCACCATACTTATGTCTGGCATGATGCAAAGGACGAACACACCACCTTTTTGAAGACTCAAAAGCGGCTGTTCTTCCTCCATCCATAGAATCCAATATCGTCGCCGACATTGACTGTGACTGATCATTGCTGCTGCCAGCTCATGCCAGCATTGTTTATTGTTTTATTCTTCTTCTAGTGCGTGGAAATAGTAAAAAGTCGGTAGCCTTTCCTCAGTGGCGACACCTCTGTTCAGGAGAAGACTGCAAATGGTGTCGCGGGCCGCCAGCGCGAATATAAATAGTCACGGCGCTCCCGTGACGTCACAATGTCGGGCGACAACTTGGGAACGGCGAGCATACTGCGGCCTTTACCTTGTACATAGATTTAGAGTCAAATCACCCGCCATAGGTGAGTGGTGGTAAAGACAACAGGTGGGAAGCGTTTGACTAACAACATTGATCCCTGAGCTGTGAGAATGCAGGAGCTGAGGTTGGGGGTCAGGGGTCATGTCTAAGTGGAGAGGCCATTGGTAACAGGAGGAGGAGGCTAATGAGCTTAATGAGAAGGTAGGAGTCTCAGACTGCAGACCTTCAAATGCTAACAAATGGTGTGTGTGTGTGTGTGTGTGTGTGTGTGTGTGTGTGTGTGTGTGTGTGTGTTTAACGGGACACAGATGGAAGTGGCCAGGCATTGTGTCACTCCAGATGATGTCAGCGGTGGAGTAGCGGAAAAGAAACACACACACACACACACACACAAATACACAAATAAATACTCACCCCATTCCATTTGGTTCTTCCCAGTATTGCTAATATGCTTAACCCTCCTATTATGTAAGGGGTCAAAAATACTGTCTTTTCTAAAATACTGTGAATGAGCAGTAGAATGTCGGCATTTCACACCAGTTGAGTGGTAGAATGTACCTATCCTATCCTATGGCTATCACAGCCTAAAAACAGCAACGCCACCTTCAACAGACCCAGGCTCCGTACATGCAAGCTCCAGGTAGTGACGATGCCCATACTACCCATCCCCATGCATGGGTACTGAGCAGTGCACCATGAAAGACCTCCAGCAATAAAATAAAGGGAAAAGAATATGAAAATGAAAACATGATCATTAGGGAGTGATTGTGTAAAGTATTCAAGCTATTATTGTGTACTTTGTAAACAGAAATATAGTAGAAGATTACGACAGTCTTAGGCGAGTGCGTTTTGCGGCGGGAGGTGCATTAGAAGCGCTGGCCTGTTGGTCATCTGGGAACGGGCCCACAGCGAAGACGGACGGAACAACAGTTTGTTTTAGAGCGTGCCTCGTCATGCCCAAAAGATTTCTATCATAATCCTCCAGTTTGAAATGGAGACTGCATATCGTTTTACCTTTTATCATTTCAATACCGCCGTCTTCTCCAATTGTGGGGTTGTTTATCGCCCGCAGCCATCGTTTGCAACGCTCTCACTGGCAAAACGTGAAAACTTACTTTCTGTCCCTTCCTAGACTTTTGGGTGCAACCAGGTACCAAACAACTATTGGGCATTTTTGTGTTTGAAAAAACGAAAGCAGAAGTCTAAACTAGTCAACGTATCACAGGGATATGTTTACACAAAGTGTGCTCGCGCTACCACTCACGCAAGTGGACCTTCCCCCTCCAAACAGAAACAAACATTGTGGTAGTTAGAGGATTTCTTACTTTTCAGCCAGAGAGACCATAAAAACACTCTTTCTGCCTTTTCTCAGGCTAGGATGAACCGATTTCATTTTTTTTTTTGCACATTTATAATACATAGAATTATTTACTTCATATAACCTTCATATGTCCACCGGTGAAGTACCTCTTTAACATTTCCGCCAGCTAAAATACTTAGCTGAAATACTTGTCTTTTTTCAGGAGGTCCAACGTCAGGATATGTCGTTCACATATACGGCCCGTCGGGAGAATAGCGGGAGAATAGACGGTTGTACGTCCATATGTGAAAGCAGCTGTCAGTCTGTCGGCTCACAAAATCCGGTAATCACTCATGAAATAACAACATACATTTCTCTCTGCTTTTGCTTCTTGTTTGTAAACCACAATCATGATTGCAAAATAGTTCACCTTTCCCCTTTTTATTGTGGTTTGCTCGACCTTACTTGAACTTGCTCTCACCCTCTCTCTCTCTCACTCTCTCCCCCTCTCTCGCTCTCTCCCCCTCTCTCGCTCTCTCCCCCCTCTGTTGAATCCACCTGAATGAGTCCTCTGTGTGCGTAGTGTTTCCCGTGGCAACGTTCATTGTTGAATCAGTAAGTTGTGGGTTGTTGTTGTTGTTTTTGATAATATAAAAGAAAGAAAATAAGAAATAAATGTTTGTCTGGTTTGGTCATTCAATATAACATATAAACGTACTGGAGAGCAGAGGGACACAAGGTTGATAAATTACAAAGAGAGGGTTTGAAAGGGAGTTTGTTGAAAGGACGGAGAGAGGAGAGAAAGAAAGACAGAGAAAGGACTGGCAATTACCATCCCATAAACGAGAGGGGAGGGATGGAAAGGGAGAGAAGAGGAGAAGAGATTGGTCATATGGTGAGGGAGAAAGAGGGTGTGTATTTCTTTGTGTTAGTGTGTGTGTGTTTGGTGTGCGTGCATGCGTGTGTGTGTGTGTGTGTGTGTGTGTGTGTGCGGTAGATAGCCAACAGGTGCTGAGCATTAGAGACAGAGGGCACACCGGGCCTCGGACCCGTGCGGTTCATGGTGGTCGGGCCTGGATATATTTAGTTTGTGTGTGTGTGTGTGTGTGTGTGTGTGTGTGTGCATGTGTAGCTTTTTTCAAGGATTTTTTCCAGGAGGTTATATTTAGAAACCAGGGGGAGATGTGCACACGCAGTAGGTATTGCCCGTCTGATGTAAGAGACTGCAATACAGGCCTGTGCTCACACACACACACACACACACACACACACACACACACACACACACACACACACACACACACACACACACACACACACACACACACACACAAACCCAAAGGCCCCTCAAATAATTATAAACATACATGGATGATATCGCCGATAGTGCCAATAGTACAAAAAAGTTTCTTTATACCAGTCACATACACACACACACACACACACACACACACACACTAACCCCTGTTGCTTAGCAACTTTTCAATACATCAACTGACAGAAAGCATTCCAGACACCACAACTCGGATGGCGCAAATTTTCCAGAGCAGTTAAAACCTAAACGCGATGAATGAGAGAGCGAGCGAGAGAGAGAAAGACAGGAGGAGCAGAGAGATAGAGAACACACAACACAGCTGAAAAATAAATGCTAATAATAATGTGAGGTAGAAGGGGGTTAGGGTTAGGCTAACAAATAATAGTCTCTGGCCAGAGAGAGAGAGAGAGTAAGAGGACAGAGAGAGACCGGAGAGAAAGGGTGAGAGAGAGAGAGAGGGAGGGAGGGAGAGAGAGTGGAGTGGAGTGCACGTGTACAGAGCAGCAGTGACGCCATTGTGGTTCAGTAGCACTTCCTGTCCACCGCCACAGTGTTTGTGTGCTCTGTCACCACGGCAACTGCAAACACATGAATACGAGAGTGTGGGGAAGTTTTTTTTTTTGGGGGGGGGGAGTTATACTAATGTGTGTAGGAGAAGGAGAAAGATAGTAAGGAAACAAAGAGGGGAATAAGTACATAGCAGTCAAACTCTTAAGTAAAACCAAACAAAAGCACAAAAACAATGGGAGTGGGATCAGCACAATTTGGTCCATCAATTGAGTATGAAAAGTTATGCTCCCAGATGTTGTGGGGACCTCAGAGAACCCACAGAGAAGGAAGAGACGTTAAGGAGTTGATTGGATCTACGATCAAGAAGGACATTTCCAGAACATAGCTGGAAATTAAACTGCGAGGTGTTACACACCTCAATCCTCTAATGTGAATAGCAACTTACGTCCAAAGCGTAACGAAGTTGCCAAGTCATCACTCGAGTTATCTTTATACAAAGAGACATCCTCACACATAGTCACACTAACCCCGATAAGTGCTGAAGGTACGACCCCTATCGTTTCGCTGTTTGTTGCCATGACAACAAAGCTCAGATGTTGTGGTGTGATCGAGAGGCGAGTGTTGTAATGTTGGGACATTCACTCGGTGGGTCGTTCAAACGGCAATCGTTCAAACGACTACTTTTTAAAATGACTAGCGTAGCTACTGAGACGACTTCCAGACACAGCTTACTAGTGGCGGAGGTATGGCTGGGGCGGCAGCCAACAATACAGGCTCGTTAATAGAAGCATTTCCTCAGTTTGTAAATTTGAATGCAGGGATTGTAGATCATGCAGCAAGGCACACAAAATACAATCAAAGCACATAATGATACAGTACTCAATGACAACAGTGTGTGTGGGAATCAAGAGGCAGAGAGAAAGCATAGGGATGGTGTGACAATTTGAGAAGGTAACAAAACAACCACATACTGCATGCACACTAAAACATAGTCACACAAACACACACACATACACATACACACACACACACACACACACACACACACATACACACACACACACACACACACACACACACACACACACACACACACAACTGTAGTCTCACAGGGCCCTGAGGTTGGGAAGAATGTATACAACTACTACTAGTTTCCTGTCTATTTCTCCAGGACATTTTCCAACGCGTGGTGTATATTATATTAAATTGAATTACCATGGTAACCAAAGATTTGTATTTGTATCTTTTTATTTATTGATTCAATTAAATTGTTATTTTTCCCCCCCGTGGCACTGTGTCCGAAATACTTTTTTTGTAGCTTGAGTTACTGTCTGAGATGATCATTCAGGACCCTGCTGTGTGTTGTACACACACACACACACACACATACACACACACACAGTTCGACATGTCACACATCCAGGGTATCATGTACAGTATATTATCTACCCTATACATTCTCAGCAGGGTGCTATAAAGGGAACAGGATATATGCGTAATACTAAACGCAAAAAAAAAACAGGTAATACCGGTGTGTGTGTGTGTGTGTGTGTGTGTGTGTGTGTGTGTGTGTGTACCCAGAATACCTAGTGTGTGTTTTGTGAGGCAGTGCTGGTCATACTGCCAGTCATCTCACTAAGCTTGGGTTTGGGCATTGCTAGGAGACGGCCGACTGTGTACTGTCTGTGTGTGTGTTTGCTTGCGTGTGCGTGAGGTCTGCTCCCTCCCCCCAAGGGGTGTGTCATTTTTAGGTGGGACTCCTCGAACACACAGCCCTCCGCATTGTGTGTGTATGTGTCTGTGTGTGTATGTTTATCGTGTATGGGTGTGTACAAGTATGTGTGTGTGTGTGTGTGTGTGTGGTGTGTCTGTTTCTGTGTGTGTGTGTGTGTGTGTGTGTGTGTGTGTGTGTGTGTGTGTGTGTGTGTGTGTGTGTGTGTGTGTGGCTATCTATTAATGAGGGGACGGGGGAGTCATGTAGCCCCTGTCATATATTGGGTGGATTGGGTGGGGGTATTGCAGAAGAGGGCATGAAGAGGCATTAGAGTAGAGGGGCTGTTTCAGCACTCAACAGGTGCACATCAAACCCTGTTTGAACACTACACCCTCTTTGTATCTCTAGGGGTCTTTCTCCTCTTCATCACACACACACACACACACACACACACACACACACACACACACACACACACACAAACAGCAAACAATAACTAATTGGACAACTGTGCTCAAATTCACTACATCTGCTGCTTGTTGTCTTTGTGGAATCAACAAATACGTGCGTTTGATCCACTGATCCTTACCTCACTACGGCAGGACACCGGTTCACCCTGCAGACTTACCCCTTAGAAGGTCCCTTTGTTTTTGATAAAGCGTACAAGAAGGGGGGGAACGGGACAATAACTGGGGAGAGGAGAGGGAGAGGGGGGGGGTGGGGTATTTGCCCGTAAAGGCATTTCATTTTTTTTTAACTGGTACACTTGGCGTTCTCTTCCTGTTCGAACAGCCTTTGCTTTTTTTATTAGCAGCTGTGTGGCTAATTAAGTCCCTACCCCCCTTTCCTGTGTTCTAGTAGAGGGAGAGAGAGAGGGAGAGCGAGAGGGACACCGACATAGAGAGAGAGAGAGAGAGAGAGAGAGAGAGAGAGGGACAGAGAGAGAAATATATAGAGAGAGCACAGAATAAACATTGAGAGGCAGAGGGAGTGAGAAAGATTGAGGAAAACGATTAACACAGAGGAGGTATTGCAGACAGGGCAGAAAAGGAGAGAGAAAAAAATAAAATAAAGAAAGAGAGAGAGAGCAGAAAAAAGAGCAGAAGAAGAGGGAGAAGAAAAAAGAGGGAGGGGCCCAAGCTCCTCTGACGTGGTCAACAGGAATCCCCTCGCCTGGGCTGGGTCTACCCGCTCTCCCTCCCCTGGCTCCCACCACGTCTGGCTCCCAGACACACAACGCACGCACACTCCTGTCTGAGCGGCAAAAGGAGAGGCAGACCAAGGCACACTGAGAGAGAGAGAGAGAGAGAGAGAGAGAGAGAGAGAGAGAGAGCGAGAGAGAGAGAGAGAGGAGGCATACTGAGAGAGACAGAGAAAGAAAAAAGAGAGAGTTAACCTCGGGGCCGGCACATAAAAAGGGTAAGAAAACACGAGCAGGTGGTAAAATTGTTTTCTCTCAGGTACGTACAGCTTTTGTTTTTACATTTTTTTTACATGATCTTTTAAACAGCTTCGACTTTTGAAACCCTGTCCGGATGTCAGTCGCTACCATCTACGGCTTTAGGGACTTTCCAGCTTTGTAGGCCTACTTTTTTTTAACTGGACCTCGCATTGATTCTCAACTGCCTCCTCAACCTTGTGAGAACCCCTGGCTGCAATTTCCTGGCTGTTCTACTGGCTGTTCTACTGGCTGTTCTACTGGCTGTTCCACTGGCTGTTCTACTGCCTTAATCTACCGCCTGAGATCCGCAGAGCGTCAGGGGCTTTTCATCCCCCTGGCGCGCTTGTAGACCACCTATGCCTTTGAACGATCTCCATTACAAAGGTCAGCTGTAAATAGTTATGTCATGGCGTAAATAATAGTTTCCTCAACGGTCCTTAGCTCTATGTCTGTTTCTCTGTCCGCTTGTTGGTCCTGTGTCTGTCCGTCTGTGTGTCTGCATGTAAAACAAGCGTGTGCCTTGCTCTGTATTTTAACAGCTAAAAACCTCTGTACGTCGATTTGCATGACTTTTGTTGTTCTTCTTTGCATAGAGATTCATATATATATATCATATAGATTATATGGATTATGTATATATCCTGCATACACCGCTTATCCCCTGGACTTCCTGGGCTCTGGGAGCCCGTCAGCCGACCCATACTGTCGTTTCCCCAGGTTTGGGTTGGGTTGAGGTTAGGTTACGGTTGGTGGATCTGGAACCACTAAAGGTTCTGGTGCAACAGTCCACGGGGAGAGGAGGAAGACCAGTTGGTGGTGGTGGTGGTGGTGGTGATGGAGGAGTAGAGGCTGTAACATTCCTCTCATTGTTCAGGGGCCCTGTAAGTCCCACCAGTGTAGCTCTTCCAAACCTCCATGAAAGGAAGGGAATCCAGCGTAGTGTAACTAACCCAGACTCAGCAACTCGGGCCCTCAGACAGAGGCCCTCTCCTTCTCTCTCTCTCCCTCTCTTTCTCTCTTCCAACCTCCTACTCCTACGGGACTGGTTCTGTGTCCATGGACTTTTTCAATGGAGATGTCTCAAGGAAGACCACATTTTCTAGCTGTTTTGGGGGGGGTTGGGGGTGTGTATGTGTGTAAACATTGATGATGTTGGTCTGGCCCAGTGGTCTTCATACAATACTCCCCTGTGACTTCAGGCACAAGAGTCAAACTCTGTAGAATGTGTGCAGATTTTTCTAACCTTCAAATGAATGATTGAATGAATGGGTAGATGGATGAGGATGAACGGAGGGATGGAAGGGTAGATGGATGAGGGGGTCGAGGATGGACGGATGGGTAGATAGAGGAACATAGATTAATGTTGGATGGATGAATGGATGGACGGATCAACATAGGGACGGATTATGACGAGCGGCTCGATGGATGGAAGGCTACAGGAAAGCTGGGAAATTAAGTAACGATGAGGTGGATCCGGTCTTTGAAGGGAAATTGGACCAGGGTGTTGGTTTATGGTTTTGGTCAGAGGGGTCCTGCTTGACACTGGGTGTGCCAGAATCCCCAGAAGTGGGGCCGAGTTCAGGAAATCTTGGTGGAATGTATGCATGTGTGTGTGTGTGTGTGTGTGTGTGTGTGCATGCGTGGTTTAGCGGCAGCAGAGCGGCTGTGGACTAACTACAAGGTGGTCAGTGGGGCTTGGCAGGCAAGGCACCGGGGCAGATTGAGTTACACAGGCTCGGCTACAGGGAGTGTACCAAAGGCGGCTGGCGTTTGTGCTGGGCTGGGTCCATTGCCCTTAAAAAACGTTTTGTAACACAAGAGATGTGATGTCCCAAATTGGGCCTGTACCATTAATTTCAGCCAGGACCATAAATGTCACATTTTGGAGAACAAGCGGGTAATGGAGGGTTGAGGCAGCGTTTGTCCGAGGTCAAAGAAAGTCACAGCCTCAGCGGTAATTACTCCCTTGCACGCAATGTGAAACAAAAACAAACTATTTAAAATTGTATTCATGAGCCTGTGCGCGAGCCTGTGCACCATCTCTGTCACACACACACACACACACACACACACACACACAGAAACACAGATGCACACAGGGCCACGCACTAGGCATATAGTCAGGGTGTGGTTGTGTGTAAAGGTGAGACAGTTTATAGAACTAGGTTAAAAACAAAGGAACTGGTTTGGAATGGCTGGGTTTGGATTATTTGAGATGAAGTGCAGATTACAATAAAATAAGCAGAGGTTGAATCTAAATCTGAGGATGCTTGGCTTAGAGAAAAAGTTACAAAGTTGGAGACAAGAGTGTTCATTGCCACTGGAGGTGAAAGCACTTTTGTACTAACAATCATCAGGATTGAAAATGTATTCTGAGATGCAGGGAAAACACCCAGTTGCAGCTATTTCAGTTGAACTTGAAAACTGACCCATTGTTATCCGCTAGTCGTTGTGAATGCAGTACTAGATTTAACACAATACGGTTTTTACAAATGGTACCAATGACCATGAAGTGAATACAGGGCTATAAGAGGTGTCCTTTTCAGAAGTTCAGTGTCTGTCCCCAGCCGTGTGCTTTGGGGTTTACAGAGCGGGGTTAGAGAAATCCCCCCAGTCATAATTAGCCCCAGTACCGCACCCATATTCTCCGGAACCGGAACTTCTTCTGATTATTATTTAAAGCCGCATTCAACAATTGGAATACTGCATTGCTCTCTCTCTCTGATGACATGGAGAAAACAGAATGACATCAGCGCGACAACAACAACACGTAACTATGAACAAGGAGCACAATGGCGGTGTCTATCACCCGGTCTCCTTGCCTCCAGGGCAACTGTTTGCACTGCTAAAAGTGCTCCATCATCCAGACGTTAGAATCTTGTTCGGAATGTATTTGCACAATTCCCCTTTAAAGGGAATGGCAGTCGGGGGAACAGTGAATGCACATGGCCTGTTTAGCCAGCAGGTCCAATGACATAACCCTGTTTGTTCATCGATAAGGTATATATTGTGTGCCGTGCCGTGCGTATTGTGTGGCAGCAGATTGCGGCAATTTGACTGTATGTGTGTGTGTGTGTGTGTGTGTGTGTGTGTGTGTGTGTGTGTGTGTGTGGAGGGCTGGAGATACAGCTGTCTCAAAATAAGTTTTGCCACTTAACGGCTCGACCTTATGTAAATGCCAATGTCACTTGTGAACTCACTCATGGAGGAGGAGGGGGCGGACAATCAGAGGCGATGGCCCGCGAGCCACGTCTACACATCTACACACTCTGAGTAGCACGGCCCTCCCTTAGAAACTTACCACAATGCACAGATGGTATAGGCTGCGGTGCACGGCGCAAACCTTTAAAATACATTAAACACACACAGATATAGGTACACGTACACACACACACATGCTCATAGCCACACATATACACAAACACACACAAGACACACAAGCATATTTATATACACACACGCACACATGCTCAGACATAAACCTGCACAGACTGACACACACATAGACACACACACACACACATATATTCAGACAGTCAAAAGCACAAAAATAGTCTGAAATACACACCGACACAATAGGCTGCAGAAGGCCGTCAACACACACTGTCAAGACATTTTGCTGTTGTTTGAGTACATCTGCTCCTGATTGTCACTCAGTGCCTGTAATTTTCCTTCCCCTCGTGCCCTAGTCAGGATGCAACACGTCTCACTGTGAAGACTCAACTGCGAGCGCGTAGAAGCCTCTTACAACTATCAAACAACTATCACTTTCAGTAAAAATATGCATGTGTATATATATATATATATATATATGTATATATATATATATAAACACAAAATATAATATACATGTGTTTATAGAATTATCCCAAAGAACGGTGGGTGAGGGTTTTTGTTAAGGTCTTCCAAACCAACCGTTTAATAGGAGCTGTTTAGACAGCAGTGTGCGTCAACCATGACTCTGTCATTTTAAAAAACAGGGGAAGGAATGAGCTCATTGGTCATGAATGGCTGTGGCTTTTAAGATGGTGTTGGATGGAGAGGGAGGAAGGGAGGGGTGAGGGGAAAGAGAAGGAGATAGAAAATGCCATGGAAAAGACCAGCAGTGAAAATAAAAAAAAAGTTGGACAAACTTTTGTCCAATCAAAGGGATGGAGAGACGGATGGAGGAAGTGGGGGGGTTAAAGTTGTTGTCGAAGGGCGAGGGATGAAAAGTTTGAATGGTGGTTTGATAACAAGTTTTTCGGATGGATTGTATTTGGAAACTAGGGGATTCTGGGTACGCTTCCTTCCTTCGAGGCTTCAGCTACACTATACAAAGAAAATCTTGAATTAAATTGAAGCAAAGATTAATTCAAAATTTAAAAAACAAACGGACACATGCATGGCGTGTCATGGAGCATATGGTGAGTTTGGGCAGTATTAAAATGGAGTGGTTTGGAGAAAATGAACAGTGTGGTGAAAATTATATAACCCTAACACTAATCCCCAGATAACAAAAAAATTTGCATCGAATTTGCTGTGGCAGACTGGACTATACAGCACCTCTCTCAGTGTGTCATTTCTTAGAAGATGAAGAATGACATGCTGTAGGTACGATTTGAGAGTTGTAAAGAGAGAGAGAGAGAGCAGAAAACAGCGGAAGAGAGAAGGATTTATAAACTTCTTCTCTGTGTTAATCCAATATTTGGAAGTGTTGCATTTCAACTGTGAATGACAAGTCAAGAAGGACTCCCTGAACTAATCATTGAAGAGATGGTCAGAAAGTAGCCGGGGCGGTCTAAAATTTGAATTTGCTAATTTGGAAGCAGGTGCAGGTGCAGGTGCAGTACCTTGAAACAAATATTCTCACAGAGCATTTCTGACGGATGACTAATTGTATGTCCTTTTTTTGACAAATTACACTGAAACCAATATTTTTTCAATCTTATTTTTACCACAATTTATCAGCATGTGTGTTCAGATTGGTGTATCTGGAGTAACTGGATATGTATCCGGAAGCCTTAATGTGCATACAAATTGACCAGGATAAATTTGAATGAAGGACCGTGTTTAGAAAGTATGTGAAATGTGACATCTGCAAAAACTGGGCAGGTAGAGGCAAGTTTGTTAAAGTAAAGTCTGCATTGAAGTCAGCATGTAAAAAGTCTGTATGTAAACTTTAGCAGGCAACCACAACTGTGATCACCACCAGATCACACTGTCCTCAGCCTCAACCACAGACCCTAATACCATGGCCAGAGACAGGCCCAAACTAACCACAAACACAAGAGTTTCCCGCACCTGTGCCGCTGACTCATAAGTACTACAGAGCAGGGCAATGGGCCTTATTCACCTTGCAGCCATACTGGTTCCAAACGCTAGCTGGGGAACTGAATACGGACTTCCTCATTCGGTTCATTCAGTTCCCGTGGCTCAATTTAGAACCAATATGGCTGCCGGGTGACTAAGCTTTAAACAATCAACCATTTCAATTGGGATGGATATTTGAATGCATACATTTTTGATAGGTATCATTGCTTAAATGTAAGTGTGATGTAAAGAGTTGTAAAGATTGTTCATTAATTTGACTTTGAGCCAAAAGTGTATGAATATTAAGTTGTGAAAGAAAACAAGTACAACATGACACAACTACATCACACTAACACTCAATTACATTTAACAAACAAACTAACACTGAACTAAAGTAACACCCTTGAAAAGGAGGCTTTGGTGTTCATTCTGAGCCTATTGTATGAGGGTCCATCTGGGTCCATCTGCCTTTCTCCAAGACGAGGAGAGAGGCAACGGGAGTGGGAGACAGGGAGGAGGTGGCGGACTCCAACCTCTTAATGGGAGTTGCCACTTAGCAGGCCAACTCCTACTAAACCAGCTCTCGATGCCGTCACTAAGCAGCTATTTTTATAAGAGGCCACGGGAAGTCGGCTAGCCCGGGAGAGGCGAGACACACACTGATAGTGTACACGTACACGCACATACGCACACAATGGCTTTCGCCGGGGCACTGAAGGACTGTGACACGTTGTGCTCTCCTTATGCTTGGAAAAGGTTCCTGTGTAATTCATAGAAACTGCTTCTTGACGCCACTCAAGGCCTACCTTCTGACACACACAGTCTACTTTTCTAATGCTTGAAAAAAGAAATTGTCCTAACTGCCCACACAACTCACGTGCATCCTTCTTCATTTTAATAGACACAAGAAGCAAAACTAGCTTGTGCAAGCAGAGAAGCACCCATTGGCTAGCGGGTGGGACAAGGTGAGTCCTGTACCACGTTCAAATAAAACATTAATTCCTCCTCTCCCTTTTCACAGTTTAACCCTGGAGGGATTAGCAGCATCACTGATATAGGAGCCATGGGACAAGGGGGCCACATGAGAGCTGTACATGCCTGGAGCAAACTGCTCATGTGTTGTCAGAAAAATGCTGTGTTGTTGTTACTGCTGGCCAGGGGGATTCCCGGCAGAGTGATTTTTGAGAATAAGACACTGAATCACATTGCCAGGGATTTCCAATGGCTTGCAGGGAGAGGCTTCACCTGGAGACTGTGGTACCAGGCAGGCACACACACACACACACACACACACACACACACACACACACACATGGTCTCCCACCCATCTTTCTCTAGGTCTGTTTTCTATCTCTGTGTACAGTACACACGTTGCCCTCACTAGATTCTCTGTCTGGTCTACGTCGACTGTCTCGACTGTCTATATATGTTCATTTAATTTGATCTGTTACACAATCTGGTATATGTTGACTTTCTGACCGTCTCATTCCCTTTGTGTCTGTAAATACACACACACACATTTAACACACACAGACAGCAGGTTGCGTGGCAGCAGGACTTAACGCGCATGTGAACAGTGTAAGTGTCCTCCGTGTTCACAGTGGTTAAGTTCTGCCGCCACAAGCCCCACACACACTCAGCCCGGGTCAGAGGTCAGAGGTCAGAGGTCAGGCAGGGGGGGGGCGGTACTGAAGGGGTTCGGGGTTCTAGCTGTTCCGTTTCCCAACGTCCCCAAATTATCACTTCCTGTTTTCCAGTTGATCTGTACTCTTCACTCTACCAAAAACAATCTTCTCTTGGCATGCTTTTAAAAGTTGTAGTTTTCAACGTTTATTCAGGTATCTTTGTCTCCATCACAGTTTGTGTTCCTTGCGTACTACAGAACAATTGACATCGACATTGAAACACAACATCAATAATTAATGTTGTAATTGTGAGGAGGATGGGGGGGAAAGGGGATGAAGAAAACCGTACAGGATTCTTTCTGATCGGGTAGAGAGCAACACTTCTATATATAACCAAGGAGGAGCCATACACCACGGGCACTTTTAAACACTTTAAACATATTTGCAATAACTAAGACACGAAATGTAAAATTCTTCCACAACGTCCCTTGAAGGAAATAGTCTACTTGGTTATCCTCGTTGACGTGGTCCCGTCACGTTGAGTCCTCCGCATGTCCCAAAATAAGTGCCTTTGCCGCCTTCTCCACAACCGCGACGCTCTGTTGTAGTTGGCTACTGCTGCGACTCGGTGCCAATTGGGTCCAATGGGTCCGACAGTTACCAAAAAACGCAACATGCAAGTAAAACCAAGCATAAAAATAAGCTTCATCAACCCAATAAAACACACAGGTAAACCCAAAGACAATAAAAAAAACAACTAATAATTTATATGGCAAAATTCAATTCTCAAATTCTCAAGTTATTATAGAACTAACTAAACTACTACTGTTACAATATGTACTACAGTAATTGTATTGCCTTTCAATTATTTTTTATACTGAACAGAGCGATGGTAAGCTTAGAGTAGGGTTGTCAAGTCAACACCTTAGTGTTCATCTGGAGAACGAAACCAGGATTGCAATTTTGATGCCCATGTGCCAGGCAGAAGAGAGGTATATTCGTGCCATGAACTGCAGCAGCCGAAGAGCCGAATTTGTCTTCGTCTCTCGTGAGTATGGACTGAGGGTGCCGGGTGGTTGGGTGGGTGTTTATTGTGGTGACCTGCTCTTAAATTCTCGTGACAGAGGAAAATGTGGTTAGATGAGTCGGCTAGATGCAGCATCCATTGAGTATCAGCTTCAGCTCCCCAAGGTAATCTCTTTGAGTTGGCTATTCTTATGACTTTGTGTGTGTGTGTGTGTGTGTGTGTGTGTGTGTGTGTGTGTGTGTGTGTGTGTGTGTGTGTGTAAAAGTATGGTTTGTAAGAGAAAACCGATAGAGAGACAGTGTGTAAGACAGGGTTCGTGCATGTATGTGTGTGTCTATGAGAGACAGAATGTGAGTGCTTGTGTTCTTGTTTGTGCAACTATATGTGTCCAGCATAATGAATAAATATATATATCGTTTTTGTGTATGAAGGGTGTTTGTGTGTCTGTGTGTTTCGATGCGTGTGTGTGTGTGTGTGTGTGTGTGTGTGTGTGTGTGTGTGTGTGCGTGCGTGCGTGCGTGCGTGCGTGCGTGCGTGCGTGCGTGCGTGCGTGTGTGTGTGCGTGTGTGTGCGTGTGTTTCGATGCGTGTGTGTGTGTGTGTGTGTGTGTGTGTGTGAGGAGGTCTCTGCCCCCCTCCCTACTGACCCGGGCCGAGCCGAGCTGGGCTCCTGTGGCCGGGCTGGGCTCCTGTGGCCGGGCTGGGCTCCTGTGGCCGGGCTGGGCTCCTGTGGCCGGGCTGGGCTCCTGTGCCTGCTGTGCTGATAATCAGTGTGTGCGACGTCAGCTGGCTCAGTTCAGCAGGAACAGAGGACTGGTCTCACTGCTCCAAACCATGGGAGGCACGCTAACACACACACTAACACTAACACACACACACACACACACACACACACACAAACCATGGGAGGCACACTAACACACACACACACACACACACACACACAAACCATGGGAGGCACGCTAACACACACACACACACACACACACACACACACACACACACACACACATAAACACCTTCAGAACTGCTCCAAACCATGGGAGGCACACTAACACACACACAACACTGACATGTTGAAAGACAGACACACACACACACACACACACACAAACCATGGGAGGCACACTAACACACACAACACTGACACGTTGAAAGACAGACATACACACACACACACACACACACACACACACACACACATAAACACCTTCAGAACTGCTCCAAACCATGGGAGGCACACTAACACACACACAACACTGACACATTGAAAGACAGACACACACACACACACACACATAAACACCTTCAGAACAAATCTACACACATCCCCATCTATACAGACAGAAAATTGTGTGTCAAAATATCTACATAACAAAATTACTTTTTGTGTTTGTGTGTAACTATCGTTTGATATGTTAGGTTATATGTTATACTGTATATGTGTTACATGAAATATATTTATTATATTATTATATTACACGTCATTTAAATCAAGGTTGTTGTGATATTATGAATATTGTCTTTCATGAAAAACAGGACCACTGAAAAGTGTATGATGATGCAAATAAAACATCTGAATAAATCGTTTGTTTTTATCTATCATTCTGATTCTAATTCTAACAATATAATATATTTAATTTATATTTTTATTATTTTCATATCTAGCTGATATATTCTATCTATCAGAGTAGGTCTGGAAAAAGTAGGTCATTTTAAAAGGACTTTGTTGGCAAATAACTGTCACTTAACACAGAATTACATTACCTTGACGGAAACACATGGAGAGGCAATGATAGAGTGTCTGCAGCAGTAAGGTACAGATGAGCAACGATCAATGATTGATAACTGACCAAACATAACCATCAGGCTGATTCAGCGTTAACGGGTGATTTAAGTTGTTGGCCTGCTGAGTGTTCCCATGTTCATATGAAATACTCCCTTTCATGTGTTCTTCTTCCACACTTTTTCTTCTTCGACAGCCAATGAAATGTGTACTCAGTGACTTATTAAATGTAATTGAGTAGATTATTATCTCCAAACCTCCTTCAGTAAAAGTAGAACCATATTTAAGAAATACTCAATCACAAATTAGTTATTAGTTACTTAACACCGCTTTCGTAACATTATTACAATCTAAGAATTGAAGAAAACCATGAGGCTTTCATGTAGGCCTAATCCTAACCCTACCCTAGACCCCAGAGTATCAACCTGACCTTACTACAGATACGTACACTTCATGTGGATGTGTACATGATTGGTTTCCATGCTCCCCTCCCTGCCTCTCTGATCAACACAAGATAAGATAAGAGATTATGACCCAACCACCAACATTTCCTGACACAGAAACCTCAGAGTTGCATTATCTATTCCTATGACCCGTCCAGGACACTGGACAAAGAACACATTATAATTGCTGTGCCTGGAGATGAATATGAACAGGAGCATGAAAAATGAAGGAATAAGTGAACTATGGGGTTGAGATAGGCCATCAGAAAAAAGAGACAATATGGGCTTGTCTTAAAGATATATTTCCACAATCTGAAATGTGCTTGTTTAGCTCATATGAGGTCATATGAAGTCACATGAGATCAGAGAGAGACGCTATGCTTTCCGTAATACGTCCAGGGGTGTACGGGTGTTTTGACCCATGCTGGGTTCGGTTGTCATGGCAACCCAGTGCATTTGTCCGCGTCATCAATGTCAGACAGCTGCGTCAGAGCGCAGATGGTTTAACTGACGACTTCCTTTTTTTTTTCTCTAAGCACTGATAGGTGATGGTACTTCCCCCCCCTCCCCTTCTCATCTCTCTCTCCCTCATTTGGTTTCCTCTGACACTCTTTGACCAGCCTTTGTAGTTAAACTGTTCTTTGTCTAACCGCGTGTTTGCTTTTCTCAGTCAGTCAACCTGAGTCGGTCACTCCCTCTTTCTCTCACTCTGCGTCGTCTCTTACACACACACACACACACACACAGTCTCACCTGCTGGTGAGTGTGGCGGGAGTTTCCATGGCAACATAACAGGTCAACTATGAAACCGATGAGGAGGCAGAATGTTCCATTGTATGATTGAGCTATTACACCCAAACTAACACTCGCACACGGCCTGCACACTCAATTATATATCCACTACTACTGCTACCGCTCTCTCTACAGCTCCCTGCTTTTGCTGGGACGTCCTTACTGCAAAAAAAACATTTTAATGCCTAAATTCGGTAATTTCGGTATTTGTAAAATACAGCCACATGGTTTTACTTCCTGGTAAGAATCTTACAATTGTATACGTTTTATAATGTGCATGGGGTCCTCTTGTGGCCCGGGAGCCTTCACTATAAAACCACTGCTTTAGTTCACTAAACCAACAACTATAGGGCACATCATGGAAAATGCATGCACCACTCTCTGTCCTATATTTCAAGCCCATAGTCAACAGACAAACACACACACACATTTATTGTGCACACACACACACATATATATTTAAAAAAATGGCACAAACGCACACTGACACACACATAGATGGCAAAAAAAAAAACTGGCACACACACACACACACACACTGACGCAAGCATTGCAATAGTCAAGCAGAAATCGAACAAGGATTTAATGGAAAATTTGAGACAGTAACGCCCTGATGGTGTGTGTGTGTGTGTGTGTGTGTGTGTGTGTGTGTGTGTGTGTGTGTGTGTGTGTGTGTGTGTGTGTGTGTGTGTGTGTGTGTGTCCCTTTATAATGAACACATCTGTGACACATTGGGTTGAGGTTATGGGAAACTTGACCTTGGTCCGACTATTTCTGCCTCTCCTCTTTGAAAAACTGAAAATAAACTCCCCATGTCCTACATAACCAAAGAAATGTCCCTTTCTACGTACTGCAACTAGCCTTCAAAACATTTTACATCTTAAAAAATGAAATATAACTGTATAATATAACTGTATATGGAAGAGGATTAGGGCCAGATGTGAATTTTGATTTAAGTCAGAATTCTGAGAATAAAGATAGATTTCTGAGATTTAAGTCAGAATTCTGGCTTTAATTTTACAGGCTAAATCTCATAGGCTAAAGAAGGGAAGTTCTTTACAAGTTAACTAAGGAAGCTCAGTGAGAGTTGCACATACAGGACGGGAACCACATGCTCACCCAAGAAGTCGGATGTAAGTCCGTTTAAGGGGGTCCCCCTAGACGAAAGAGGATGAGGGCCACATGTGATTTTTTTTTCTTCTTAAAGTCAGATTTCTGACTTAATTCTCAGAATCCTGACTTTATTCTCAGAATTCAGATTTGAATCTCAGAGTTCTGACTTCATTCTCAGAATTCAGATTTTTAAAGTCAGAATTCTGACTCATGAACATAGTCATCCAGGCGTTTTGCTGGTTTTATGGCATGGAAGCACTTCTAATCTGGGCTCGCATTCCGTGTGATCCGCACATGCTCCGACAGGTACCAAATGCTTTTGTGTCTATACAAGTTTGTCAAAAACACCATCACCACAGCTTTAGGACGCTGCCATGTTTTACCTTGCAGGATTCCAGCGTTAACAACTACACGACCGCCAAGGGCAGATTAGAGGATATTTTGAGAAATAGAAGTCTTCCGTATGTGGAGGTATGGTGAGCTTGGTCGTTATGGTAATATGGCCTTGAAAACTGGTTTACCCGAAGTTAACATATCGTAAACATTCAACAACCATGTTCCTAAAGCATACTATATCAAATCCACTCTCAAACAGACGTTTGTGTAGCGCTTTAAGGCCCAGCCTGCATTGTAGAGAGGCCGTGGTTCAGAAAGGAGAACTTCAACAGAACAAATGTTTTTTTTTCAGATATAGTCTTCAAATTTGGAATGGGTATACTATGGAATCTCCTCTTAAAGGTCCCATGGCATGCTACTTTATGGATGCTTTTATATAGGTGTAGAACTACGGTGAATAACGTAGCGAATTTTTCGTAGGTGGAATCCGGAAGAATCATGAATATTATGGTTATGGTTAGGGTGAGGGTTACGGTTATGGTTAGGGTGAGGGTTACGGTTATGGTTAGGGTGAGGGTTATGGTTAGGTTTAGGGTTAGGGTTAGGAGTCAGCGTGTGAGTTTGCCTGTCCAATCCTAGCGCTCGAGGCGGAACTTTTCCCGGATTCCGCCTACGAAAAACAACCGACTGGGGAACATAGGACCCGGGGAACATATAGGTACGCTCCCCGTTAGCTCAGCTGTAGCTTATTAGTTTCTATAGCAACCACACAAGGCTGCATCTGATCACTAGTTTAATAACGTAGTTGCTACATTGTATCTCGCTTGCGAAACATGTATCGACTGACCAACTGATAGATTTCCGACACATTTTAGAAATTTTTTTAAACAAGGTTTATTTTTACAATGGACCTCATGTTTGACTTTTCTGTGATAGAAAAAAAATACAAGCGGCGTATTGATCTACTATTTGATGACGCTGTGCTCAGTCAGCGGGCAACCTGCCGGGTTAATGCCCTCCTCCCAGCCAATCAGAATCAAGCATTCTTAAACGATGCTTGATATTTAAAAATATATGATTTAGAAGAGCTGGACCATTGATGTAATTTTTCCAGTGTGGGAACTAAATTTGGATCATTCGAGCCAATTGTCTAACTTTTCAGTGATTATCTGCAGAAACAGAAGCAGAATATTAGACAATAGTTGATCCTGACAGCCCCCCTTTAACAATGAACCCATCACAATATAAAACAATGTGAGTTTAAAGAACATTTATTAAGCTAAAGAGATGGCCAGTTGACCCCGAAAATGACAGTTATGTATACATAAGAGCATCATATGTATACAACAATCATTTGTACATTAAAGTAAAATTATATTTCTGACTTATAAAATAATAATTTGGATTAGTGACTTGAAACAAATGAGTCTTTGGTATGCCTACAAAATCACCCTACAAAAATAAAATAAATACTTACAGAAACGAATAACCCAAGTACAGACTGAATAAAACACACAACCCGTCACCCTCCTTCATCATGGCATTTCATTTTAGCATAGGTTATAATGCTTGAAGTTACTTATGCGTGTGCTTATGTGTGTGTGTCTGTGTGCGTGCGCATGTATAGGAAACCATAATGCTTTCTTTTAAACAAATAAAATTGTGATTTTCCAATTGTAATTTCACTGGTTATTATATACTACTATACCAGTATCCTTGGCATACTCCATTATACCAAGTATTTGACAAATAATAAAGAACTTAAACTTTAACTAAAAGGGAAAACAAAAACAAAAATTTAAAAACTAACTAACTATTATCCATTTCCTGGAAAGATGTTCGTAAGGCCTCTCATTCGTCTGTTTTCTTGCCGACTGTCATCTTGTCCGCGTGGAGAGCAAAGGTCTCTGCAACCAGTAGGGGGAACACTATTGTGGCGTCTGCGTACACCTAGAGCGGCAACAAACACACCCAGCTCAAACCTTCATTCAACCTCATGTTGTTAACAGCCTGTACATTCAGCGATTCCTGCTGCCCTCCTAATTATTGTGGTTGCTGCTGCAAGCACATCTACTGTTCCACTTAAGTTTTCTTTATTCCCTCTGCCCGTTTTTTGTGCAGTTAACTGCTCCTGCATACTTTTAGCCACAGAAACCGTTCAACTATCAAAACGTCCACCTCCTTAACGACATGATGACTATCTTTCACAATTTTTCCAACTCTTTCAACTTTTTAAACTATTTCCCTTTTCCTGCTTTTTTTTTTTTTTTACAATGTAAGTCAATGGGCAGATAATCTGAAAGCCGAATTTCGATTACCTTTATACTTTTTACAGAATCACAGTTTAATTTCCATATCGGCTTCGTTTTCAGTTGGTCTCATTGATTCACGCTGAGGTTAGAGTGCGGAGGACGTGCATGCAGTGTTGCCAGATTAGGCGTTTTTTCCCGCCGAATTGGACTACTTTTTATGATGTTCAGGCAGCGGTGACGCTAGCGCTGAGGTTAGCACTAAGGTTAGCGCTGACGTTAACGCTGACGTAAGCATTTTAGCATGTTTTTTCATCGCTCAGTGCTACCTCACAAGTTTCATGCTATTTTGGTTGTAGGCATAGCACCTGATACATAGTCTTAAGCCGATATTTTTATTTTTAAAAAGTATATATATATTTCAATGTATTTACCCTTTTGTTTTTAATAAAAAACACTTTATCCTCATAAGGTGCGTTCAGCTTAGATGCGTTAGGAAAAAAACATGTAGTCGGTTGTATTCTATGCATCCCATGTGCTCGCACGTGAGATCACACAAGAGTACAAGCCCCTCCCAGAAAGACAAATAAACAAAACTTTAATACAGGGGCTTTGGCTCCTGTCCTGAGCACTAGCGGTACCTTCACAGGCTTGGCGTCCACCCTGATCTTCCCCCAGGACACCGCCTCGTCGGGACGGGCCCCGGCGTCGGAGCCGTCAAACTCTTGGCCCGTGTTGACGTATACAGAGAAATCTGCTCCGTTTCTCTGGGAAGACAAGGGCAAAAAAGTGACTGGGAGGTGTGGATCTGTATTAGGTAGGTTGGTGCCAATCTAGCCTATAAGACATTATAATGTGCTGCCGGTGTGTAGAATATAATAGATATTTTCATAGGAAATTTGAACTCTCAATCTATTGGAGCAACTCCAGGTCTAATGCCAATGCCTTGGCCAATATTCCAACAGTCATTGAACACTCACACTGTTCCAGCTCTGTGGAAGAAGTCAATTATAACTCCAGTGCCACAGTAAACAATGATTTTCGCCCCATAGCTCTCACCTCGATTGTTATGAAATGTTTTGAAAAATTTGTTGTCACTGCTCATGAAGGATGTCGAGCCAAAGTTAGATGTGTACCAGTTTGCGTATAAGCAGGAACGCAGCACTGATGATGCAAACCTTTGCACCTTGCACTTTATTTCCAAGCACCTTGAGAACACAAAAGCTTATGCTGGAAATGTATTTGTTGATTTTAGCTCAGCTTTTAATACAGTGCAAATTCACATACTTTTAGAGAAGCTTAAAGACATGAGTGTAAACACCACCTTGATCAAATGGTTTTATTATTTTTTAACTAATAGAACACAGCAAGTGAAGGTCAACAGAACACTGTCAGACACCAAACACTGCAACACAGGAGTCCCACAGGGTTGTGTTGTATCACCAACACTGTTTACATTGTACACCAATGATTGTAGGGCTGTGCACCCTAACAACTATATGGTGAAATTTGCAGGTGATAGCGTGCTCCTGAGCCTTCTACACAAGGATCTGGACCCCTCTGTGTACCAGGATGAGATAGACCTATTTATAAAGTGGTGTGACACCAACCACCTTATTCTAAATGTGACCGAAACACAGGAGATGGTTTTGGACCAGAGGCAAGTGACTGACCATGAGCCAGTGGTCATCAAAAAATCAGGAAATCACCCAGGTATCCTCATATAAATATTTAGGGGTTCATATCGATAATCTTCTCTGCTGGAAGACACATATTGACAACCTGTGCAACAGACTGCAACAGAGGCTATATTTTTTGCGAAGATTACGATTGTATGGTGTGACCAGCCACATCATGATTTTTTTATCGTGCCATTGTAGAGAGCATCATTAGATATGGGATCACCTCATGGTTTGGCAACCTAACCATTAAGCTAAAAAGAAAACTGGCCGGCATGCACAAAACAGCGATGAAAATCGTAGGGAGAAAAGTATACAAGCCTATACAGACCATCTATGAACAGGCAGTTAAGAAAAAAGCAAAGACAATAATCTCCGACTCCCAACACCCACTCTTCCCTGAATACAAGACCCTGCCATCAGGTAGAAGAATCAGCATGCCATTATGCAAATCCAATCGCCTTAAGTTATCATTTGTACCAGCCTCCATTAAGCATTTGAACGCAACTTAACGTACAGTCTACCAAGCTCCATGTTGTGGATGTCAAAATGTTGGTTTGTCTGTTTTTTTATTGTTTTATTGTTATGTATATGTTATAAAAGCAACAATGCACTGTGCCCAAGACAAATTTCCCCACGGGGACAATAAAGTTTTACCTACCTACCTACCAATGGCACAGGCAAGTGAATAAGCCTTAACCCGAGAGGTCCCAGCTGAGTTTGAACCCAGGACATTCTTGCTGTGAGCTGCCACATTTGAAATGAAAGAGAAAATCGGAGAAGACCTTACACTGGTAGAATACCATGACATCCCACCCCGATCGCCATAGTTACCATGAGATTGGCGTTGGCGATGTGATGTTTGACGAGCCCGCCGCCCAAGATGATCATCCCGGTCCGCTTGGCGAATACAGCAAGGCTGTTGATTTTACGAATGTCTGACGAGAATACAAACGTCCATGAACATGAATGCTGTGTGCAGCCTAACCTGCCGCCACCGAGAGTAGAGGACCGAACCCTGAGTCAGAACTCAGCTAAGATAAGAACTTTGTTGACCAACTTATTTCTTCCGATAAACTAAATACACCGTATCAAATATACCGTAAATTCAGAAGACATTAAAAAACAAGGTTATTTATCACATTAATAAAACATTGTGTACGTAAGTCACCGTCTCCACGTTTTCTCCATTCATTCATTTCCATTCACTTAATTCGGTTTATTTGGATGACTAAAATAGCAATAATAACAGTAATACAAGGGGAGGTTTGTGATAATCCCAGATGACTACATCCTATATATGTCCCAGTCCTGCAGAACGCTACCCCTCTACCTTCCACGATGTCCAGTACCAGGCCAGGCTTCTTGTAGGAGTGAAAGTAGATCATGTCTCCCAGGGAGCCGTCCGTGAGAGCAGGACTGAACACAGGGATGTTGTTCTGGAACACACACACACTAACACATATCACATCCGTTCACAAACGCAGAAAGACAAAGAAGAACTAAACCCTCACTCCCACCGAGAGTGTTGTGTAAGTGTCCCATGTATCAGCTAGGCTACCATGTTTTGCCTATAATTCTTAACCACCACTTTCCTAATTCTGTTTTTGTTCTGTCTGACTGTTGTATTGTGCTGTTCTATTTACAATGTATCTACTTTTCTGCTTTTTCTTGTGTTTCTGTGTTTTTAAATGTATTTTAATTACTTATTTTTCATCTGTAAAGTGTCTTTGAGTGATTGAAAAGCGCTTACAAAATAAAATGTATTATTATTATTATGTTAATTGCATAGCGTCAATTTTTTTCTTTTGGGATAGCGCCATCTATGCTCTGATAATTGTATTACAAAGTAATACAACATTGGCAGTATTTTCAGCCTGTTCGAGTACTGTTAGGAACTTTTGAAGGGTCATTCTCTCTCCTTTAGATCTGGAGTTGATGTCATAGCCAGACCTTGTAGGCCCAGTAGTAGACAGAATCTGGGTTGTTGATCTCCTTGCCCAAGCGGTGGATTGTTTTGGATGGGGTCCAATGCGTGCCCTGAAAATAACAGGGAAGGGGTTAAAGGCTTATAGAAGACGCATCAAGAAGGCTTTATGTTTTATAACCAATTAACAGGATTTAGATGAAATTCAACTCTTTAACTATCAGAAGATGCATCACAAATGTGTGCAGTTCAGTTTTGATTTGAGGTTCAATCCATAGCACTACATCGCTTTTAATCTCAAATAGGTTGTTTTAGGGATTGGTTTTGCTCTAAACTGGCTAATACACTGAACATTTACAGATTACATAACGCCCCCCGCTCCCCCGCCCACGCACACACACACACACACACACACACACACACACACACACACACACACACCTACCTCTGTGTCCTGCTCCAGCACCATCTGGTCCAGTATGGGCATCAGCCAGTCCTCAAACTTACAGTAGTTGGAGTTCGGCACCAGCAGGTTCCCTATTCTTTTTGTGAAAGAAATGTAGAAATGTAAAATGTAGAAAATGTAGAAAATTATTTTTGTGAAAGAAATGTCTGCAGCACTGATTAAGCTCCCATATTCATTTAATAAAAAATTAACAGCAACGTTTCAACCCTGTTGGGTCTTCTTCAGGCAAATGGTGAGACCCATTTGATGAGGGGATATATATATAGGTAATATGATCAGCTGACCCACAATGTGACCAATGTCAGCTGTGTGAACAAAGACTAAATGGCCTGATTGAATTTGCCACACTGATGACTCAATTGAGAGTACCAGTATTTTTTTAGTTTTTACAAATTTCAATTTTGAATTTGAAAAAATTCAAATTCAAGATCCAACAACCCTAAATAGATACGATACACATTGTTATCAAAGAGAAAAAAAGAAGAAAAACAATTAGTGGCAGAACATGTGCGTACACCAAACAAATACAGGACATTTACCCAACACATTCACTACAATTCACAACAATTTCACTAGATCTCAGTCAGTCTAGTCTCAGTCTCCTACAAGGTACTTTGCACAAAGATGCACAAGAATGTTAGCCTATAGGTAGGGCTTTATGTCAAAGTCTTCATTGAGACCGTTGGGTGACATTGTGTTTAAATAATAAATCCAGAACGATTCCTGTTGGAGCAGCTTTTAATCATGATCGCCACCTCTAAAGGTGGATTTATACTACTCCGTAAAGTGCTGTACGTAGACACGGAGAGCCCTCTCTGTCGACGGAGAGCCTGTCGGAGACCCTCTCCGTAGCTCTACGTGCGCATAAAATATTATTTAACTACCCGTCAAGGCAACGGAGACGGACGGAGATGGCAAGGGCTGTGATTGGTCCTCTAACAAAATCATTTCCGGAATCACATTTTCCCAATTTGACTTTGCACCTTATTTACTTTGTACACTGTTTACTTTGCACATTAAGGACACACATTAAAACACCAAATAAGATTTGAAAATCTTTGGAAGTTTATTTTCAACACTATTTACGTGAGTAGTAGTCAGCATATAAGATCGATCGGGCGGCGAATTGCGTCGCGTATCCGACATCCTGACGGAGAACTGCTCGAGGGGTCTTCATAGTTACAGAGTCGGATTACGATTACTTTTTACCAGGAGAGAAAGGAGAACATAGTAGAGGGGATGAGGAGGACACAAGCCAAGACTGCAAGTGGCCTCACGTCTTTTTCACTTAAAGCTAAGTGAAAAAAAAGCTATGGTGTGCAAGAAACCAACCAGAGTAAGCTAGCTTTTGAAAGTCTCCAACCAATAAGAAATCTCCCCCCTCCCCTCTATATCCCCCCTCCCCTCTAAAGGCCTGCCTCTAAGCTACTCCCCAAAACACATGATTAGCTAGCTAGCATTTGCAATAGTTCTTCGTTCAGGCCAAATTAATTAAATTATTGTGGCCTGCGACAGCCACAAATAGTCGATAGCCACATTTTAAATATTTTTTTGTGAGAGCATTTGATTGCCTACCCTAGATTGAATGTGTACATGCATCAGAATGCATCAACAAATTATATACATTTCTGATGTGACGGTCCAAATGTGCATCTAGAGTTTATTGAACAGTAAAGTCATGAACTATTCAATCTGAACACGGTCTCCAAGTGAGTGTGTTATATGATGACGGAAGTGAAGGCGGAGTCAGTGTGAATTGGGAGTTAAATTACGAGATGCTTCATGTTACACTTATGCCGTTTCTCAATTCGCGTTCTCGTGTGTTCTCGTGTACTTGCGTTCTCGGTAAACGTCATCAGTGGTAGCCCAAGCACTGTTCCAATTCCAAGTACGCGAGTACGCGAGTACTGTCGTAAAACCCGGAAGTGTTCTCGATGCGTTCTCGATGAGGCCGTTCTACCGAGGATGCATCGGAGGTGACTCGTGTGGACTTGGGGCCGTTAAATATCCCAGAATGCATCATCGAGTCCGCTGCTGTTCCAATTGCAGGTGCGTACTCGCGTTCTCGGAAGTCTGTACTTGAAAGTCCGGACTTGCCAAGTACCGTACTTCCAAGTCCGCGAGAACGTAGTCCGCGTACTTGGTATTGAGAAACGGCTTTACATGGTGGTTTTGCCGTGAATTTTGGGTGAGTGACTTGAGCCCACCTGTTGATCCCCTGCTCGCGGAGCTCCTTGCCAGGCAGGGCAAAGTCTCCGAGGTAGGTGTCCCCCAGACACTTGATCAGGTCTTCTTCTATGCCTCCCGCAGTTGTCACAATCACATCCACCTGTATCCATGACAACAGGGAAAAGGAGCTTTGGGTCATGTGTCAACGCCCCATTGGCTCATTGAGAGAGGGAGGAGCCTGAATCCAAGATGGCAGCACTAAATCAACGAAAAATAAGGAAATAGCCTAGGCTACAAATTAAGTCCTATCAAATAGTTATGGACAGTGCAGTTAGCAGAATACACGCACGATGACAAGTTTGTGCAGACCACGATAATGACGTTGTATGCACGTTAAAAAGAGAGCCAAAGCAAACAACAAAAATCTGTAAATTGCATTATATCAAGGAGATAATTAAAAGCACCTTGAAAACTATTATCCAATGAGCATATTTCCAGCACTTAAAGTTTGGGCGTAGCCAGAAATTATAATTAAGGTGCGCCTGTGAGAGTTTGGGTGGCCTCAAGTTCACGGTGATTTACCGGAACGCTGTTAGAATAACTGCTGAGTAAGTGATAAGTGTCCAGTGGAAGCCAGGGACCGGAGCGATCGATACGTGCTGCAATAACTGGAGCACTGATTAAATTAGGCTGGTTTTTCGAGACCTTTCGATACGTCGGGATGAATGAACAAAATTAAATTAAATGACAAATGTTGAGTGAACCACTTTCACTCAAACCATGGTCCATCATCAGGAATCCTCTGGTGGCTGCCCCAAACCATCCTGAAAGCAGCCCTGGCTCTCCACTAAATCACTCCACGCTGTACATGGTTGCACTAGGTGATCACAAAGTGTGATCACAAAGTGTGATCACAAAGTGCATCACCTAGTGCAATGCGCTCTCTGTCACATTTTACTTTAAATTAAAAGAAATCGTTGTCATGAATTAATTCTGAAAATATTTAGGTGTGCCAGGACCACGCTTGGGTGTCCCAGGCACACCCATGCACACCCGTGGCTACGCCACTAAACACTTTAAATATCAGCCCATACCACCGTTCAAGTCCTCCTATCATGATGAATGAAGGCGAAGACAACATGAAATGCAAGTGAAAGCCCAACTGGTCCGACTCACAGGACCTGAGCTCATTATAAACTCAATACAATAAATCATCTTACAATAAATGATTAGATAGTAATCATAAGTAAGAGTAGTTATATTAATTTTTACTTCAAACCATTTATTCCTATTATTATTTGATTTTGATATGATTAAAGTGCTGTATTACTATTAATACGAGACAAATTATGGTTTAAGTGATTTATTTATACATTAAATAATTAAGGATGATTAAAGGTAGATTTGTAACATTGCCCCTGTGTGTTTTAACCATCACTGATGGTTGCGATATTCCTAAATCGTCGACATAAGTTGCATTTTCCCTGTTGCTAAATATCGGATTTGTGTTATTCACTAATTCAACCACAAGTTTGATACCCTCACAATTCTGCCTATATCGCCTTATCCATTCGCAGTCCTCCATTGTCTCCAAAGCATTCCGTCTTGCTGCAGCCATTTTCAGATTCTTTGTGAATAAGTCTTAGTGAGTTAGGAGTCCTCTCGAGGACTTTTAAGCTCTCCTAGACTTAGGTGCTACTTTTAGGCCTAAAATACTTTGTGAATTGCTCTTAGTAAAATAAAATAGGAGTCCTAAATTTAGGACTGACACGGAGTTACTCCTAAATTAGCCACTTATTACCTACTTTTAGCCCTAAGATTCTTTGTGAATACGGCCCCTGAACCTCAAATTCTGAAAGCAGGACTTTGGAGAAGTAATATAGCCTACTTTTTAGTGGAACACATTTGAACAAAAAGTTTATGATGTTGACCTGAAGTTGGCGCCGATAGATAGATAGATAGATAGATAGATAGACAGACAGACAGACAAGTATTTGCCTTTGGGTCAAGGGCACCTCATAGACACCAGCTAACACACCACGACTGCCGGTTGGGTTATGTATGTATGTATGTATGTATGTATATGTAGTTGTACACGTGTAGTTTATGTACCATGCTGTGCTCTGCCAGGTAGCGGATGCTCTCACGGACTCCGGAGCTGATTAGGTTGGAGGTGTAGCCCAGGAAAATAGTGCATCCGGATGGGTTGGAGTTAGCTGACTGACTGCCTTCCCCCACCTCCTGCACCTCCTCCACCTCCTCCTTCTCCAGTCGCTTCTCTATCTGTATATACACACACACACACACACACACACACACACACACACACACACACACACACACACACACACACACACACACACACACACACACACACACACAGTCTTTAGCCCAGGAATGCCATCTTACGACTGCTGAAGATTTGAGAGCAGTAATAAAAGATCTGAAAAATATAGGAAGCGCAAGATTTTTTTTATCCCAAAAAGAATGCCTACCCCCTCTCTGCTCCCTCCCTTCCCATGTTTCTATGTGAATGAGAAGTGGTTTGTTCACGCACCTGTGATTGACAGTCAAGATGGATTCCCCAAACTAAACAACGGTCTAAAATCTAAATTTCTTTGAGGGAGACACCAAGTCCCCCAGAGCAGCTATTTCTCAGCACATTTCACTCAAGGCATTTCTAACATTCTACACACTAACATTCTACATTTTACTTAACCAAACACACTGGTTAAGCCACATAAAAACATTCTGTTTTATCAGTCTCTCTGCCCCCCATCCCTCTAACCATTCTATTAATCTCGTTGATAGCAAGGCCCATATTGCTGGCCTGGAACCCAGTTGTAATGTAGGATTGGAGCAGCGCCCTGTAATCCAAGCCCTTGTTGAAGTCATAGCCCCGGATCTTGGGCATGTTGACGAGTTCAGCACTCGGTTTGAGGACGGCCTCCCTGGCCACTGACGGTGGAAGGTCTGCCATTTCTCCTGTATAATTCAAAGTCAGACAAATCGATCATAATTCTAACACACCCAACCCCGCAGAGATACATTGTCAAAACCTGCTTCATAAACCCTCCGTATTCACATGTATGAAGACAAGGATCTATCGGTAAAAAAACGAAGACACTACATAAGAAGTGGATTTGAATGTACTACAAAAAAGTATCAGTACGTTTTTCACGATTACACATGCGTGAGGTCAGTGGGTTCTTTCAAATACCCAATACGACAATATAAAGTGGTTTAAAAGTGTAGTTTCGTCCCCAGCCTTCCGTGGTGGTAGCAGTGTGTGACTACATAGCGACGTGTGTTCATACATAAGGGAACAATCCTATGTCAATACATGAATACATGTTGTCCCAATAAACAAAATATCTTTAGATAATTCAAATATTATTGGTACGTCTAATCTTACATTGAATGTGTATTGACAGCCTCATAATTGCGCTATTTAAGTACAATTTACCAACCAGAGAAGCAACAATAAACATTAAACAAGGCTGCGATGTATGCACGCAATTTGAATTAGACAACGTATTTCTATATTCGTTGTAATGTACGGCAAAGCATATGAAATAACAACTTTGAAAATACCAATTTTTTTTGTTGACAGACCACGATGTCTACGAAAAAGATACTGCGGATGGAGAGGCTGTCAGGGCATTCAAGCCATCGCTTGCAGCGGATGTAAACAGCACATGGGTGTGCGGAAACGACTACGGAAAGCATAAAGCAACGCGATTCTAAATGTTTTGTTTGAACTTCTGAATACTTCGACACGATACAAGTAAAACACTGCGGCGGTGCTACACATTAGGATAACGTTTCAAACATTTAGACTATATGGAATGTGCTATTACCATAACACAGTCAGACACACTCTCTGTCGATCTCAGACACACACACACACACACACAAACACACACACGCACGTACGCAAACACACACATACACAGACACGCGCGCACGTATAACGAAGGATGAAAGAGAGAGAGAGAGAGAGAGAGAGAGAGAGAGAGAGAGAGAGAGAGAGAGAGAGAGAGAGAGAGAGAGAGAGAGAGAGAGAGAGTGTGTGTGTGTGTGTGTGTGTGTGTGTGTGTGTGTGTGTGTGTGTGTGTGTGTGTGTGTGTGTGTGTGATTTTGGTGACATTTCAAAAGCTTTGCTCTGTGACCTTCTACCTGCAGGGGCATTTTGAAATGGCCTGGTTGGGGGTGGGGGGGGGAAAGGGAAATAACCCTTGATAAAAAAAAAAAAAATAAAACGTGCAGTAACCACGGGCAGAGACAGTTGCCCTGAACGGTGCGTCGTCCATCAGATGCAGCAAAATAAAACAACTGATTCAATTAAAAAGTGTGTCTTTAAATATTGTTTACATTCTGTTTTAGATTGGCTTTCAGGGGTGATGCCAGCAGCTGTAGTTTGAATGTTGACCTGAAGACCACCATGTCGGGAAGCGTGTGTAGCAGCAACAGCGTCATCCAGGCGAGAAGGATGGTGGATCAGCTACGAGTTGGAGCCGGCATGGAGAGATTCAAGGTACCGTACGCTCTTGGCTGAATGGATGCTTGATTCACATCTTGGGTTTGCCGATTTGTTAGCAGGTTGCATTTATTAACCTTTTATTATTGTGCACAGGGAATGTGTTTTCAAACATCCAACTGCTTGATGATAAAAAAATGTATCATACCACTTAAAACAGAAAACCCTTGTTAAAACGTTGGCCACAGGTTTTTTTGGAGGGGAACCGTTGTAGATGTCATCAAGAGAAAGTACACACATTTCTGTGGGAATCGCTGCTATATACAGGCCTGTTCTAATAAGGAATATTATAATGGCTGCACTGTCTGCTTCTTTTTCTATTGACCAATTAGTATACATTCTTTTTGTTTGCTTTGACACAACAAAGTTTTTTATAGTACGTCGAGGAATTTCGAAGAATTTCACTTTAATGTAGGCCTACAGAATGACCATGTTATAATTACTATTGAGTTTCCAACATTAATATCGTCAAGATCTAGATCATCCGGTTTTATATTGTTTTGTTGTGCTCTGTCACCCAGCAGATCTCCCTAGCTGCGGTGGAGCTGGTTGAGTATTGTCAGGAACACAGACGCAGTGACCCTCTGCTCACTGCCTCCTCCAACCCCTTTAAAGACAAGAAAACCTGCATACTGCTTTAGGAGGACTACTGCGTTAAGATGAATACTGCTTTAAGAAGCAGTCGAATCCTGTGAGGATTTTTGCCTTCATTATTCGTTTGTTTGGTGCACTTGGTACAAGATATGTGCTTTATAGATTAAATGCATGGTCATTATAATTGACTATTAGAGAAGTCTAGTTTAGAATTAGCTGAGGAAAATTAATCAATATGGAAGGCTTTAATTTTGTATCGTTTACAGAAAACCTCCAGGTCTGCTAATCAATGTTATAATGCATGTACATGTTGAAGGTAAAATTTATGTTTTACCAGTAATTCCTTAGATACAACAAGACAAAATAAAGGACTGTGCCAATGTGCTTCACACAGCTAGGGACCTCTACCCTGGAAATCCAGAGTTCTCGCGAGAGCACAATTTGAATTTGCTCAGCAAGTCACTCTGGGAATGAGCAATATTCTCACTCCCCGATCCCCCTGGGCCCAGAACATTAACCAATCACATCAGTGTATCTGATATAGGGCGGGGCCAAAAGCGTTGCTGTTTTACCGACCGGATACGGCAAGAGTCTTATCTATTGGTTAGCTCCGCTGGTCTGGATACGTCACCCCTTGTATTCTTCTGATTGTTCGTAGTGTTATCCAATTGTGTGCAGTGATATTATACATTACTCGTTGCCAGACCCTACAGCTTTCTAGATATGGGTCTGGATTTCCTCTGCATTCAGCCCACAATTCTCAGGCCAGCAATCACATCGCAATGTATATGAAAATAACCGGACCATACAATCAGCCTTTTGTCTGTTTTATTTCCCATAGTGTTGAGTAAACAGGTTATTGTGTAAATTACTTCAATCTTCTGCTATTATTAATGTGTGTGGAAAAACAACACAGAAGTGGGGAAATACATGATTGGTTACAATAATTTACCATCTGGGACGTTATTCTTAATGTAAACTAGCTATTGTAAACTCAGTGTATATAGTAATTTATATGAACATGTAAGGCATCCAGTAGACTTTAGTGCCATCACATATCACTCACTGTTAAAAAAGACAAGGCGTATCAAAAATGCAACTGCACTTGTAACTGTGAATGACCTGAAGCATCTGTTCAATAAATTATAACTTGAATATAACAATCCTCTATCATTTTAAGTCTTTCACCTTAAAAACTGTATGACTCCGTGTCACACACACCAGCAACAGTTTCGTATGAGGCAATCTGATCCAGGAAATTCAGGTTCAAGGGCAACTCGTCTCTCTTCCCGGTGTCCAACGCGACCTCCTTCTGGGCTGGAGTGTTTGCTTTTGATGAGGTAATGGAATGTGGTCCCTCCCTCATCTAGAGGGCCTCCACACCTCCACGGACGTCTCTCCCGAAGCGACGGCCAGAACCCCCGACTCCACGCTCAACTGATGACAAAGAAGAGGGTGGGTTACCTTTGAGGGCATGCAACAAACTTAAGCCGTTTCTCAATACGCGTTCTCGTGTGTTCTCGTGTACTTGCGTTCTCGATAAACGTCATCAGTGGTGGCCCAAGCACTGTTCCAATTCCAAGTACGCGAGTACTGTCGTAAAACCCGGAAGTGTTCTCGATGCGTTCTCGATGAGGCCGTTCTACCGAGGATGCATCGGAGGTGACTCGTGTGGACTTGGGACCGTTAAATATCCCAGAATGCATCATCGAGTCCGCTGCTGTTCCAATTGCAGGTGCGTACTCGCGTTCTCGGAAGTCTGTACTTGAAAGTCCGGACTTGCCAAGTACGTACTTCCAAGTCCGTGAGTACGTAGTCCGCGTACTTGGTATTGAGAAACGGCTTTAGTTTTTAGACTGAGTTTGGGTAATCCATCTTGCCTGTCAATCACAGGTGCATGAACCAACCACTTCTCGTGCATAGAAATGTGGGAAGGGAGGGAGAAGATGTTTCTTTTCATAATCTTGCTCTCCTACATTTTTCTGCTCTTGCTGAGAGAACGAGACAATAAAAATTAGGTCTTTCAGCCAGCTCTTTACTTACCCCACTAACTCCCTCTTGGTAATTCAGTGTGCACAGAGTCCTCGGAGGGGCACAAGGAATGTGTACCTACAACAGAAACAACAGACCTCTGTATCTTACCCACACCAAAACACCCAGCTTTCACATTTCACTATTTAATTATCTATTATCACTAGCAGCGCTGGCTACATTACCTTTGACCGCCACGTTATTTTGACTTACAAGCAAGTTGCAATGATAAAGTTGCAATTTATTTGTCAAAGAATGTGAAAAAATATATCAGTCAATGCCTGCTTCCAACCTAAAAGTATTGCTTCATATGTAACCTATAAGTAAAGCAACTTGGCATGTTGTAAGTCTTATAAGCTGTAGTATTTGATTGGGTTTGTTGGCGACAGAAGAACACACAAATGCAGAATTTGTCTATTGACACCGGTGAGGATAAAAACAATAGTAAGCAGAGTCGCATCTCTCAAACAGAAGTTTCAGCTTTCCCTTTCAAGACCATTTCTAAATACGTATTGTTTAGACACGTGTTCTTAAAATTCTGAAATGATATCCGAAAACATAAAGGTTAAAGGCTTAAAGGTGCCATGACATGCCACCAGGTTACACATCACAGGTGTGCGTGTCCACCTAGATGTGTGACGGATAGATGAGCAACATTTGCTACAGTCCACTGGGTAGGCTGATAGACTGATCTATCCAGCACACATCTAGGTGGACACGCCCACTTCCTGCCCCATATGATGTCATATAGACGAAAAAACGGCTTGTAATGGCTAATCACACCACACCTGGTGGCATGTCATGGCTGAGCCCACCCCCAGCCCTGGAGTGCGTCCCCCTGCCCTCAATGGGCCGCTATGCCCAGGTGAATTCCATGCTGCTGATCGGAGGCGAGGGGGTGGTGTGCGTCTCGGGCCTTTAAGGCCCTGACACACACCGTGACCACACCATGGCTGATTCAACACGTGCAATCGGCTGAAAAGCACACGACGGCTTGAAAAGATGACGGCCGATCGCACAGCACACACGCCGAACAGACTTAGGTCACCGAGCTCGCCAGAGCTCACTGACCAGATAATCAGGTTGGTGTGTCAGGGCCTTTACAAGCAATCTTGCGTCTTTATACGCTGTCAACAGCGTTCCCTGCTGTAGCTGCAAGACTGCAGCTTACAATTTCTCCAGAAGGCATCGCAAAAGTGCAAATCTATAGATGAAAATTATAGCAGACTAAACCATTACTAATTTGAAGCAATTGCACATAGACGTCATCCATGTCTATTGAGCATCCAACATTGAGATTTTTATCAATGTTGGTCCATGTGCAATGAATTGGAAGTTAATTTCTTGTAACCTTGCTTTCCGATTTTATTGTTGAATTTAAGAATGCATGAGTATTCTACAGTGCAAACAAGACATATGTAGGAAAAGTCTTAAAGTGCAATGCTGAAACTTGGTTGAGAGTTTTTCATGATATTCATAGGCGGTCCAAATGGCCCACCTGATGGCCGTTTCATTATTAACTGTAACAGACACTTCCAAAGCGAGTAACAGTGAATTCTGATACATGGCAATAGGGAGCAGATAAGGGGTGAGGGCATCTTGCTCAAGGATGCCTACAGGGCAGGCATTGGGGGTAGAAGCCAGTAGCTTTTGGAGTTTAAAATCCTAGTAACTATACCATCCCTTCCCCACAAATCAAAAAAATTAACTTTCCCATACAGTTCCTTTAAAATTAATTTTTCAGACATGTAGTTCTACCAATATGTTACCCCACAATTATAAGTCTAAATGCCCAGAGAGGTAGATGTCGTGAGCTGAAGGAAGATTTGCTGGGTCAAATTGACTCCTACACCGACCTTTAGAGTGCGATCTGACGAACTTGTGTACAGGCTCCCGGGGGATTTGTGGATGCCCGTGACCAGGGAGGTATGTCCCACATCGAACTGGGACAGGGGCTTCAGGACCCCCGACTGCACAGAGAAGGCGTGTATGGTGCCCTTGTTGTCCCCCGCCCACACCTCGCCATTTTGGTAGCACATGGACAGAAGGTAGGATCGGAGCTGAAGGGAGAGGGGTTGGAAAAACATTTCAAATCCCAGATGTAGAAATCCACTAAATAAACAAAAGCAAATTAAATCAAAAGGAGATAAAAACAAATGCACAGAAGAATATAAATAAAAGTTTTTTTTTAATAAATAAATACAAAAAATGTATCTTATCTATCTAATATAGTAAACTAAGGTAAATACAAAATGTATTTAAATGGTCAACATAGAAAAAAAATACTTTGTGGAATGGGCTTTGTGGAACATATGAACCACATCGGCAATGAATCGCATACACCAAGACAAATTAAACGTGAAAGCACACATGGTGGAAACGGTGGGATGATCACATCTTCAGTTGAAGTTGCTTTCTATTGCTACACAGCTGGGTTGCTGGAATTCAGGAAGAATGGAATGGATTAGAATGAATACCTCTTGTGTTATTGTGCAGAAAATATCATGTAAATATTACGACCGGTGAGAGTGTACAGGCTACCCGTAGTCTCTTTAAGGTCTTGCCGGCCCTGCGGTCATAGATGGCGACCGTGTAGTCCTGGCTCCCGGAGATGATGTACTGCTCATCGGCGGCCAGACACATGACAGCCTTGCCGTGTAGCTGGAGACTCTTCACCAGGGGCTCAGCCACTGTCACACAAAACACAAATGCTTAGTATGTCTTATCATATTTATTTTTAATACTGTACATGAGACAGAAGCCCCTTACACACCCGCAGTATATCCCAGAAGCATTCTGGGACATTCCCTGCACGGGGTCATGTGTGAATCGAAACACAAAAGACATTTCCGGAACATTGCCGGCACAGCTGCGTTGTGAATCAAAGCAACATCATTGCCAGGAGTGGCAATATTGTGCTGGAGTAAGTGAAAACAATCACAAGACTCCGCTGATAATGTATTTGAATCTGTGACTGTTTATTGCCACACGCTCCGATGCTTTTCGGGCGATTCAATAACAATATTGTTACAGCTTCTTTAATATAACTAAGCTTCTCTGAGTTTAAGTTTTAGGGCGGCTTGCATCCATAAGTGTATGTGCTAGACTATCCCTAGTCCCATCTATACGCCATTGCTACACCATGTTGAAACAGGGCAAGACAGATAGGTTCCAGAATGTAGGAGTACTCTATAGGATTTACTCCATTTGTGTATTGAATAGTAAAGGCTATATACTCAAGTACATGACACGACACTACTGTAATGCTGTGTAGTGTAAAAAAAGTAAATGTACTGTAAAGCATGTGAAGATGGCCAGGCTTCCTTACATCTGGTGTCATAGAGGCTGATGGTCTTGTTGAACGTCCCGGCCAGCAGTACGTCTGGCTGGTAGGACAAACAGAGGACGGGGGCGCTGGTGGAGATCAGGCCCCTCTCTGCCCCACCGGCCCCCAGGTCCCACAGCCGGATGGTGCTGTCGAAGCTCCCCGACGCAAGCAGCGGGCCCTGGGAGGCCAGGCACCACACCCAGCCCCGGTGGCTAGACGTCAGCCCCTGGCCCCGCAGCATGCAGGGCGCGGTGTCCCTGCCGCCGTGCAGGTCCCACAAGATGACGTTGGTGTCCCTGGAGCCCGAGACGCACACCGCCCCCTCGCCTCCGATCAGCAGCACGGAATTCACCTGGGCGTAGTGGCCCATCGAGGGCAGGGGCACGCGCTCCAGGGCTGGGGGTGGGCTCAGAGGTCTCGACGGCTCAATCTCTACCACACCTAGCTCCGCCTCACCTCTGCCCAGCGGAGGGTTGGCTCCTTCGCTCCCGCGACACTCAAGGGCCCCCGGGGGCCCGCACTCATTGCATTGTTCTTCCTTCACCATCGCCACAGCGTCCGCCTCCTCCTCTGGTCTCCTCCTCCTCCTCCTCTCTTTTGAATTAGCCCTTTGTCCGTCTGCCTGCATCTCCAACTCCCCCTCCAAGGCAACCTCCATCAACGCATCAACACCTGGTTCCGCACCGCGCTCTGCGAATACAAAGCCTTCAGCATCTTGTTCTGCGTCTCCCCGCCTTTCCTCCCCCCCCCCGACTTCTGCTCCTTGGACAGCCTGGTTCCTATCTTCCCTGGCCTTGGTGTGTCTGTCCACCCAGTTGGCCTGGTCCTCCCAGCAGGTGATCAGATCCTCCATCTCCAGGCAGGCATTGGGCCAGTCGTAGCCCTCCCTGGAACCCACAGGGAATCTCACCCTGGAACCAGTTAGCCTGCCAGCACGCAGCTGCCAGCTGGTGCTGTCCTCGCCTACGTTACCCAAAGCTTGGCACACCTGAAGAGAAAGAGACAATGGTGGTGTTTTTCACTATGTTCTGCCATCCTCCTACCCTGGAAATCCAGAGTTCTCGCGAGAGCACAATTTGAATTTGCTCAGCGAGTCACTCTGGTAACGAGCAATATACTCATTCCCCTAGATTTCCCTAGATGTGGGTCTGGATTTCCAGGCTACCATCCTCCTACAAAAACACCATATTTAAAACAATGTCATATTTTATGTAAAACATATTTTATGGTAGTTTAAAATCGGGTTTCAAGCTAGCAAAACAGAAATAATCAAAATATTAAAAAACAATTATTCTATACTTTGATCAAGCTAAAAAGATGTGTGCCACGGATTACACGCCACCAATGTCATTGTCCAATGTTTCACATTTTTGTACCAAGCAATACAACGTGAAGAACCATGGTAAACTCCCGGGTCTGACCTTCGGCAACACGGAGATGACACACTGGGCAGGAAGATGAGAAGCGATCTGAGTCACCATTTCCCACGGTAATGACAGCAGACCGCTGCCCTCGGAGGGCGAGAAAGTTGACTGAGACGAGCAAGGAAGTCTAAAGACGAAAAACAAAACAGTCAAGTATTAATAATGCATAACATTGTGGTTCAGTGTCGACGTCTTTATCGATGGAAACCTTACCCGGGCGCGTCAGGCCTGGATGTTTCGAAGGAGGCTGATGCGATATGTGGTCCATAATGTGAATCTTCTTTTAGCGGTCTCCCCGTTTCTATCTCCTGTTCCTCTGGTGCATGGACTTCAGACATTACCGTATCGTCTTTCAGTGCATGGCTCATGATAAACACATACCAAGATGCCAATCCTTGCCAGTGAACGTATACGTGTTCTACCAGTTGACTTGTGGTTCACCATGAAGCGTTGCAGTCCCAATAATAGTGGTCGGAAATGTTACCCGTCATTTGATACGTCAAAGGGAAGATCGACGGGGGACTCCGCTATGTGGCTGATTGAACAGTAAGGAGGGATTTGCGATGCACATTTAACGTCTTCTAAATATTTTCTGGTGAAGATGTCAACTGAATGTTGTTCCTACAGATGATCGCTTCAGTTACCTACGAAACCGAACTACAAAAGAATGCAGGGCGACAAGAGATGACATCACGTTTTCCCCATGGACATGTATGCTGCCTTCAAAACAGCGGGGAGGTTCGGAACATCTAAAGGCCAATTCATACCTCCGGATCCCGACGAAATTCGTCCATCCGTACTAAACGTTGTCCCCGGGGACTACCCTTCATACCTCCGTCCGGTTTCAGCGTTGTTATGGATGTTACGCAAAACAACCTCTAGAGGGCAGTGACTGTCGTGTATAAAATGACCGGCATCGACAATCGCAAACATGGTATCTGTAGAGGAGATGATTTTGCTCTGTCATCCGAAATCGGCAAAAAAAAAAAAAAAAAGGCGCACAAAGTGTACGCAGCGGTGGCATGTGACACCCCTCACCAACCTGCAGGTTCTCTGCTCAAAATTTAAATTCAAAAAAGTTTTATTGGCTTGGAAAATATACATTTGCATTGCCAAAGCAGGTGAACAATAAAATAATAAGGTCAGGTATATAGTATAATAGGCCTATAAGTTAAAAAAAAAAAAAAAAAAAGCCCAAATTGTATGTACCCACCCAATGGAAATTTTTCCAGCCTAACGTGATTAAAAGTAGCCTAATTGGGCGGAAAAGCTTCCAAGCGAATCTGAACATTTAAAAATTGGAATGGAGTCTTTAGGAGATAGATCCCAAAGTTTGTAGAGAATATGAAAGAAAGAAAGAAAGAATATAACCTAAGAAGAAAAATTGTCCAGCGCTGCATGCAGCACTCACCTAATGACATTCAAGAACATGAACACACCAGCAAAATGAAGAAGTACTGGTGGGCTTGGATACCAACAGACCTCCCCCTGTAGCGCATCTAGCACAACATCAACACAAATGTATTATTTGGAAGACGGAAACATGTCTTTCTAAAGCCTTTCCAGTTATCACACCACATAAGCCCGCCGCCTGCAGCAGTACTTGGTGTTAATTAAAGCAGCATGGGCGCCCCCCTGTGGAGAAGTCTCTCCACTGCCTGTAAAAGGTACAAGATAGAGTTCCATGTATCGTCCCTCATGGTCCCTCACAGAAGATTTCAACACTTCGCTTCTTTTGGTCATGGATTCTTTAAGTGTGCGGAAAGGCACTAACATGTATTTATCGTAGGCCTATTGCATTTGTGTTTTCTTTCTTTCAACTTTTTACATATTTGGTATACACGTTTAATAAACGATGTGTGAGCTTCTGAATAACAGAGGTATAGGTAGCAGGTGCCTCAGTCTATAACCCTGAGGTAACTTCCTCCACCACCCGTGTAGCTTCCAGCCAACAGCTTAACAGTTAATAGATGTATGGCCAGGAGGACACACACATACATGATGATTGAATGATCTCCAACCGTTTAATTTGACCATCTCTGAGATGGTCAGAGATGAATATAGAAATGAAGATAGAAATAGTGCCGTTGAGACCTGGCGTGATATGGTCCCAGTAAATAATAAAACTATCGTGAGGTTAATCCTACCGGTTGCCTACCTGTGACTTCATGCTAACCGGAGCTATTGTTAAACGACCATAGCCCTAACCTGCACCGTCCCACGTTACAGACTGGAGAAACACGAGTCACTGAAATGCAGGCTGTGATCCGAGGTTGAAAAGGGGACAAACAGCCAAGAACCGGTGAACCGTATAGCAGGAGAACGAGGAACCGCCATCAGGAGGTGAGGGCAATGGACTCAGACACTCAAGCAGGTTGGCAATGAAGAAGCCTTTAATGAGTGGGCTGTCACATAAAGAATACACATGATTGTATTATTTTCCACAAAATACAAATTATTGCTTTAGGATACAAAGTTCATCATAGAAAATGTGCTGCTGTCAGGCTCTGGGCGGTAGACTCCCACGAATGAGTTTGGCTGAAGATGTGGACGATTGGTCCCGCAAACACACAACATTGGTGTGCAGAATGTGCAATATTGCTAAATTCTTATTGACTTTACTGATTGTCCATTTTGTTGTTTGTCATCTGTACGATCTGCTGACTGACTTTGTGAACTACTGGATAACTGAATTTCCCCAAGGGGATGAATGAAGAATCTATCTATCTACTAGGGGTGTGCATCTCTCCAATAAAAGACGATTTGATGCGTATCTCGATACATGGGGTACGATACGATTCAGGAACGATAAATTTTTAAAATGGAACGATTAGATTCAGTTCGATTCAAAAGGATTTCGATTCGATGTGGCACGGCTCAATTCGAGAGGGTATGATGCAATGGATTTCTTGTTGAAAGTAGACAATCATTTCACAAAATGAATAAACTTATAAATGTGGCATTTCCTTCAAAAAGATTTATCAAAGACTAGAGAAGAAGTGTATTTGTTAGGGGTGTGCATCTCTCCAATAAAAGACGATTCGATGCGTATCTCGATACATGGGGTACGATACGATTCAGGAACGATAAATTTTTAAAATGGAACGATTCGATTCAGAAGATTCGCATCTTTTAAATCAAAATCAACTTCCCGATTCAAATCGGTTTTTGTTACACCCCTACTATCTATCTATTTATCTATCTTGGTGGGTCGTATGAGGACCAGCATGAACACACCCTGAGGGCGGCCGTCCTGCTCCACTACACGTGACTCCTCCGACAGTTTGGTAGAAGTCAACTGAAGAAGATCATGTCGGCCTACAAGTTAGCAAACGTACAAGAGGACCAATGGCACAACGTCAACATGGACCCACCAGACGACAGACAACAAGCTCATTGGATCAAACGTCGTTCTCCGTGGCCTCCTTCAGTGGATTCAAAGGCTGCTCCAGTAAACTCAGGTCCCGTTTGGACTCCGGCAGCCCACAGAGCAGGCCCTCGTGCGTCGTCTGCCACGCCTCGAGCATCGAGCGCAGGACTGCCGCCCTGGCTCTGATGAACTGGGAGATGTCAGACTTGTCGCCTTTGGCCAAACTGATGCTTTCCTTGCAGATGATGAAGATGTCTAAACCGAGGAACAGAGCGTTGAGGATGGTGAACCTGGCCCTGGGGGACTTGGAGAGGGCGGCGGGCCCTCTGAACACTGCCGTCCCTACGTCATCAACGCCGTCCACAAGGACATTTATGCATTTGCCAACTCCACTTACAATTTTGACAAATTTGTATGCTTCTTTAAACACATTACAAAATATAATATAATGCTCTCCTAATACCTCTTCCCTCTGATTGGTCACCTCGTCCAGGCAAGCCTGGATTCTCTCCACATCCTTCATGAAGCTCTGAAGGCCTATACTGGCTTTCATGTGCTGGACTGTATTGACCACTACCTCCGTTACTGTGGTGACTACACTGTTTACTCCACTGGTGATCCCCAGACTCATCCCCCCAATGGTCAGACCCAGAGACACCCCAGCTGTCACCGGGGCTAGAGCCACACCCACGATGGTCAGGATCCCACCCACGGCCCCCACCGATGTCCCAGCCACGGTGGAGATCTTGGAGCCCATGTTCATCCGGTCCAGCTGGACGGCACAGTCCTCCATGTCATCGAGGAACTGGAACATTCTGGGATGACACTCGCTGTACTGGTCGACAAAGCCTGACACAGTATTCTCCTGGAATAAGAACACCAGTCTGAAGTTCTGGTCCCTCCTGAACGACGGAATATAAAAGATGGAAATACGTTATTAACCCTTGAAGATATTCCTGATGATATTCAACACGAACAAACCTTTCCATATGTATTGGTTTGAATTGATTCATTGATAATAAAACAGCCATCAAATCTCTACAGCTAGCTTGAGTTTCAATAAGTGCCAATTAAGTACTTAAAGGTTTGTCATATCTCATGGGAATGCTTATGAATGTCGATGATATTTATAAACGTGAATGATGTCAATGAATCTCCCTAAAAAATGTTGCCCTCTGAATAAGAGAAAGTATGTTTATATTTGTGTTTGAAGTACAGATCTAAAGGCTGATTTGTGGGACCACGAGGACGACTGGCAGCCGGGTCCCGGAGTGACGCTCCTGCTCACCTGAGACCGGAGAGGGCTTGGAAATGGTCCAGGGTCTTCTGCAGGTCCTCCTCCGTCAGGTCCTCCGCAAACTCAACCAGAGGCTGGCGGTGTCTTTTGTGCCCAGAGCCGACAGTAAAGCTGGGAATTAAAATAAAATACATTTTATTTGTGTAGCCCTTAAGCACAGGTCCAGTTGTAAAGGTCTTAACATGCCATATATATGACCCGCCCCCCTGACCCTAGCCCCCCAGAGGGCAAGAAAAAACTCCCTTAATTAGCAAGGAAGGAATCTTGAGAAGGAACGCAGAATAAGGGATCCCTCCTTCCAGGGATGGTCCAGGAGGGCAATCGGTGGCATCATTGACATACATACAGTACATGCATATATACATACAGACAAGACATTTTAAATGACAGGGTTCAGTTCAGTTCAATAATACTGTGGAATACTGTGTGGGAATTGTGAATGAATCGATCAATACATCTCCAGTCGTGATCCCAGACAGCCTACCTCATTTCCATCATCTTACAGATCATCTTAGTGGTGCGGATGTATTCGTCCAACTCAACCGCAAAGATGGCCACGTTGTGGAGGCTGGGCGTGAAGAAGACCTTCGCATCTCTCTTGAAGCGCAGGAGCAGAGGACAGACCAGCCGGGCAGCTGAGATGATGGCCTGCACGCTCTCCGGGCTGATCCCCACAGACAGCTTCACCACCTCTTCTCCGCCCGTGAACACCTGCAGAGAAGTTACAGCGAGCTTCTCCACAGCATCCAGGAAGTCGGTGAGCCTCTCCACTCCTTCCAGAGTGCTCTTCAACACAGTAGCCAGCTCTTTCTCCAGCTCCTCACGTCTATGGTCTGAACTCCACATGTTGCGAAAGTATTCCCAGAAGGCTTTGCCTTTATCTGTAGCCTGGAACACCTGGAGGAACCCACGGTTCAGTCGGCTGGCCCTCTCCTGGATGTCCCTCATCCTCTCCAGCTCTGTCTCCCTCAGGGGCGTCCATTTGGCGTTTGAGTTACAGAATGCGGTCACTGTGTCGAAGTAGTCCAGAGTGTCGGAGACGTACGACTGCAACATCTCCACCGTGTTTGGTCTGAGGAGGATTAAGAACTACATTAACATTTGGTAACAATAACCGCTTACAGGACGTTGATATGTTATTTCCTTCAATTCCACCTGTTTGTTGGATCGCCATGCAAGCAGCACACAGACTGAGTGGAGGAATGACCAGAAGAGTCAGACCTGTTATCGTTGTTCACTATACAAGTAAACCGAAACCACTGAATCAGACATGTTTTTTTATTGAGTTTTTGTTGAGTTTGAATTGTGAGAGTTTGTCGTACCTCAGTATGTGGTCCTCTTCTGCCATTGTGCTCGAACAGTAGGCTGTATCTATCATTTGTGTTTTGTACAGATTTCCATTTCATAAATCCTCAACAGTCCAACATATGTTCCGCTGCACTCATTGTCACAGCCTTACCCGAATCATGTCCTCGTAAGAGAGGAAGAGGATGTGGTACTGCTCTCTCTTGGCGGGCCACACCCGGATGTGATCAAACCACGACGAGGCACCGACTGCAAGTACAATAAGATTCAAGATTCAAGAAGCTTTATTTATCCAGAGGGAAATTGCTGTGCAACAGTTGCGATATGAAAGTGGAGAAGTAATACAAGAATAAAACAAGTAACAAAATGCAATAAAGTGCAAAGCACAATAGGATAAAGAAGCACAATAGGATAAGACTCATTCCCCTATATATAATTGGCTCATTCATTAATTCCCTCACTCTCCACCTCAAGCCGTGCATCACCCAAGTGGGTGTTACACATTGGTGGTGGTTAGTGAGGTCCCCCCTTCACTGTAAAGCGCTTTGAGTGTCTAGAAAAGCGCTATATAAATTCAATAAATTATTATTATTATAAGACTAACATAAAATAAAGTACAGCAGTAACTAAATGCAATAAATATATCAACATTCTCATAGGTTTATGAGTTATAATGAGTTATAAAATAATGAGGTATAGTTATATGATTTATATATATATATATATATATATATATTCAATACATTCATTCAATTGACAAATTGTAGGCCTATGTTTCCCTTTTAAAACCATAGAGTCAAAGGGCCATCTTTAACGACACTGCGTAATTTTGTATTGTTATGTTGTTTTTAATCCAGGAAAGGCCGCAGAGACAGGATCACTTTTAACTCACTTTATTTGGTAAAGGTTTTGGTCTATTGCCTATCGTCTATGAAACAAAAGGAGAGGAATGTGTATATAACACGCGCGGAGCGTCTCTAAGCTTTATATCTACGATACGCCGCCCAAGAGATTCTGCCTTCTGATAGCAGAGTCAGTTTAAATAGGCAGGTAGGGGTGGGCGTGTTCTGTGGCTTTAAAAGCCCGCCCCCCTGACCATGCGCAAATGTTGCAGCCCTACCGTATGTGCTCGGTGCTGCTCCCTGTGGCTATGGGAGGATATTACCTTTTAACTGTTGTATGTGCTCGGTGCTGCTCCCTGTGGCTATGGGAGGATATTATGGCTGAAATATGTCACAGTATCTTTGGCTGATTGACCATTGGTATTTTCATCAAGTTAATTCAATGAATGATTTCCAACTGTTTGACCATTTGACCATCTCTGAGTGAATGAGTTATGTTTAACACAAACATAACCACACACCCTTAACTCAAATTTGCAAACAGAACATATTAATGATGGGGCCATGGTTCTCAGTAATCTGGCCAGTATTTGCAAACAGAACTTTTTAATGGAAGGGCCGGTTCTTGATAATATTGTTCATATTATGCAGCGGTGACTTCAGTTTGAAGCCTGTGGCCTAAAGGTAATTCAGTTCCTCTGGGCCCGGTTCCTTGGTTCCCTTCTGAATCCGGGTTTACACAACTAGACGCTTCTAGTTCTGACAATATTCAAGAGGATAAAAAACACAAGCACCACTCAAGCAGGTTGGCAATGAAGAAGCCTGTAATGAGTGGGCTGTCACAGCTCTTTTTAAACGTCTGCAGAATGCAATTATTCAAGTTATGTGTGTGTGGGTGCACCCCCCCCTCCCCGCCACATTGTCACCAGATTTTGACACATGATTGTATTATTTTTCCACAAAATACAAATTATTGCTTTAGGATACAAAGTTCATCACAGAAAATGTGCTGCTGTCAGTCTCTGGGCGGTCGACTCCCACAAATGAGTTTGGTTGAAGATGTGGACGATTGGTCCCACAAACACACAACATTGGTGTGCAGAATGTGCAATATTGCTAAATTTTTATTGACTTTACTGATTGTCCATTTTGTTGTTTGTCAACTGTACGATCTGTCGACTGACTTTGTGAACTACCGGATAACTGAATTTCCCCAAGGGGATGAATGAAGAATCTATCTATCTATCTATCTATCTTGGTGGGTCATATGAGGACCAACATGAACACACCCTGAGGGCGGCCGTCCTGCCTGCTCCACTACACGTGACTCCTCCGACAGTTTGGTAGAAGTCAACTGAAGAAGATCATGTCGGCCTACAGGTTAGCTAGCTCATTGGATGAGACGTCTTTCTCCGTGGCCTCCTTCAGTGGATTCAAAGGCTGCTCCAGTAAACTCAGGCCCCGTTTGGACTCCGGCAGCCCACAGAGCAGGGCCTCGTGCGTCGTCTGCCACGCCTCGAGCATCGAGCGCAGGACTGCCGCCCTGGCTCTGATGAACTGGGAGATGGCAGTCTTGTCCCCTTTGGCCAAACTGATGCTTTCCTTGCAGATGATGAAGATGTCTAGACCGAGGAACAGAGCGTTGAGGGTGATGAAGCCGGCCCTGGCGGACTTGGAGAGGGCGGCCGGCCCTCGGACCGCCGCCATCCCTACGTCATCAAGGCCGTCCACAAGGATATCTATGCCTTTGCCAATTGCACATCCATTTCTGACAACGTTGGCTCCTCCCTTAACCACATTACTATAATCCTCTTCTAATACCGCTTCCCTCTGATTGGTCACCTCGTCCAGGCACGCCTGGATTCTCTCCACATCCTCCATGAAGCTCTGAAGGCCTTCACTGGCTCTCTTCTGCTGGGCTTTATTGACCGCTACCTCCGTTACTGTGGTGACTAGACTGTTTACTCCACTGGTGACCCCCAGACCCACCCCCCCCATGACCAGACCCAGAGACACCCCAGCTGTCACCGGGGCTAGAGCCAGACCCACGATGGCCAGGATCCCACCCACGGCCCCCACCGAGCTCCCAGCCACGGTGGAGATCTTGGAGCCCATGTTCATCCGGTCCAGCTGGACGGCACAGTCCTCCATGTCATCGAGGAACTGGAGCATTCTGGGACGACACTCGCTGTACTGGTCGACAAAGCCTGACACCGACTTCTCCTGGAATAAGAACACCAGTCTGAAGTTCTGGTCCCTCCTGAACGACAGAATTGAAAAGATGAAAATACGTTATTAACCCTTGAAGACATTCCTGATGATATTCAACACAAACAAACCTTTCCATGTGTATTGGTTTGAATTGATTCATTGATAATAAAACAGCCATCAAATCTCTACAGCTAGCTTAAGTTATCAATAAGTGGTTTAGGTTAATTACCATGAAACAACTTAGCCTTTGTTAATTACAAAGTATTAAGTCTACTTCCAATGAAGTACTTCCAGGTTTGTCATGTCTCATGGGGATGGTTATGAATGTCAATGATATTTATAAATGTCAATGAATGTCCCTGAATTCTTTCATCAATGTTATCTCAGAACCAGCAGTCCTATGTTACAGCAGAGCAAGACACCCAAAGGCATCGTTAGAGCTAGTTTCCTGTTCCTTATGATTGGACAACATGATTGGTCGAAACAAATATTAAGTGAAATTAAATAAAACTCCACGTTTGCACTTAGAGAAGTAAGGGAGTAAGAGAAGTATTTTGGTATTTGTGTTTTAAGTACCGATCTAAAGCCTGATTTGTGGGACCACGAGGACGACTGGCAGCCGGGTCCCGGAGTGATGCTCCTGCTCACCTGAGACTGGAGAGGGCTTGGACGTGGTCCAGGGTCTTCTGCAGGTCCTCCTCCGTCAGGTCCTCCGCAAACTCAACCAGAGGCTGGCGGTGTCTTTTGTGCCCGAAGCCGACAATAAAGCTGGGAATTCAAATCAATTCAATTACATTTTAGATTACATTTGACATATTTTAGAGCCCTTTATCACAGGTACAGTCTCAAAGCCCCCCGACCCTAGCCCCCCAGAGGGCAGGAAAAACCTCAATTTCATTAGCAAGGAAGAAATCTTGAGAAGGAACGGAGAGTGGCGGATCCCTCCTTCCAGGGATGATCAGGAGTGCAATGGGGGCCATCATTTACGTACATACATTCATGTATACATACATACTGTACATACATACAGGCAAAACATTTTAAATGACAGGGTTCAGTTCGGTTCAATAATACTGTGGAATACTGTGTGGGAATTGTGAATGAATCGATCAATACATCCAGTCGTGATCCCAGACAGCCTACCTCGCATCCATCATCTTACAGATCTTCTCAGTGGTGCGGATGTATTTGTCCAACTCAACCACAAAGACGACCACGTTGTGGAGGCTGGGCGTGAAGAAGACCTCTGCATCTCTCTTGAAGCGCAGGAGCAGAGGACAGACCAGCCGGGCAGCTGAGATGATGTCCTCCACGCTCTCCAGGCTGATCCCCACAGACAGCTTCACCACCTCTTCTCCGCCCGTGAACACCTGCAGAGAAGTTACGGCGAGCTTCTCCACAGCATCCAGGAAGTAGGTGAGCTTCTCCACTCCTTCCAGAGTGCTCTTCAACACCGCAGCCAGCTCTTTCTCCAGCGCCTCACGTCTACGGTCTGAACTCCACAAGTTGCGAAAGTATTCCCCGAAGGCTTTGCCTTTATATGCCTTGAACACCTGGAGGAACCCACGGTTCAGTCGGCTGGCCCTCTCCTGGATGTCCCTCATCCTCTCCAGCTCTGTCTCCCTCTGGAGCGTCCATTTGCCGTTTGAGTTACAGAATGCGGTCACTGTGTCGAAGTAGTCCAGAGTGTCGGAGACGTACGACTGCAACCTCTCCACCGCGTTTGGTCTGAGGAGGATTAAGAACTACATTAACATTTGGTAACAATAACCGCTTACAGGATATATTATTTCCTTCAATTCCACCTGTTTGTTGGATCGCCATACAAGCAGCACACAGAGTGGAGGAATGAACACAAGAGTCAGACCTGTTATAGTTGTTCACTATACAAGTAAACCGAAACCACCGAAGCAGACGTGATTTTTTTTATTGAGTTTTTGTTGAGTTTGACGTGTGAGAGTTTGTCGTAGGCCTACCTCAGTATCTGGTCCTCTTCTGCCATCGTGCTCGATCAGTATGCTGTGTCTCTCATTTGCGTTTTGTACAAATTGCCAGCTCATAAATCCTCAATGATCGACTTCCACGTTTCGTTTCCTTATTTCCCAGTCGGGACAAAACGAACTAATAACCAATTAGTACTAAGCGTAAAATCTAGTTCCAATTTTCTTTTTTTATGAATATACTAATTTAGTCTTCACCTGTAAAAAGTAACGTCCATATATGTTCCATATATCACCAAGGCTTGTTTATTATACAATTCTAAAATAATTACAAAGTCCAAGGGTAATAGATGTGTGTTTGAGGTAATAAAGATAAAAGGTACAGCCAGGTAACAGGTGCTCTGTAACCCGGATGTAACTTCCTGAGACGGAGGGGAGACACACATACATGAATGATTGAATGATTTCCAACAGTTTAATTTGACCATCTCTGAGTGAATGAGTTATGTTTAACACAATCATAACCACACACCCTTAACTCAACATATTAATGATGGGGCCATGGTTCTCAGTAATCTGGCCAGTATTTGCAAACAGAACTTTTTAATGGAAGGGCCGGTTCTCGATAATATTGTTCATATTATGCAGCGGTGACTTCAGTTTGAAGCCTGTGGTCTAAAGGTAATTCAGTTCCTCTGGGCCCGGTTCCTTGGTTCCCTTCTGAATCCGGGTTTACACAACTAGACGCTTCTAGTTGTGTAAACCCGGATTCTGACAATATTCAAGAGGATAAAAAACACAAGCAACACTCAAGCAGGTTGGCAATGAAGAAGCCTGTAATGAGTGGGCTGTCACAGCTCTTTTTAAACGTCTGCAGAATGCAATTATTCAAGTTATGTGTGTGTGGGTGCACCCCCCCCTCCCCGCCACATTGTCACCAGATTTTGACACATGATTGTATTATTTTTCCACAAAATACAAATTATTGCTTTAGGATACAAAGTTCATCATAGAAAATGTGCTGCTGTCAGTCTCTGGGCGGTAGACTCCCACGAATGAGTTTGGCTGAAGATGTGGACGATTGGTCCCACAAACACACAACATTGGTGTGCAGAATGTGCAATATTGCTAAATTTTTATTGACTTTACTGATTGTCCATTTTGTTGTTTGTCAACTGTACGATCTGTCGACTGACTTTGTGAACTACCGGATAACTGAATTTCCCCAAGGGGATGAATGAAGAATCTATCTATCTATCTATCTATCTATCTTGGTGTGTCGTATGAGGACCAACATGAACACACCCTGAGGGTGGCCGTCCTGCCTGCTCCACTACACGTGACTCCTCCGACAGTTTGGTAGAAGTCAACTGAAGAAGATCATGTCGGCCTACAAGTTAGCAAACGTACAAGAGGACCAATGGCACAACGTCAACGTGGACCCACCAGACGACAGACAACCAGCTCATTGGATCAGACGTCGTTCTCCGTGGCCTCCTTCAGTGGATTCAAAGGCTGCTCCAGTAAACTCAGGCCCCGTTTGGACTCCGGCAGCCCACAGAGCAGGGCCTCGTGCGTCGTCTGCCACGCCTCGAGCATCGAGCGCAGGACTGCCGCCCTGGCTCTGATGAACTGGGAGATGGCAGTCTTGTCCCCTTTGACCAAACTGATGCTTTCCTTGCAGATGATGAAGATGTCTAAACCGAGGAACAGAGCGTTGAGGGTGATGAAGCCGGCCCTGGCGGACTTGGAGAGGGCGGCGGGCCCTCGGACCACCGCCGTCCCTACGTCATCAAGGCCGTCCACAAGGACATCTATGCCTTTGCCAATTGTACTTACTTTTCTGACAACTTTGGCTCCTCCCTTAAACGCATCATTATAATCCTCTCCTAATACCTCTTCCCTCTGATTGGTCACCTCGTCCAGGCACGCCTGGATTCTCTCCACATCCTCCATGAAGCTCTGAAGGCCTTCACTGGCTCTCTTCTGCTGGGCTTTATTGACCGCTACCTCCGTTATTGTGGTGACTACACTGTTTACTCCACTGGTGACCCCCAGACCCACCCCCCCCAGGGTCAGACCCAGAGACACCCCAGCTGTCACCGGGGCTAGAGCCAGACCCACGATGGCCAGGATCCCACCCACGGCCCCCACCGAGCTCCCTGCCACGGTGGAGATCTTGGAGCCCATGTTCATCCGGTCCAGCTGGACGGCACAGTCCTCCATGTCATCGAGGAACTGGAGCATTCTGGGATGACACTCGCTGTACTGGTCGACAAAGCCTGACACCGACTTCTCCTGGAATAAGAACACCAGTCTGAAGTTCTGGTCCCTCCTGAACGACGGAATGGAAAAGATGAAAATACGTTATTAACCCTTGAAGATATTCCTGATGATATTCAACACGAACAAACCTTTCCATGTGTATTGGTTTGAATTGATTCATTGATAATAAAACAGCCATCAAATCTCTACAGCTAGCTTAAGTTATCAATAAGTGGTCTAGGTTAATTACCATGAAACAACTGAGCATTTGTTAATTACAAAATATTAAGTCTACTTCCAATGAAGTACTTCCAGGTTTGACATGTCTCATGGGGATGGTTATGAACGTCAATGATATTTATAAATGTCAATGAATGTCCCTGAATTCTTTCATCAATGTTATCTCAGAACCAGCAGTCCAGTATGTTACAGCAGAGCAAGACACCCAAAGGCATCCTTAGAACTAGTTTCCTGTTCCTTATGATTGGTGAACATGATTGGTCGAAACAAATATTAAGTGAAATAAAATAAAACGCCACGTTTGCACTTAAATCTGAGTAAGAGAAGTATTTTGGTGTTCGTGTTTTAAGTACCGATCTAAAGCCTGATTTGTGGGACCACGAGGACGACTGGCAGCCGGGTCCCGGAGTGATGCTCCTGCTCACCTGAGACCGGAGAGGGCTTGGACGTGGACCAGGGTCTTCTGCAGGTCCTCCTCCGTCAGGTCCTCCGCAAACTCAACCAGAGGCGGGCGGCGTCTTTTGTGCCCGAAGCCGACAGTAAAGCTGGGAATTAAAATCAATTAGATTTAATTTGTATAACCCTTAATCACAGGTAGGCCTACAGTCTCAAAAATCTTAACAAGCTCAACAGGGCAGCTTAACAGGCCATGTCTTTACATCTTGAGAAGGAGCAGAGTGGGGGAACAAATTTTGCTGGGCGATAGACTGTCCCAGAAATTATTGAAAAAATTAGATGGATCGATTTATTGTTTATCGCGACAGGCCTAGCAATGGGGGGCATGATTTACATACACATACACATACAGGCAAAACATTTTAAATAACAGGGTTCAGTTTGGTTCAATAATACTGTTTAATTCTGTGTAGGAATTGTGAATGACTTGATCAATACATCCAGTCGTGATCCCAGACAGCCTACCTCGCGTCCATCATCTTACAGATGTTTTCAATGGTGAGGATGTATTTGTCCAATTCAGCCACAAAGACGACCACGTTGTGGAGGCTGGGCGTGAAGAAGACCTCCGCATCTCTCTTGAAGCGCAGGAGCAGAGGACAGACCAGCCGGGCAGCCGAGATGATGGCCTCCACGCTCTCCAGGCTGATCCCCACAGACAGCTTCACCACCTCTTCTCCGCCCGTGAACACCTGCAGAGAAGTTACGGCGAGCTTCTCCACAGCATCCAGGAAGTCGGTGAGCTTCTCCACTCCTTCCAGAGTGCTCTTCAACACCGCAGCCAGCTCTTTCTCCAGCGCCTCACGTCTACGGTCTGAACTCCACAAGTTGCGAAAGTATTCCCCGAAGGCTTTGCCTTTATCTGTAGCCTGGGACACCTGGAGGAACCCACGGTTCAGTCGGCTGGCCCTCTCCTGGATGTCCCTCATCCTCTCCAGCTCTGTCTCCCTCTGGAGCGTCCATTTGCCGTTTGAGTTACAGAATGCGGTCACTGTGTCGAAGTAGTCCAGAGTGTCGGAGACGTACGACTGCAACATCTCCACCGCGTTTGGTCTGAGGAGGATTAAGAACTAAATAACCTAAACTAACTAAAACTAAGTAACAATAACCGCTTACAGGATAGGCCTATATTATTTCCTTCAATTCCACCTGTTTGTTGGATCGCCATACAAGCAGCACACAGAGTGGAGGAATGAACAAACGAGTCGGACCTGTTATAGTTGTTCACTATACAAGTAAACCGAAACCACCGAAGCAGACGTGATTTTTTAAATTGAGTTCTTGTTGAGTTTGACGTGTGAGAGTTTGTCGTAGGCCTACCTCAGTATCTCGTCCTCTTCTGCCATCGTGCTCGATCAGTAGGCTGTGTCTCTCATTTGCGTTTTGTACAAATTGCCAGCTCATAAATCCTCAACAGGTAAACATATGTTCCGCAGACGACCAGTGAAATGTTCGACTTCCACGTTTCGTTTCCTTATTTCTCAGTCATGACAAAACGAGCCCTGGCGCGAGGGGGCGGGGCCGACCCATCCACATGTTTCCGAAACGCACATGAAGTGCGTTTCGGAAACATGTGATGAAGTGCGGCCGGACTCTCAGCCGGCTTCAGCTTCAACTTTGAGAGCATCCATCCCCGCGGGAACACCAGAGAGAAGGAGACAGAGGAGGGGAGAAGAGAGGGGGGAGGTGAGGGGAGAGGTGAGGGGAGAGGAGGCTGCCATACTGGGACTCCGCCAGCAGGGGTCGTGGTTCGGCTTCCCCAGGGCTATCAGCCTTCTTCGTTTAGTCTGTTTATTAATAATTATTAATTTATTAATAATAAATTACCTTTTCCCAAAAATCACTTCCTGAAGATTTAATGAAAAAATAACAAAAAAAACAGTTCTGTTACTTAATGCTGGATGCAGTATCTTTGTGTTCCTATGGCGTAGATGAGTGCAGGCCCCGTTATTCACAGGTCAGCTGACCCCCAGCACAGTGGTGCACTATAATCCACAAACAGACACACGCCCTCCATTGTCTCCCGCAGTGTTGGCGAGGTGAGGTCACGCGATTCTACCAAATGGTGTGAAGTGCATCATTTCAACAAAAAAAAGAGGAAAGGCAGAGGCAAGACAGGGAACTGCTTGGGCCCCCCCCCCGGGCTGCCAAGGGGCCCCCCAAGAAGAAAAAAAAAAGACTTTTTTTTTTTTTTTAAGTATCATCCCTTTGGCATTTACCACTCGATTGATCTGCCAGACTTTGACAAACGGTTAAAGACTTTGCTTTAGTCAATATTAAAAAAATATTATTATCATGTTATAAAAAATTATAAAATTCTGCATAGATATCATTTTCACTGTCCGCTTATTTTAGGTATGTGTTTATAGGTCTCCATCTACTTCATACATCAAGATATTCACATCCAGATTTTTTCAGTAGGTGAAGTCACTCCCTGTCTACGAACTTGCCAAGTCTCAAAGCTCTCAGAGCTTGTGTTATCATTCTGCTTTAGTTTATATATCTTAACTCCCATACGGACAGGCTATATTTTAGGCCTTTTTTTGTTTGGAGGTATATAACAATATCTGTCAATTTCACAATCTTAGCAGTAAAAAATATTTTAGCCAAGAATCACTTTCATGTATGGGAGACCTTAGAGATGAGGAAAAACATTGTTGGGTTTAGTTCTACCTCCGGTAGGGGTATCTCAAAATTTGGGGGAGGCTAATTGTCACTAGCCTAATGCAGGCTGTGATCCGAGGTTGAAAGGGGACAAACCATAGATATATATAGAACACTAGATGCAGGGCTCTCAAGTTTCAAAAATTCTAAAATTGTTGGCGGCGGGGGGGGGGGGGTTATAATAACATGTGACTGCATACAAATGTGTCCACATACATGGTGACTAATGTATGATAGTAAGCATTATTGGCCCTTAACACTAATATTCAGAAACAACACTGCCTCAAAAGGCTATTGGCTTAAGCAACACCAGTAGAGGCATATACTTTTCCCTGAACTTTTAAACGTTGCAAACGTGCAAAAACATTATTATATATTTATGTGCCATTCAGTCCAATGCGTAAAATATATCTGTGGCATTCAGTAGGCCAATGCTGTGGTAAAGTGTGTAAAGTATGACCAAGTGTTTCTTTCTGTTCAATAGATACAACTTTATCAATCCCCTGTAGGAGAAATGTGTTAATGTTTGTCCCTATAAAACAATAATGGTAAAACAAACAAACAAAAAAACATGACGGTAACTAAGTAAGTCAAACCGTCCAATCTGAAGGCTCTACTTAACCACTCCCCCTACTCACTTCCACCAATGCAAAGCGAACAGAACTGAGTAGGGGAGGGCTTAGCCTAACTAGTTTGTGAATGTACGAGGCTTTAATAAAATCCCGGACGATTTTGAAATTCCACCACACATTTTTTTTTAAGTGTCTCAAAAAGAGGGCATGTCCGGGCAAAAGAGGACGTCTGGTTACCCTACGTACGGGAAACCCATTTGATTCCTACCTGTTCCACTGTTAAATAGAGGCGCAAATTGGTGGGCGCTATCCTGGTAATTTCTCTGCGTGAGAAATACGAAGTGTGGCGTGTGAGCGTGTGCATGGGTTGAAATGCGTGTGTCTCACGCCCAATGCGTGAGACTTGAGAGCCCTGTAGATGTCTCACGGCGGAGTCTAGAACGTCCGCACTGGCGGCCATCTTGCCCCGGTAAGCTCGCTCACCCATAACATTGTGTTGGTAGTGGTACATGTACTTTTTAAATAACCATAACTTGCTCAATTTTCAACCGATTTTCAAACGGTTTGGTTTCTTACAAACTACTACTATTTGTAAAGGGAAATCGTGTACCTATTTTATATTATTAATTTTTTTTTAGAACATAACATAATTATTTGTAAGTATGCAGTGTCATAACTACATCTCCGACGTTTATAACTAACCAAACCATTTGAAAATCGGTTGAAAATTGAGCAAGTTATGGTTATTTAAAAAGTACATGTACCACTACCAACACAATGTTATGTGTGAGTGAGCTGACTGTGGCAAGATGGCTGCCAGTGCGGACGTTCGACTACATTGGCCAGCAGCGCGGACGAGTCGTCTAGTGTTCTATATACATCTATGGGACAAACAGCCAAGAACCGGTGAACCGTAGGAGAACGAGGAACCACCATAAGGAGGTCAGGGCAATGGACTCAGACACTCAAGCAGGTTGGCAATGAAGAAGCCTTTAATGAGTGGGCTGTCACATTAAAGAATACAATCACACATTTCAAAGGAAGCTTTATATTGGCAGATTAAACGTTGAATCATAAAACCACACACCGATCTCACACACATTTTAAACGTTGGATAATATTCTGGTTCTGTTGATGGTTCGTTTTTTTATTATGACCACTGTTGTTTTGTTTTTATTTCCATGTTACTACAGTCTCTCGTTTCATCTTTTTAAAGATGGAGGCGGAAAAGTTTTAATTTTCACCGTCATGATAATCCCGCCCCCATTAGTAGACGTCACTGGTTCTTATTTCTGGACCAGCGTGGAGTTGGTGCTGAGTTGGAAGTTGGTTTGTTATTTTTGTTGTTTGTTATTTTGGGGAAAAGCCAAGAACCTGCAGGTTCTTGGCTTTTCCCCAAAAGTAAACCCTAGAGATTGACACCGGCTACAAACCAGCACTGGAACTGCCCTGGTTGGAAAGAGAAAGAGAAAGTTGAAAGAGCCATATGAAGTTACCATATATATAAGTCAAGAATACTTTGGAGCCTGCAGCACTTACTTAAAACTTGTGGACGTGTGGAACTGTCTGGACGGTGTGTCTCCTTCCTAAAACTCTCTCTCTCTCTTTAAATCTCAGTGTTAAATTACATCTGAAAAAGTCAATCACTGGCTCTTTAAAATGGCAAGCCATGGAAAAACCTTGCCCGCACTAAGGTAACTTTTCATCTTATTTCTACTTCATTTTGTCCCGTAACCTACTTTTAAGGATATTGATTGTCTACATAGACAGGCATGGTTCAACGAACAATTGCTTTGAATTCAGATAATTATGTACTACTTAATTGAGTTATGCTTATTAGGGACCGAGCCAGTGAAACTGGGAAGGTCCCTATTGTTATTTGCTATTTGCTATGATTATTAGGGACCGAGCAGGAACTGCAAGGTCCCTATTGAAACTGCTGTTTCTTCTTCTTATTATTTTTAGGCCACTTCGACTGCATTTTCCCCCCCCTGAACATATACGAAAACTCATTTTTATTTGGCACATTTGTGGGGACTGCTGTAACTTAGATATTCTATGTGTCAAATTCAGATTGGCCCAAAGGTGGCGCTATACCAACTGTCCAAAAATTCAAATGGAAACAAGCAGAACTCGTCACCGGTTTGACCTACACTCATGAAACTTTGGTCACACATGCATATCCTCATGATGAACAAATTTGCCTTAAAAACCTATGACTTCTGGTAGCCAGATTTCCCGCCATTTTGAATTTAGTTAAAAACCGTAAATTGCCTAAGGATCCCAGGTTTTTTGACTTTGACAAAAATCCTTTGGCACATATCATCTATGGCCCATTATCTTCAATCTGACCTAAGGATTAGTCAGTAGCACCAATGAGCCATTGAGTTCTAAAATGGGTGTGGTTTAAAACGCAAAAATAGTTAATTGCTCATTTCAACATCAAGTTGAACTCCTATGATGTTGACCCAGATACAAAAGTTGTTCAGAATCAAATTCTGAACAAGATAAAGTCAACATATTTTCAAATGGGACGTGGCATCGAAATGGGCGTGGCCTGTCACTAAAATCTCCCCAGTTCATAGACGCAATGTTTGATTTGAGCGGGACCGACAGAGTGGCCATTGGGGACCAAAGTTCCAACTGCTCAAGTAAAATTAAGTCGATTGGCAAAACGAAATGGCCGCCAGAGGAGGGTCAATCACTCTGCAGAGACCTAATAGCTATGAATATGAAATTCACAGGACACGTGTAGACTGGTACCTGTAGCTCACATACCAAAAATCGTGTTTGTCATGTTTGTAGCACCCCCGAAAAGCCTCTTGGACCCATGCCCCGAAACCCACCGGAAGTCGGCAATTTTCACTTTTTTGCCTTGTATTTGAAAGAACTCCTAGGGAATTTATCGGATCTGCTTCAAAATTGGTCAGTACAGTCAAGAAATGGTGCTCTACCAACGCTCTTTAACACTTGACTGTACGTTGAAGGACGTGTTCGTGGCGTGCCGTCAAAGTTGGCCATTTTGAATTCCGTGGTCTTGTATTTTCTTTTTTCGCCTTGTATTTGAACGAACTCCTCCTAAGGAATTTATCGGATCTGCTTCAAAATTGGTCAGTACAGTCAAAAAATCGTGCTCAACCAACGCCTTATAAATTTTGACTGTACGTTGAAGGGCGTGTTCGTGGCGTGCCGTCAAAGTTGGCCATTTTGAATTCCGTGGTCTCATTTTCACTTTTTCGCCTTGTATTTCAATGAACTCCTCCTAGGGAATTTATCGAATCTGCTTCGAATCGGCCACATTGACCAGCTCTGACGGGGGGATCCCGAGGCGTTCCCAGGCCAGTGTTGAGATATAATCTCTCCACCTAGTCCTGGGGGGTCTTCCCCGGGGTCTCCTCCCCACTGGTCGTGCCTGGAACACCTCCCAAGGGAAGCTCACTTGGAAATGAGACCCGATGTCCAAAATCCAACTATCCCTTTAAGTTCTGTTGATTTCCCCCCTTCCCCACCCTGGAATGTTCATTTATCAAGCAGTTGCAGTGGTAAGATCCTACTCTCTGAGTAAACATTACGTTAGACTCAGGGCTTAAATTTCAGCGCGAGATTGCGGGTATTGCGCATATTTTTTTCAAATCCCGCAACCCAGGCCAGCATAATGCGGGACAATCCCGCACAAATTTCACTTTGTTGTCTGATAAATTTATAAGAACGCGACGGTGTGAATTCGGGTCTATTGACTTCACTTGACAAACCATCTTCCGATTTCAGTGGCGCATCTGTCCTTCGTACAATCTTTGACACACACACACACACACACACACACAGAACCCCTTCGCGCTTGCTCCTTCTCGTTCTCTCCCTCTCAAAAGTTGTACACGACCCATGTGCTTTTCTTGGCAATTATTTCCATCGCTATCAGCTTTCAGTAGACTAATGCAAAAATGGACCGCTGGCTTAAACGTACCTCTACAATTTCAGCGCGGGATTGTGCAATCGGTACACATTCACACCATGAAGATGTGACTAAGAGAGGAGAGGGAGAAGCTAATAGGACTGTATATAGTTAAGAAAATAAGTCAGCAACTACTATTGTCTTGTTATTTTCTCCGTTCAATAGAGATGTCTTTTATACTCTGTTGAAAAGAACTTCTGCCTTGTTCTATGATTGGAGGCTACGCCTTATCGGCTTGTCCCGTGCGCATGCACGTGCTCGTGCGCAAGCACAAGCCCAGAAGGCTACACCTACAATCATAGAACAAAGAAGATGACCTTCTCACACACACACACACACACACACACACACACACACACACACACACACACACACACACACACACACACACACACACACACACACACACACACACACACACACACACACACACACACACACACGAGTAGACAAGTGTTTTCATTTTTGGTATATTCCTCCTGGGGGACTTCTTATTATTTATTTTGTTAGATGCTGCATCTGACATCAGAATGCATTTATTTTGCAGTTTGCACAATTTAATTGTACAAAAAAGTGCCAATGTTAAGAAATGTTTAATAAATATTGATATGTTAACAAAAAATGTTTTGATCGTCAGATCATTAATTGTAATTAATTAATTGTAATTAAAATTAATCGACAGATTAGTCGACTAATCGAAAAAATAATCGCTAGATTAATCATTTGAAAAATAATAGTTTGGGACAGCTCTAGAGGACATTGATTATTATTTCCTTCAATTCCACCTGTTGGATCGCCATACAAGCAGCACACAGAGTGGAGGAATGAACAAAAGAGTCGGACCTGTTATAGTTGTTCACTATTCAAGTAAACCAAAACCACTGAAGCAGACTTTTTATTGAGTCTTTGTTGAGTTTGACGTGTGAGAGTTTGTGGGCCTACTAGTGTTGCTTTCATCAACGAAAAGTATGACTAAATATCGTCGTCAACGAACCTTTATCACATGAGGAAAACGAGACGTGATGCAACGAAAATGCTGGTCATGTGACGATAACGATAATTAAATATATAATGAAATATTGTAGACGAATAAAAACGAGACTAAATGTGGTTTACAAAATAAAAACTGCTAAAATGTGTCTTCATTTTCGTTGACCAAAACGAGGCGAGACGAAATGTTATAACGTTGTTTTGTCTCGTTTCGCTGGGTGACGTCACTTCCTCAATCCCCACTCGCGGGGATTTAGATTCAGAAGATGCAGCTGCGGTGGGTTAATGTCAATTTAAGAAAAAAAAGTTAAACAGAGAAAGGGACCGATGGCCAGCCAGCCGGGGATCGTCTTTGGGAGAAAAAGAAGAGACGATATTTGGGCACACTTTCATTACATAGACGTGGAAAAGAAAAACAAATGTGTTGTTGAAAAATATGGGGAGCAATGCGGCCACAAAATCACAGGAAAAAACACCATAAATCTTAAGAGACATCTCAAGGCATTATATAATGAAATTGAGGTAAGTCAAGACATTAACGTATCGGGGCGATCGGGATTGCTGACGTGGGGGGGAGGGCGGGGGGTTGGACGGACGCGTGTTGTTTTTTTTGGCCGTGAGAAAGTGGATGTGGGGCGTGTGAGCGTGTGTAAGCAGGCAAAAACATGTGTCACACGGTGAAACCGTGAGAGTTGGCAGCTCTGCTGACTGACTCCATATAAGTGTACTAAGCATCCCTTGTTGGCCAAATACTTTTGCTAGTTTTGTCATTCACATAGCAATCACACTGAACTGAATTTGGCATCAACATGACTTTGAATAGCCTATTCTAGACCCATACATACATGTAAACAAAATATATTTGCATTAACATGCCTCCCGAAACTACTGCTTAGACTACTACTACTACTAGACTACTTCTGTTTTGATTATGTAGCCTAGACTTTATTTTCCTTTTACGGACAGTCAAGTCACTCACTCAAGAGGTTGATTTACTAAGGTAAAAATCATAGCAAGGATTTATGCTACTTAATATTTACAACAGTTAGATTTTCCAGAGGCTGCATCTGTCCTGACATTATATCTATTCATGTGCTAGTTTCCAGAAAGAGCATCAGTGAAGCAAGTCCCGCCCAAGAAGATGGACAAGCCAACTAGTGCTCAGGATTTCTTTGCCACAAGGACGTGGCAGGATGTAACCAGGATGTAACCAGGATGTGGTTACAGTTTATGTAGTTGCTGTTGAGACTGCTGGTTATTTGGTTCAGTAGTTGGCATAATTCAGTACTTTTTGTTTTCTGTCAATACATTTCATTGTATGCAGCCAGTGCTTCCCATCCCATTATATAAGGTCCAAACCATTTGTAGTGTTGTTATCTCTTAAAAGTTTTTATGATGCAAAATCTGATTTCAGTTTACAAGGAATACAAGTCAGACACACACATTTTATTTGCACTTTTTTCAAGCACCTTGTTTCCATTTATGTTAGACCAAGTTCGGGGCCATCTTCGTGCGAAATTCAAAATTCCACATTTGTGTGTTTATCTGGTGTCAATTTCGGAACAGTGTGACACGGGCATGAAGCAAGTCCCGCCCAAGAAGATGGACAAGCCAACTAGTTCTCAGGATTTCTTTGCCACAAGGACGTGGCAGGATGTAAGCAGGATGTAACCAGGATGTGGTTAGTTTATGTAGTTGCTGTTTACAAGGAATACAAGTCAGACACACACATTTTATTTGCACTTTTTTCAAGCACCTTGTTTCCATTTATGTTCAACTTGAATGTAATCATTTTTTTCTGCCACTGTTATGTGATGCTATTTTATTTATTTATTTTATTCAAATGTATGTGTGTGTACTTCTAGCATATTTGGTTGGTAAAATAAATATGTTGTAAGTTCAAATCGGAGCATCTTCTGTGTCTGGAATGGATGTATTCTTGATTCTATAAGGTAACAATAATATAATAATAAGATAACCTTGTTTGAATTGTAAAATGGGTTTGGCTAAATACAATCTTTGACTAAAACTAGACTAAAATGTCATCAGTTTTTGTAGACTAAAACTAGACAAAAATGTCATCCAGAGCTGCCAACTCTCACGGTTTAAAAAAATAAATAAAAATCCGAGACGCGTTCGCCCACCCCCCCGTCAACAATCCCCCCCCCCCCCCCCCCCCCCCCCCGCTATCGCTACAAATTAATCTTGTGTCAAGTCAATCTAAGATTAGATTTAGAATATTGTCTCTCTACCAATTGGTTAGTCTCTCTCTCCTTTTGTGTCACTTTCCTTGCTGTGTGGAATGAAACAAAATCCACGTGTGTATTTGATTTTCCAGAGAGAAAGGAACTGAGACAGTTCATATGTCTCAGACAAACAGGATGGACACATTGAACCAGTCCTGGAACCCCCAACGGACGCCTCAAAGGGTAACAGAACTGGAAATGAGGAGGGAGGTCCCAGCAAGGCCAAACCTGTATTCAAGTCTATTACCCCCTTTCCACCAACGCAAACCCGGTGCTGGTGCTGGGCCAGTGCTGGGCCGGTGCTGGGCTTGTTCAGTGGTTGCTTCTACACACCAACTCCCCAAGAACCAGCTGGATTTTCCACAGACTTTAGGGCTAGAGTAGAGCCACGTCAACGTGTCAGAGCGTACTACCCCGTTGTCCTAGCAACACGTCAGGACCATGCCAAAAAATCGGATGAAATCCTACTGCTCCTGGCTTTCCAGACATACCCTTCAATTCAAAGACGTGCCTTGACTGCTGGTCGTGATTGCCACGGACACTGATTACGTTCAAGAAGAAAGTTAACTATCTAGCATGTTTTGATTCTTATGGTAAATACACATAAATGTAGTCTTTCTTTGCACTGCAGGATAGCTGCTACATATTTTAGCGGTTTAACGATAGCCTAGCATCGCTATCATCCATGTCAAACTATATGCTGATTTACAGCTGATTTGGATCATTCAAACAAACTACATGGTACGCAATTATTTTACCTCTGCAGATCTTATTACGGTTGGTTTGTTTTTTTATTATGACCACTGTTTTGTTTTCATTTCCATGTTACTACAGGCTCTCGTTTCATCTTTTTAAAGACGGAGGCGGATAAGTTTTGATTTTCACCATCACGATAATCCTAATTAGTAGACGTCACTGGTTCTTGTTTCTGGACCAGCATGGAGTTGGTGCTGAGTTGGAACCTGTTTGTCTGGACCGGAGCCAGGATTACGCATGGAAAAAGCCAAAAAAAGCCAAGAACCGGTTAGAGATTGACACTGGCTACAAACCAGCACTGGAACCGCCCTGGTTGGAAAGAGCCAGATGAAAGCCATATCAAGTTGAATACTTTGTAGCCTGCAGCACTTAAAACTTGTGGACGTGTGGAACTGTCTGGACGGTGTGTCTCCTTCCTAAAACTCTCTCTCTTTTTAAATCTGTGTTAAATTACATCTGAAAAAGTCGATCACCGGCTCTTTAAAATGGCAAGCCATGGAAAAACCTTGCCCGCACCAAGGTAACTTTTCATCTTATTTCTACTTCATTTTGTGAGTATTTTGTGACTTCAAAATACTTTTAAGGGTATTGATTGTCTACATAGACAGGGATGGTTCAAGGAACAATTGTTTTGAATTCAGATAATTACATACTACTTAATTGAGTTATGCTTATTTTACCTGTAATCTTTGTAAATTCAACACAAAGTCTTGCTTCCACAGAAAAGTTTGTGTAACCGGGTTAAAATTAGGGTTTTGATTATTCATGATATAAAATAACTTTACCTAAGAGTTTGTTTTTCATAATGTTTTGTTAGTTTTCTAATGTTGCATAGTGTTACGGCCCATTGTCTAGGAGCAACAATGAATTGATGGACACGAGAATTACTGAAGTGGGGGTTTAATCAGGTTCCCGCATGATGTCAAAATGTGACTTAAATGGCCAAAGGCCGGACAATCATAAGTCTCACGCAGGAGAGAAAACAAAAGAGAAGAGGTGGCAAGGCTTCAGCCCAACCGCCAATCCTTGTGTGAGAGAGACCTTCCACCTGTACCTGGTCTGCTTAAATAGCCTACACCACCAGGTGTAGGCCATGATTGCCAATCAGCAGCTGGAAGCAGGTGAAAGTTAGAAAATAATCCATAACACATAATAGTACTAGCAGGGAAGTGCTAAAGTGCATATACATACTAAATAAAATAACACCCTCTCCCTGAAATGGTGGCTCTAGCCACCCCAAAATAGTAGGGTTAGCCTGTTACAATACATAATATTCACATTTTAGGCTAAAGAGAGCATCCCCAATAAAGCAAAGCTTGTTTATTAAACAAACAAAAAAAAACACCATCGGCCAAGATGTTATCTGATCCGCGCACATGCATGATTTCGAGGTCATATGGCTGGAGGATGAGACTCCAACGCATCAGACGTTGGTTGGAGTTGCACAGCTTGCTTAAGAACCGCAACGGATTGTGATCACTATACCGTGATCGGGTGAGACGCCGAGCCGAGGTAAACCTCGAATTGTTGAATGGTGAGGACGAGACTTAGTGCCTCTCAAGGTGAGCGCTAATGCGACACACGAAAAATCTAAACGATTTTAGAAGTAGCCCTAGCTACGGATTTAAGCAAAGCTTAACAAAGTGGTGTTCAAACCACGGGTGAAGTGCACAGGAGTCAAGCTATGGTCAAAGCTTAATCAGCACACAACAAAGCACTGCATAACAATGCAGATCAATGTGTCACACAATGGCAACGCACAACCCCCTTAAACCGCTATTGCCCGAAAAAAAACAATTTGGTTTTGCTACTGGAACTCCACTCACCCAGGAATGCACTTACCTTCTTCTGCACACTTGCAAAAACCTGTTTATATGTTAGATGGCGAGACTTTAGAAAAAAAGAGCCAAATTCAATATCTTGTGACAAAGAGTAAGAAGACACGGATACGAGCCCCCAATCAATTCATGTTACGGCCCATTGTCTAGGAGCAACAATGAATTGATGGTAAAATGCTGGTAAAATTGATTGTAAATGCTATTTGATATTGTGTATTGTGATTTATATGTTGTATATATCCGTTGTTTATTTATCTGTTATATGGCCATCCAGCCAGGAGGGGGCGTGATTATTGAGTATTGGGGGTGAATGGGAAACGGGGAAAAGGGTGAGAGGTCAGGAGAACGCGCGGAAGTTCAGGAATGGAAAGGAGGGAGAGACGCTAGATCGAGTAGCACATGTTTCGGTAAAGGAGTCTTTCAGCTCAAGTTTGATGACCTATCAGCTTTTCAGTTTTAAGATTGTGGTTCATCCAGTGAAGTTCAACTCGGACTTCACTAGCTTCACCAGTTCGAACCAGATGAATGAGCAGCAGCTAGTTAGCGCAAATAGCTGAAGAGTAGCCGGTTGGTTAACGGACTCATCTCATTGACTTTGCATGGGGCTCCCTCGAAATGCATTGTGGGTCCGTCCGTGAGGTCGGCTCTGTGGCTGGCGTCAAAGGTTGAGAAATGTTCAACGTTTCAGGCAGCGATGGATCCGTCAGCCAATAAAATCGCGTTATGCAAATATACGCAAGTGCACTGTCCAATGAAATCGCCTTTGTAATACAATCCGGGAAAACACATGGATGCATCAAAAAGCCTCCATCCGTCAACTGACGGAGATAGTTGTTATGTGTGAAAACAACTGACGGAGGTAGTTGTTATGTGTGAAAACACATAATTGTTATGTGTGAAAACACATAACAAGAGAGAGCTGTGTCATGTTCTGCTGTTTACTTCAACTCACTCAAACATACACACAGACTGGAAACCAGCATCGGTCCTATCAAAATAAGGGCATACAGTAAAACCCTGTCATGGAGACATAACATTTTCTCCCCTCCTCAGGGGAGACACGGCTCACATCCCGAGTGCAATATAACACAAATAATAAATCATTACAAGGCTATTTCAAACCTGACCTAAAGTGCCTTAAAATACCAGACTCTGTAACTGGAACAGTCCGGATGAGCTTTGGACTTGCAACACATTTCCTGAACAGTAGTAGGTAAAATTATTAAGATTAAAATTCTGCAACATAGTCCCTGAGGTAGCCCGGTTTGGCGCGGGCACGAACTGGTCGTGCTGCAGGATTAACTGGGCCTCCAGAGTCAGGATCAGGATCTCGGCTGACCTCCAGGTCTGCCTCCAGACCTGGTCTCCAGGTCTGGAGGCGGCATGCATGCCACCGTGTTCCGTCTGAAAGGCGAAAGGTGGCAGGTCCCAGTTGCTCAGTCACCTGGAGAGGCGCTGACTTATTTCGCTCGTAGGAGCGAAGAGGATTACGCTTCATCATCAGGCCTGCAACGGGGGGGGTTCTTTTGGTTTTCTTTTGTTTTCGTTTATTTAGATTATGCCGCCTTAGGTTAGTGCTGTTAGTACTTGTATATTGCCTGTGTTGTGTGATCTACCTTATTCTAAAATAAGTAAACATTTAAATACATACCTTTTTGTTTGTTTGCTTACGTGTAGTGTTGATCTCATTGTGACATATTTCAGCCATAATATCCTCACATAGCCACAGGGAGCAGCACTGAGCACATACAATAGTTAAGAGGTAATATCCTCACATAGCCACAGGGAGCAGCACTGAGCACATACAATAGTTAAGAGGTTATATCCTTGCATGGCCACAGGGAGCAGCACTGAGCACATACAATAGTTAAGAGGTAATATCCTCACATAGTCACAGGGGGGCAGCACCGAGCACATGCAGTAAAGCTGCAACACTTGCACATAGTCAAGAGAGGGCAACAACGGACACACAGATGAAGTGAGCAGGTCTAAACGTTGTAGAAGAAGCCTGCTTTTACCTGTCTATTTAAGCACCATTTTCAGCTTTGGAAGAAAAAAAGATCGCCACAAGCCAGAGGAGGAATCGCCACAACAGAATCTCCCGGGCAGGGTTAGGGTTAGGGCTAACCCTAACCCTAGCCGTATCGTTAGAATCTCCACAAAATAATCTCTTGGGCTTACGGTATTTCTTGTTACACTTGCGCTAAAATAATTAATCGATGTGATAACTAATCGAAATGATTTTTATATATTGTTTGTGTTTGGACCCCGTTTATATGGCTAGAGACTAGGTGCTTGCTACATATCCGGGTTACTTCCATACACACACACACACACACACACAAACACGCACACATGCACACTTCATCAAAACAGCTCAGCTATTTTATCTCAAATGTCTCCAAACTTTACTACTAACTTCACTAACTCTTGACTTCATTTGTTTCCAACCATTTAACATTTTTTAAATTGTGTGCATATTTAATTGTTAGCTCCATTTAGACTTTTGAACTCTGTTCAAGTCTTTTCACTTGATATTTTTAACCGCACTTTGCACTATAGCACTCACTGCATTTCCTGCAGGAAATGCATTTTCTAGTTTACATAAGATGCTTTAAAAATAAATATGTTACAAGAAAGGTTTTACCAACAGAGAGTGAACAGCTATAACCTGACCTTCTACAATAGAGGAACCAATAGAGAAACATGAAACCATCAACCATGATGTGAAGACCCTTCATGGCGTCATTCATCAGTTTCTCACTGCTTTGAACCAGGAGGGCATTGAAGGCATTTCAACACTGATTGGGCCTTCATGAAACAAATGTTTTTCATATTTAAGTCAAATAAATCATCAAATCAAATTCAATTTGGTAATTTTATTGAGCATTTTAGAAGGAAAATAAACCCGAAATCAATAGGCTGAATCGGAGCAGTGGAAACCATCTTTTTGACAACAATTTGAATAGTATTTCTTAAGGCACAAACTGAGAAGTGGAGAAGTCTCTCCACTGCCTGTAAAAGGTACAAGATAGAGTTCTATCAGAGCCCGTCTACAGAGAGCCTTGGCACTCTCTATTGAACCCCATTGTATCAAACTTGGTTGCAGTTCCATTAGAATTCCACTGGGGCTGATTGCCTGAGTGCAGATTGAATGTGGGTCTATGGGGCTAGACGGCTAAATGTATCTCTTTTACCTGCTTGTTGTTGAAATGTTGCAGATTTTTTTGTAGATTCCACAAGTTCAATATAGATTATAGTTCAAAAGTCGAATGACTGAGAACTTATGTCTCCAGGGCTGTAACGATATGCGTATCGAAACCGAAATAGCAGTTTTTTAACGCTGCTTTCACACCGCCGCACGGCAAACGCCGTGATAACAGCCTCGCAGCCGAAGGGTTCCGCGCGGCGGTGTGAAAGGGCCAGGCGTTTATAAAAGCGGCTGCTGCCGCTGACGCCGAAAGTTTCAACACAGAGAAAGCTGAGCGGTAGGGAAAAATCTGTGCACGTTCATTTGGGCGGCAACCGCTTCCTGAGTTGCAGCTTCTTTAATAGTCTAACTTGAAAGTTAATAGTCTAACTTGAAAGTTAGACTATTAAACATGTTGCATTCTATACGGCCTGATTATGTCATTATTTAAGCTACATAGCCTAATTAAGAAGCGATAATAGGATATTTGACCAGCATATCAAAATGTCTGCAAAACAAAACCTCTGCAGGTCACTTTGACCGGCACTGTTTTTTTCTAGCGGGAACGCTGGTTAGTGCTACAAAACTTTTCAAATTACTATTATTTATTTGACATTAACATTTTAAAATAAGTAGGCTTAAACCACAAAACGAGTTGAAGATTTTTTTGCCTACCTGCAAGCATTCTTCAACTAAATGTTTTTTCTAAATTAAGTTAATTGTTATATAAGTAAATGTTAAAATAAAATGCTTTTTAAATTTAAAAAAATAGTGGGATGTAACAAACCGTGGGTCAAAAATCGTGATACAAACCAAATCGTGAGTTGGTGTATCGTTACAGCCCTAGTCCTTTCGATTTCTTACAGTTTGGGCCGTTGTTGGCCGCACACGCTAGCATTCTGCTAATGAATGCTGATTGGTCAGGGATCAGAGACCCCTCTTGATGGCCCCTAACCCTAAACAATGTAATTAAGCCTCAATAATATTTAAGTAACTTAAGGCAAAACAAATAGGGATAATTACTTAGACCCAACTAATCTGATTCCGAATGATGGTAACCATGGTGACCGTCTCTCCTCCGTAACCAATAAGACTTGTAACCATTACTCATTGCCTATTCTGTCCAATAGCATTACGTGAGCACGCTCTTGCCATGAATGTTAACAATAACAAGATACCATAAGTATTGTTTACGCTCCCGGTAAATGCTCGGTATGATGAAGTCATCGTGACAAATGATATTGGTAAGGGAGGAGAGACAGTTACAAAGGTTTAATCACCCAGACAGGATGGTCCTTTAATATCCTTTTAATGAACAAAATCATCATTATCATACAGCAAAGCACAGCATTCGCATATACATTTGAATTTTGATACTAAATTAATTATTTGTCTTTATTTTCCCCAGAGCTGAAGCAGTAAGGTCTCTGCAGCAGTATGTCTCAGAGACACTTAAATACATCGATGGGGTGCGGAACTTCAGCGCTGGACGGACAGCGAGTGACTGGAGGCTGCAGAGGAATGCAGAATTATCTACACTGAAGGAAATCCAAAAGCTTGAAAATGAAGATGAACAGCAGATGAAGCTGGATACTGTGCTGAAGAACACTCTGGAAGGAGTGAAGAAGCTCACCTACTTCCTGGATGCTGTGGAGAAGCTGGCAGTAACTTCTCTGCAGGTGTTCAGAGGAGGGGTGGTGAAGCTATCTGGTGCGATCAGCCTGGAGAGCGTGGAGGACATCATCTCAGCTGCCCGGCTGGTCTGTCCTCTGCTCCTGCGCTTCAAGAGAGATGCAAAGGTCTTCTTCAGGCCCAGCCTCCACAACGTGGCCGTCTTTGAGGCTGAGTTAAAAACATACATAGACACCACTGAGATGATCTGCAAGGAGATGGAACAAAGGTAGGCTGGGGACTAATTCAACAATGATTTATAGAAATGTCTTCCTCAAGATAATAACAGCATCATTTGACAGTAAACTATGTCATTCACAGCTCTGCATTTGGCTTTGAGGACAGACAAGGTAAACCACCACTGGTTCAATTGGCCGAGTATTTAACATTGGATGTTGTGCAAAATATCAGTTCTCACGTCGACCAGCTTTCTGCTATCAGGTGAGTGCCAAACAGGATCTGGAGGTGGAAGATTATGACTTCCTATGTTTTTATCATTGACTCTTGACATGGTAATTGAGGTGCAGATCGACCAAATCAATTGAGATAGACAATAGTTCATTACAGACACACTAGGTGAAGCCCAACTTGAAAAGGCGTTCAGATAAGACCAGACCAGGTGATCTGCTGAGGGAGGAGCAAAAGCATGCCACTATCTACAAACAGAAAACATTGATTGTCTAAGTACAGAATTAATTATATATGTTTCATTCATATCTGGTCCACTTTTTCCAGGGAGGACAAAGACTTCAGACTGGTGTTCTTATTCCAGGATAAGTCGGTGTCAGGCTTTGTCAAACAGTTCAGCGAGTGTCGTCCCAGAATGCTGAAGTTCCTTGATGACTTGGAGGGCTGTGCCGTCCAGCTGGACAGCATGAAGAAGGGTGCCGAGATCTCCAGTGTGGTTGGGAGCTCAGTGGGGATCGCTGGTGGGGTCATGGCCATCGTGGGTCTGGCTCTAGCCCCGGTGACAGCTGGGGCGTCTCTGGCCCTTACCGCGGGGGGGGCGGGTCTGGGGGTCACCAGTGGAGTAAATAGTATAGTCACCACAGTAACGGAGGCCGCGGTCAATGACTCCCAGACGGAGAGAGCCAATGAAGACCTTCAGGGCTTCATGCAGGATGTGGAGAGAATCCAGGCGTGCCTGGACGAGGTGACCAATCAGATGGCAGGGACATTGGGAAAGGATCATTGGGCCAATGCAAAAGCAGCCGGGAAGGTGGTAAATGACATCAAAGGAATTGCCTCTGATGTTGATAAGATTCAAAAAGCTAGAGCGGCTGCAAAAGCTCCAAAAATAGCAAAGCAAGCAGCAAAGCAAGCAGCAAAGGGAACCAAAGCCATGACCAAGATGGCTGGTGGTATTGTGTTGAATGTCTTTTTCATTGGTCTGGACATCTACTCTATCGTCGAAGACAGCCGCAGTTTGGCCAAAGGGGAACACAGTGAAGCCTCACAGTTCATCAGAGCCAGGGCGGCCCTTCTTCGCTCAGAAGTGAACGGTTGGGCAAGAATCCATGACTCTGTGGGTACTGGCATGAAGCACTTAAAAAGGGGGAAAGATGTTCTTCAGAGGTCATTCTGAAAGAAATTATAATGGTCTCTCTTGCATTTGTATGTAATTGTCAGACTAACAGGGAGAAATCTCTCATCCTAAATCTCATGAGATTGAAACATATCCTAACCATAATCCTTAAAAAATAGTATCTGAAGCAGTGATTTGTGTGCGTTCTGATATCGGTATATTCTGTGTTGCAACACAACACATGATGAGTCAAGAGCTGTTGATTCATCAGGTTTCTGGTTCTAGTTGCAGTAGAACACTGTAGTTCTAACCCTGAATTGTTTTAGCTTGAGTCCAAGATAGGACATGTTTGCGTGCATAACATAGCTTCAAAGTAGAGACCCACCTGTCTTTTCTTACCTTCAGTGTGCCTGATATTTAACTGTTGTCTTCCCTGAACAACCATTGATTATTGCTACACTTGCTCAATTATTTATCAATTATTTGAACCAATGAATGTACATTCTGAGTGCGGCACAATGAAAGCCAACAAAATAATGGATTTGATTGCCTCGGTTTCTGTTTGCTTTGGTCAAATAAAGTCTATAGGCCATAAACAAAATGCTGATGGTTTTTGTATTTCTTTTATAATTGTATAATAAACAAGCCTTGGTGATATATTGCACATATATGGACATTTTGTTGACAGATGAAGACTCAATTAGTACATTCATAAAAAAAGAGAAAATTTGAGCTAGATTTTACCCTTAGCACAAATTAGTTATTCAGAATGACCTAAAACTAGAAAATGCATTTCCAGCAGAAAAGGCGGTGAGTGCTGTAGTGCAAAAGCGAGGTTGAAAATATGTTTTGGGAAAACCACATAGTTTAAGACGTAAAGAAATGTTAAATGGCTTAAATCAAGTGAAGGGATTTGAATAGTGAGTCCAAATGGAGTACACAATGTAAACATGCACACCATTTAAAAAATGTAAAATGGTGGGAAAGAAATAAAGTGAAGAGTTAAACAAATAGCTAATGTGATCAAGTTTGAATACATTTGAGATCAAATATAGAATAGCTGAGGTGGTGTGTGTGTGTGTGTGTGTGTGTGTGTGGTGGTTATTGACTTCACATCTTATTCCTTCACATCTAGTTCATCGAAATAAGCTCAAAAAATTATGAGGCTTAAACCGTTGGACTCCTTTGAGTCTCAGCTCTGTGTGTAGATAGCATGTGTTGCCAGATCAGATCAATCAAGAGCAATTTCCAGCCCAACTATAGACTAAAAACCGCCCAATCAACCAAAAACCCGCCCAAAACTAAAAAAAACGGATTATTCATATACTTCTGCAATGGCAAATACACGAATACACACCTAAACGCACCTAGACGTTATGTGGTAGCCTATACAATCTCTCATCTATCTCTCACACACACAAACCTCACAAGGTCTGTGTAAAGAACACTCCGACAGCAGCAGAAAATGGGTCTTCAATGAGATGACATTAATACACAATAACACACAAAATAGGCATGTAAAAGACCAATGGTGAGCACAATTAGCACCTGAATGCGACTTAATTGATTCAACCACTTTTACGTTACACACTGACACACGCATGCGCGTGCGCCCTCCGTGTTCAGGGACACAGCCACAGAAAATATATGTTTGGTACATGAGCTAAAATAAAACAACCCTCAAAATAGTGAAGCATAAAATGATCTTACATTCATGTAGAACTTCAACTTGAAATAATCTTACAAAAACTTGAAGAACATAAACCGGATAACTACTATGTAAAGTCAACGCCAGTTTGACTAATACATCATGAATCATATCTCCTTACAACTGGCGCGGAGGTTTGAGTGGCAGGGCCGATGGCCCCGCCCCTAATTACTATTGGACAGGTGCCCATCTCCCGCCCCTCAATACTAACGTCAATGGGTCAAATCGAAACACATTCAGTCAACCTCACTTCTACTGGTATTGATTGATGTTTGTAAAATATAATTATAATTCCGCCAGTTTTTTTTTTTAAAAACAGCCCAAATTGTATGTACCCGCCCAATGGAAATTTTTCCAGCCTAACGTGATTAAAAGTAGCCTAATTGGGCGGAAAAGCTTCCAAGCGAATCTGAACATTTTAAAATTGGAATGGAGTCTTTAGGTGAAAAATTGTGGAAGGAGATAGGTCCCAAAGTTTGTAGAGAATATGAAAGAAAGAAAGAAAGAATATAACCTAAGAAGAAAAATAGTTCAACGCTGCATGCAGCACTCACCTAATGACATTCAAGAACATGAACACACCAGCAAAATGAAGAAGTACTGGTGGGCTTGGATACCAACAGACCTCCCCCTGCAGCGCATCTAGCACAACATCATCACAAATGTATTATTTGGAAGACGGAAACATGTCTTTCTAAAGCCTTTCCAGTTATCACACCACATAAGCCCGCCTCCTGCATCAGTACTCGATGTTAATTAAAGCAGCATGGGCGCCCCCCTGTGGAGAAGTCTCTCCACTGCCTGTAAAAGGTACAAGATAGAGTTCCATGCATCGTCCCTCATGGTCCCTCACAGAAGATTTCAACACTTCGCTTCTTTTGGTCGTGAATTCTTTAAGTGTGCGGAAAGGCACTAACATGTATTTATCGTAGGCTTATTGCATTTGTGTTTTCTTTCTTTCTACTTTTTACATATTTGGTATACACGTTTAATAAACGATGTGTGAGCTTCTGAATAATAGAGGTATAGGTAAGAGGTGCCTCAGTCTATAACCCTGAGGTAACTTCCTCCACCACCCGTGTAGCTTCCAGCCAACAGCTCAACAGTTAATAGATGTATGGCCAGGAGGACACACACATACATGATGATTGAATGATCTCCAACCAGTCAAATTAAAAATTGCTCACAGAAATCTGGTGAGTATTTGCAAACAGAACTTTTTAATGGAAGGGCCGGTTCTCGATAATATTGTTAATCTTATGCAGCGGATACTTCAGTGATGTCTGAAGTCTGTGGCCTAAAGGTAATTCAGTTCCTCTGGGCCCGGTTCCTTGGTTCCCTTCTGAATCCGGGTTTACACAACTAGACGCTTCTAGTTCTGACAATATTCAAGAGGATAAAAAACACAAGCAACTCACAATCAACACGACTATGATGGACTGGAGATAAACCGTGTCCTTGTTCATGAGTGTACTTCTTTGTTCCCCGAGGGCTACGAAACACATCCGACTGCAGACTTGTAACAGTCAGGTCTATAACATGTAGCGCCACTAGGTGGCGCCTCCCTTGTGTTTGTTAAAGTTAACGTTGAACCTGAAGAGCGCGCGTGCTCCTCCGCTCTACTACGAGTAGGCCTAACTGCCGTCTTTCAGCAAAGACTCCGTATATATCTTTTAGTTTTGTAATGCGTTGGTGTAGGCAGGGAACTATATACTTGAAAGCATGTATGCTTAAATAGAAATAGTGCCGTTGAGACCTGGCGTGATATGGTCCCAGTAAATAATAAAACTATCGTGAGGTTAATCCTACCGGTTGCCTACCTGTGACTTCATGCTAACCGGAGCTATTGCTAAACGACCATAGCCTTAACCTGCACCGTCCCACGTTACAGACTGGAGAAACACGAGTCACTGAAATGCAGGCTGTGATCCGAGGTTGAAAGGGGACAAACAGCCAAGAACCGGTGAACCGTATAGCAGGAGAACGAGGAACCGCCATCAGGAGGTGAGGGCAATGGACTCAGACACTCAAGCAGGTTGGCAATGAAGAAGCCTTTAATGAGTGGGCTGTCACATTAAAGAATTCAATCACACATTTCAAAGGAAGCTTTAGATTGGCAGATTAAACGTTGAATCATAAAACCACACACCGATCTCACACACATTTTAAACGTTGGATAATATTCTGGTGCTGTTGTCCAGGAAATAATTCAGCTCTTTCTAAACGTCTGCAGAATGCCCCCCCCCCCCCCCCCACATTGTCACCAGATTTTGACACATGATTGTATTATTTTCCACAAAATACAAATTATTGCTTTAGGATACAAAGTTCATCATAGAAAATGTGCTGCTGTCAGTCTCTGGGCGGTAGACTCCCACGAATGAGTTTGGCTGAAGATGTGGACGATTGGTCCCGCAAACACACAACATTGGTGTGCAGAATGTGCAATATTGCTAAATTTTTATTGACTTTACTGATTGTCCATTTTGTTGTTTGTCAACTGTACGATCTGTCGACTGACTTTGTGAACTACCGGATAACTGAATTTCCCCAAGGGGATGAATGAAGAATCTATCTATCTAGCTGCTTTCACATATGACCTCCGTCTTTTCTCCGCATTTGTGGAGCAGGAGGTTCGACCGTGAGGGTCATTCACACTTATTCACACTTGATGCCCGATATGCGGAGATCGGTGTCAGTAGAATCTCCGGCTGCTTAAGGGGGGCGGGCTTGCAAGGGACGGCATATGACGTAGGGTCGAGGTTTGCAAGAGGCGGGATCGGGTTTGTTTTGGTTTGACCACAGACAGCACGCAGGCAGAACGGGCAGAACTCATCGCGATCATCTTAAATGTTGCTGCAGCGATGCATATATTCCGTTGCATCCACAACATCCGCATCGATCGATGAAAGACTGGAGCATGTGTTACAGACAAATAGAAGAAACGACGAACAAGAAAGGCATCGCGAACGACTGCGTTACCGTAACGACTGGCTTAATTTCACATATAACAAACACTGGGACAAATGTAGTTGATTTCTGTGTGAGAGCGAGCGGTAGCGTGTGTCAGTTTAGTGAAGTAATGAACGAGTCCGGTTGTGTCTGTGCAAACGTGTAGGCCCTACTGTAAAGTTAGTGAAACTAAGAATAAAGTACACAGCCTGTCAATAATCGGTGGCCACTTCATTCCGACCATATTCAAACCTATAAGCAGACCCACTGCCGGTCAAAGTGAAGGGTGTTACTCCCGAGAGAATCGACGGAGCGGAACGTTGCTTCTGTGCTCCTCGACTACGGTCTGGGAGCCGACAGCAGGAAAGGTGTAAAGGTGTAATGACATGCAAATGTAGACCGAAGCGTCATTAACACGCCCACTCAACTGGTGTGAAATGCCAACATCCTACTGCTCATTCACATATAAGGTAATAAGCATTTCGTCCGGAGAACATACTACCGCGGGGGTAGTATTTTTTCAGGAGGTCCAACGTCAGGATATGTCATTCACATATACAGCACCTCTGTAGAATCTACGCAGAACAGACGGATGCATGTCCATATGTGAAAGCAGCTTATCTATCTATCTATCTATCTATCTTGGTGTGTCGTATGAGGACCAACATGAACACACCCTGAGGGTGGCCGTCCTGCCTGCTCCACTACACGTGACTCCTCCGACAGTTTGGTAGAAGTCAACTGAAGAAGATCATGTCGGCCTACAAGTTAGCTAGCTCATTGGATCAGACGTCGTTTTCCGTGGCCTCCTTCAGTGGATTCAAAGGCTGCTCCAGTAAACTCAGGCCCCGTTTGGACTCCGGCAGCCCACAGAGCAGGGCCTCGTGCGTCGCCTGCCACGCCTCGAGCATCGAGCGCAGGACTGCCGCCCTGGCTCTGATGAGCTGGGAGCCGGCAGTCTTGTCCCCTTTGGCCAAACTGATGCTTTCCTTGCAGATCATGAAGATGTCTAAACCGAGGAAGAGAGCGTTGAGGGTGATGAAGCCGGCCCTAGCGGACTTGGAGAGGGCGGCGGGCCCTCGGACCGCTGCCATCCCTACGTCATCAAGGCCGTCCACAAGGATATCTATGCCTTTGCCAACTGTACTTACATTTCTGACAACGTTGGCTCCTCCCTTAACCACATTACAATAATCCTCTCCTAATACCTCTTCCCTCTGATTGGTCACCTCGTCCAGGCACGCCTGGATTCTCTTCACATCCTCCATGAAGCTCTGAAGGCCTTCATTGGCTCTGTTCTGCTGGGCTTTATTGACCGCTACCTCCGTTACTGTGGTGACTAGACTGTTTACTCCACTGGTGACCCCCAGACCCACCCCCCCCATGGTCAGACCCAGAGACACCCCAGCTGTCACCGGGGCTAGAGCCAGACCCACGATGGCCAGGATCCCACCCACGGCCCCCACCGAGCTCCCAGCCACGGTGGAGATCTTGGAGCCCATGTTCATCCGGTCCAGCTGGACGGCACAGTCCTCCATGTCATCGAGGAACTGGAGCATTCTGGGACGACACTCGCTGTACTGGTCGACAAAGCCTGACACCAACTTCTCCTGGAATAAGAACACCAGTCTGAAGTTCTGGTCCCTCCTGAACGACAGAATTGAAAAGATGAAAATACGTTATTAACCCTTGAAGATATTCCTGATGATATTCAACACAAACAAACCTTTCCATGTGTATTGGTTTGAATTGATTCATTGATAATAAAACAGCCATCAAATCTCTACAGCTAGCTTAAGTTATCAATAAGTGGTTTAGGTTAATTACCATGAAACAACTTAGCCTTTGTTAATTACAAAGTATTAAGTCTACTTCCAATGAAGTACTTCCAGGTTTGTCATGTCTCATGGGGATGGTTATGAATGTCAATGATATTTATAAATGTCAATGAATGTCCCTGAATTCTTTCATCAATGTTATCTCAGAACCAGCAGTCCTATGTTACAGCAGAGCAAGACACCCAAAGGCATCGTTAGAGCTAGTTTCCTGTTCCTTATGATTGGACAACATGATTGGTCGAAACAAATATTAAGTGAAATTAAATAAAACTCCACGTTTGCACTTAGAGAAGTAAGGGAGTAAGAGAAGTATTTTGGTATTTGTGTTTTAAGTACCGATCTAAAGCCTGATTTGTGGGACCACGAGGACGACTGGCAGCCGGGTCCCGGAGTGATGCTCCTGCTCACCTGAGACTGGAGAGGGCTTGGACGTGGTCCAGGGTCTTCTGCAGGTCCTCCTCCGTCAGGTCCTCCGCAAACTCAACCAGAGGCTGGCGGTGTCTTTTGTGCCCGAAGCCGACAATAAAGCTGGGAATTCAAATCAATTCAATTACATTTTAGATTACATTTGACATATTTTAGAGCCCTTTATCACAGGTACAGTCTCAAAGCCCCCCCCCCCGACCCTAGCCCCCCAGAGGGCAGGAAAAACCTCAATTTCATTAGCAAGGAAGAAATCTTGAGAAGGAACGGAGAGTGGCGGATCCCTCCTTCCAGGGATGATCAGGAGTGCAATGGGGGCCATCATTTACGTACATACATTCATGTATACATACATACTGTACATACATACAGGCAAAACATTTTAAATGACAGGGTTCAGTTCGGTTCAATAATACTGTGGAATACTGTGTGGGAATTGTGAATGAATCGATCAATACATCCAGTCGTGATCCCAGACAGCCTACCTCGCATCCATCATCTTACAGATCTTCTCAGTGGTGAGGATGTATTTGTCCAACTCAACCACAAAGACGACCACGTTGTGGAGGCTGGGCGTGAAGAAGACCTCCGCATCTCTCTTGAAGCGCAGGAGCAGAGGACAGACCAGCCGGGCAGCCGAGATGATGGCCTCCACGCTCTCCAGGCTGATCCCCACAGACAGCTTCACCACCTCTTCTCCGCCCGTGAACACCTGCAGAGAAGTTACGGCGAGCTTCTCCACAGCATCCAGGAAGTAGGTGAGCTTCTCCACTCCTTCCAGAGTGCTCTTCAACACAGTAGCCAGCTCTTTCTCCAGCTCCTCACGTCTACGGTCTGAACTCCACAAGTTGCGAAAGTATTCCCCGAAGGCTTTGCCTTTATCTGCCTGGAACACGTGGAGGAACCCACGGTTCAGTCGGCTGGCCCTCTCCTGGATGTCCCTCATCATCTCCAGCTCTGTCTCCCTCTGGAGCGTCCATTTCCCGTTTGAGTTACAGAATGCGGTCACTGTGTCGAAGTAGTCCAGAGTGTCGGAGACGTACGACTGCAACATCTCCACCGTGTTTGGTCTGAGGAGGATAAAGAACGAAATTAACATTTGGTAACAATAACCGCTTACAGGACATATATTTCCTTCAATTCCACCTGTTTGTTGGATCGCCATACAAGCAGCACACAGAGTGGAGGAATGAACAAAAGAGTCGGACCTGTTATAGTTGTTCACTATACAAGTTAACCGAAACCACCGAAGCAGACGTGATTTTTTTATTGAGTTTTTGTTGAGTTTGACGTGTGAGAGTTTGTCGTAGGCCTACCTCAGTATCTGGTCCTCTTCTGCCATCGTGCTCGATCAGTAGGCTGTGTCTCTCATTTGCGTTTCGTACAAATTGCCAGCTCATAAATCCTAAACAGGTAAACATATGTTCCGCAGACCAGTGAAATGATCGACTTTCATGAGTCACAGGCGACGCGTCCGCTAAAAAATAAGTTTCGTTTCCTTAAGGGGGGGGGGAGACGGGGGGAGGTGAGGGGAGAGGAGGCTGCCATACTGGGACTCTGCCAGCAGGGGTCGTGGTTCGGCTTCCCCAGGGCTATCAGCCTTCTTCGTTGAGTCTGTTCATTAACAGCGCGTTAACTTTTCCCAAAAATCACTTCCTGAACATTGAATGAAAAAAACAACAACAACAAAAAACAGTTCTGTTACTTAATGCTGGATGCAGTATCTTTGTGTTCCTATGGCGTAGTTGAGTGCAGGCCCCGTGATTCACAGGTCAGCTGACCTCCAGCACAGTGGTGCATTATAATCCACAAACAGACACACGCCCTCCATTGTCTCCCGCAATGTTGGTGTGCAACTGAGGTCACACGTGGGTGATTCTACCAAATGGTGTGAAGTGCATAATTCCAACAACAACAAAAAAGGCGACAGGAAAGGGATGAGTCTACTTAAAGAGGCTGCCATATTATGGTCTGTCGTAGTCTAGGAATTCTTAGAATACAATCTTGATATAAATCAAATAAAACCATTATTTATCCAGTCCCTACCCCATAATCATACATGTGTGTATAAAAAATAACACTTGGATCGAGATAGTTCGCCCTAAACGTATTTTCAACTGCCAGTCTGCCCAGTGGACTCACTGTAGCAACTGGTTGGCTTATCGAACGTTGTGTTGTGTGTCATGTGTTAATGTATAAAACACAGAATCATGGGTGCATGTCACTGAAAATGAGATGAAACAATGAAGTGCATCTATTCATACTGTATAAGCATTACCCGGGGTCTGGGTGAATCCCAACAGAAAATGAGCTAATGGTATGAAATGTTTAAAATACGTTGTGTGTAATACAATTCATAACTAGAAAATAGACGCCCCCAAAAACACGGTCTATCAAAAGCCCTACATTGATATCCGCGGATCTGGAAACAAGATCCCAGTCGATTCAGAATTCTTCATAATTCTTATTTTTTGGTTGGCAAAACATTGAGACTCAACAAATCCGCGTGCTCCGTTAGTACTCCGATATGAACGGATGTAAACCGGATCGACCCGGTTCCTTGATGTGCAGGGCGCTGCCGTGCGGTGAAGTCATCTCTGCTCAGACCGGAGAACCTGAGCCAAACGGCGCTCCCTCCGATCGATACGAAAGCCGACACCGCCTGCACCGGGCTGTCTGGGAATAGGCGGCGCGTATCCACAGTCCAGGAACCGTCGCGCACACGCACACAAGTCCACTGCACAAACCAGCACGCAAACACACAAGTCTACTACACAACAAGACACACGGAAACAAGCATTGAGTCCACACACAATCAGGGGAGCTTCAAATCAATATTTAATAATCATATTCATCAAATATGTAAATATGTAACCTGACGTCAGTATGATCAGTGGTGTGTCGGGTCTGGGGCAGGGGGTTGTGAGCTGTGTGGAAGATGAAGTCCAGACGGAACCAAACCAGAGGGACAGAGCAGTGATCTGCAGCGCAACAGGAGCTCTGTCCCCTAGCGCGGGGAAGCACCGCGGTCACTGCTCACCGAGAGAGAGAGAGGGTCTTCACAAAGTATCTTCACCGCACCGAACAGTGAGATGCAAGGCAGAGGAGGAGGGGGGCTGGAAGTGTGTGTTGCTAAATGCAGTCAGCTCACTGCATTCAGCAGTCAGCTCACTGCATTCAGCAGTCAGCTCACTGCATTCAGCAGACCGCTCACTGCATTCAGCAGACAGCTCACTGCATTCAGCAGTCAACACAGGGCTAGGGCTAACACAGGGCTAGGGCTAACCCGGGGCTAGGGCTAACCCGGGGGTCAGGGCTAACCCGGGGCTAGGGCTAACCCGGGGGTCAGGGCTAACACTGGCGTGCTCGTTGAGCCTGCGGCGCGATGCGTTTCCTTCATTGTCTTCGGTCTTTCCTTCATCTCTTGGGTCCGCTCACTGTTTGGTCACCGTGGTTACCAGTGTGCGCCTCTCTCCTTGGCGACCGTCTCCAGGAAGTGGGAGTGGCTGGCGTAGAGCGGGAAGGCGGAGTCCAGGTCCACCCATGTGACCTGGCCGGCGTCGTCGCCGGCCTGCAGCGGCAGCCCGCTCACGCTGTCGCCTGTTTGGGCGACCACGGAGACAACACATCCCTCAGGTGTTTACACTGCCGTCGCCGTGGGAACGGGGCGGGGGGGGTGGGGGGAGGAGGAGGAGGGGGGAGGGGGGGGGGGCTGTGAGGTACCTGTCTCGTCGTGGAAGTTGACGGCGACCGTCTCCATCCAGGCGTTGTCCGTGTTCCGAGGGTCGTCCACGTAGCCGCGATACACCTTCACCCCCGCAGAGAGACACACACACACACAGTTACACACACCTTCACCCCCGCAGAGAGACACACACACACGGTTACACACACCTTCACCCCCGCAGAGAGACACACACACACGGTTACACACACCTTCACCCCCGCAGAGAGACACACACACACACACAGTTACACACACCTTCACCCCCGCAGAGAGACACACACACACACAGTTACAGACACCTTCACCCCCGCAGAGAGACACACACACACGGTTACACACACCTTCACCCCCGCACAGACACACACAAGGTTACACACACCTTCACCACAGCACAGACACACACACACAGTTACACACACCTTCACCACCGCACAGACACACACACACACACGGTTACACACACCTTCACCACCACAGAGACACACACAAGGTTACACAGCACAGAGACACACACGGTTACACACAACACCACCGCACACAGGGCGTGGAGACACAGAGAGACACATAGCTTGAATTTACATAAGGCATCCAATGTTGGTCCCTGTGTGTGTGTGTGTGTGTGTGTGTGTGTGTGTGTGTGTGTGTGTGTGTGTGTGTGTGTGTGTGTCCCGTGTTCCTGTCTTATCAGCAACACACCAGTACCTAGTGTTTATAATACTGTGGTCGTCACGGCAACAGAACACACATCAGTGAGGCGTCATAAAAGCCTCCTCTAGCCTCGGCCCAGCATGTTTACACACTGTGGACCATGACCCCCTGGTCGCTGGTCAGACCATGTCCCCCTGGTCAGACCATGTACTCCTGGTCTCTGGTCAGACCATGTACCCCTGGTCTCTGGTCAGACCATGTACTCCTGGTCTCTGGTCAGACCATGTACTCCTGGTCTCTGGTCAGACCATGTCCTTCTGGTCAGACCATGTACTCCTGGTCTCTGGTCAGACCAGTACTCCTGGTCAGACAATGTGTCCCTGGTCAGACCATGTCCCCCTGGTCCCTGGTCAGACCATGTACTCCTGGTCAGACCATTTCCACCTGGTCAGACCATGTCCCCCTGGTCCCTGGTCAGACCATGTACTCCTGGTCCTTGGTCAGACCATGTACTCCTGGTCAGACCATGTCCCCCTGGTCTCTGGTCAGACCATGTACTCCTGGTCAGACCATTTCCACCTGGTCAGACCATGTCCCCCTGGTCTCTGGTCAGACCATGTACTCATGGTCAGACCATTTCCACCTGGTCAGACCATGTACTCCTGGTCAGACCATGTCCCCCTGGTCTCTGGTCAGACCATGTCCTCCTGGTCAGACCATGTCCCCCTGGTCAGACCATGTACTCCTGGTCAGACCATTTCCACCTGGTCAGACCATGTCCCCCTGGTCCCCCGGCCAGACCCCCCCAGCCCCCCCCCCCGCTGAGACCCACCTGGAGGCCCGGGGCGGTGAAGAGCTGGGTGATGCGTTGGTGGGTCCGGGAGCGCTCGGCCGCGGGGACGGCCAGCGAGTTGAGGGCCTCCTCGGAGAACTCCCTCTGCAGGGTGAGAGACACCATCTCCCCCGGGTCCACCATGCCCTGCGTTAACACACGCACAGCTGGTGAACACATGAGGGGGGGCGGCGTGGCCCAACACGGCCGAACTGGCAGTTAGCACCGAGCAGGAAATGATGCCACGCGCACGTGGCAACATCCTGCGGTTTAACGTTCAGTCGTCAGACTGAGTGTCATGTTAATGTGAACCCAATTCAATTCAATTAAAAAAAATACAGAGAGAGCTCTCATGTTAATGTGAACCCAACATGTGAGCCTCATGTTAATGTGAACCCAACATGTGAGCCTCATGTTAATGTGAACCCAACATGTGAGCCTCATGTTAATGTGAACCCAACATGTGAGCCTCATGTTAATGTGAACCCAACATGTGAGCCTCATGTTAATGTGAACCCAACATGAGGGAGTGTCATGTTAATGTGAACCCAACATGTGAGCCTCATGTTAATGTGAACCCAACATGTGAGCCTCATGTAAATGTGAACCCGACATGAGGGAGTGTCATGTTAATGTGAACCCAACATGTGAGCCTCATGTTAATGTGAACCCAACATGTGAGCCTCATGTTAATGTGAACCCAACATGTGAGCCTCATGTTAATGTGAACCCAACATGTGAGCCTCATGTTAATGTCAACCCAACATGTGAGCCTCATGTTAATGTGAACCCGACATGTGAGCCTCATGTTAATGTGAACCCGACATGAGGGAGTGTCATGTTAACGTGAACCCAACATGTGAGCCTCATGTTAATGTGAACCCGACATGAGGGAGTGTCATGTTAACGTGAACCCAACATGTGAGCCTCATGTTAATGTGAACCCGACATGAGGGAGTGTCATGTTAACGTGAACCCAACATGTGAGCCTCATGTTAATGTCAACCCGACATGAGGGAGTGTCATGTTAACGTGAACCCAACATGAGGGAGTGTCATGTTAATGTGAACCCAACATGTGAGCCTCATGTTAATGTGAACCCAACATGTGAGCCTCATGTTAATGTGAACCCGACATGAGGGAGTGTCATGTTAACGTGAACCCGACATGAGGGAGTGTCATGTTAATGTGAACCCGGTACAGTGCGAGTGACTCCTACCCCGGGTATGGCCCACTCGCCGCAGTCCTTCCTCTTGATGGAGATGAACTGCAGGACGGGCCGTTTGGACGCCGGGTGGGAAACCTTCTGCCCCGCGGCGTCCACCTTCCACCTGCAGGGGCGGAGGTCCTCACAGCTCAGAGGGAGGTCCTCACAGCTCAGAGGGAGGTCCTCACAGCTCAGAGGGAGGTCCTCACAGCTCAGAGGGAGGTCCTCACAGCTCAGAGTGTGAGGTCCTCACAGCTCAGAGGGAGGTCCTCACAGCTCAGAGGGTGAGGTCCTCACAGCTCAGAGCGTGAGGTCCTCACAGCTCAGAGCGTGAGGTCCTCACAGCTCAGAGCGTGAGGTCCTCACAGCTCAGAGCGTGAGGTCCTCACAGCTCAGAGGGAGGTCCTCACAGCTCAGAGCGTGAGGTCCTCACAGCTCAGAGGGAGGTCCTCACAGCTCAGAGCGTGAGGTCCTCACAGCTCAGAGCGTGAGGTCCCACCGCGTTGCACGGTTTGAACAACGTTAAACTGCGGAATACGCCGCTGACGTCCTTTAAGTTACAAGTTACTTTGTAAAAGCAGAAATCTCCAGAGTAATTCTAGATATTCCTAACATTGAGCATGTAATTATACGCTCAATATTATGAATATCTCTCGCTAAAACTCTCCCTGTGTTTGTAAAATACTTTAATCAAAACGATAAAATGCTATTTCAGGATGGCATGGTCCGGGGATCTCTCCCTTTCCCGTCACGTCTTCACAGACCTGTCCTAGTGTGTTACGCGTGTTACCACGGTGACCCCAGGTTACCACGGTGACCCCCCCGCTCACCGCGTGACGATGGGGTCCGCGGCGTGGTTGGGCCCCCAGCGGCCCAGCAGCCCTCGGCCGACCAGACCCGTGCGCCCACCAGGGTTTCTGTGACGAGAATGAAGAGCGGTTAGGTCCCAGCAAGCCGGTCTCAGCCCCCCAGACCCCCCTGGACCAGGACCCCCAGACCCCCCTGGACCAGGACCCCCAGACCCCCTGGACCAGGACTCCCAGACCCTCTGGACCAAGACCCCCCAGACCCCCCTGGACCAAGACCCCCCAGACCCCCCTGGACCAAGACCCCCCTGGAGCTGGACCCCCAGACCCCCCTGGACCAGGACCCCCAGACCCCCCTGGACCAGGACCTCCAGACCTCCCTGGACCAAGACCCCCCAGACCCCCCTGGACCAAGACCCCCCAGACCCCCCTGGACCAGGACCTCCAGACCCCCCTGGACCAGGACCTCCAGACCCCCCAGACCCCCCTGGACCAGGACCTCCAGACCCCCCTGGACCAAGACCTCCAGACCCCCCTGGACCAGGACCTCCAGACCCCCCTGGACCAGGACCCCCCAGACCCCCCTGGAGCAGGACCACCAGACCCCCCTGGAGCAGGACCACCAGACCCCCCTGGAGCAGGACCACCAGACCCCCAGACCCCCTGGAGCGGGTCTACTCCCCAGGTAGGACCCCCAGACCCCCCTGGAGCAGGACTACTCCCCAGGTAGGACCCCCAGACCCCCCCTGGAGCCGGACCACCAGACCCCCCTGGAGCAGGACCACCAGACCCCCAGACCCCCCTGGAGCAGGTCTACTCCCCAGGTAGGACCCCCAGACCCCCCCTGGAGCCGGACCACCAGACCCCCAGACCCCCTGGAGCAGGTCTACTCCCCAGGTAGGACCCCCAGACCCCCCTGGAGCAGGTCTACTTACAGGGGCAGGTTCTGGACCAGCTTGTAGTCCCCCTGAAAGCTGGTCCGGTCCACTCCTCCGTCCACACAGTTGAACCGAGGGGAAAACGCTTTGGATCTGAAACAACAAGAGTCTGAGTCAACAATAATAATCGCAAACTAGAATCACAATAGGTTGCCTCGCACTTTGTGCTTTTGGGCACCTAATAACAATTATCTGTCTTTAGTCAGACCGGAGGGGTATTCCATCAAAGTCGCTAACGAAAGCGGCGCCTAGTTGATTAAGCCCGGTTAGAACTAGCGCCAACTTCCACTTGAGGCTTAAGCCGTTCCATCAACGCAGCTCAGCCGCGCCTTGCTCAGGTTAGTTTAGACCAGGCTGACGTCATCCTGGATTACGCGCGTTCACAAGATACGTATGTAACCAGACCAGAACCAGCTGAATGTCGAATCATGGATCAAATGTCCGAAAAGGACCGAGCGGGATCTTTTCCAGCGGCGAACAGAAGCTGCTTGTGGAGGTCTATGAGGAGTACAAACATATAATAACTCTAACAGGGAACACCGTAACCATTAATAAAAACAGGGAGGCTGCCTGGCACAAAAAATCGCCGTTCTGTTGGATGCATAAGTAGTATTAAGCGTAACATATTTTAATTTAGTTAGACCGCGCCCCTTTAGTTAGACCACGCCCTTTTAGTTAGACCGCGCCCCCTTTATTAGACCACACCCCTTCAGTTAGACCGCGCCCCTTTAGTTAGGCCACGCCCCTTTAGTTAGACCGCGCCCCTTCAGTTAGACCGCGCCCCTTTAGTTAGACCACGCCCCTTTAGTTAGACCACGCCCCTTCATTTAGACCGCGCCCCTTCAGTTAGTCCGAGCAGCGGTGCGTCCCCCGTCTCACCCCAGGTCGGGGTCCGCCCAGGCCGGTCCGCTGGCCACGCGGGGGTCCGTGTGCTGCACCGGCCGGTACTGCGGCCACACCTGGCTCCAGTCCACCTTGTCGTCCGGCACTGGGAAGCGCTTGGTTTGTGACCCGGGGTAGGGTTGGCACCTGGACTTGAGATGATGATGATGGGGGGGCGGTGGTGCTACGGTAGATGACGTCATCCTCCACGTGTTCGTGCAGGGGTGATTAACACAGCCGGCGGGTGACTGGCTGTTGATGAATGACAGAGCGGAGGAAGAGGAGAGTCTGAGGAGCAAGAGGAGAAAGGTGGAGTTAGATTAAGGTTTATGAGTGGTCGTCACCAGCTAAACGCGGACCCTGACAGCCTTGTATGTATTTTTACATATTTATATTTTTTCCTATCTTTATCGTGTATTGTTGCTGCTATGTGGCTGTTGTGGAACCAAGCCTGAGAATTGTAGCCTACTCTTGTGTACTTGTACAATAAGATGTAATAAAAGTGATTCTGATTCCTTCGGTGGTGCTGCACAAGCTCTGAACTCAACTCGTCACAATTGGTGCAGGAGAACTCTCTGCCCTAGTGTAGGACGAAACACTACTCCTGTTCGATCGATCAGTCTGCTTCATAGCGCAGTGGTATCATGACCAGAAAGAGGGAGAAATACTGAGTCACACGTTCCCATTGTGCACTTTAAATGTGTTTAGTTGGAATGACTGAAGACTGTTCACTTCTAATTGTATTTAAATAAAGTTTCGTTTGGATCTGGCAAGATGCACCACTCCGACATGTGCACCACTCCGTGCATGGGTCAGCGGTTATGATCTGTTCCGTTAAATAACGCAAGCGAAACTAATACGTTATTATTACACGATATTAATGAGTTAATATGAGTGTGTGCTCTTTAGTAAAGACATTGGTCACATACCTGGTTTCACACAACGCGCACGGAAGCCCGACAATGGTGACAAGGGCGAGTCTGATCCGGCCTATCCAGTCCTGATTCAACCGGAGTCGTCTCATTCCTTGACTCCCGAGAATGATTTCGAAGTTCACAACATCTCCGCCACGCAACAGCAGCACCCAACAGCAGCAACCAGCGGCACCCTGGAGAACACACCCACCCACCCACCCGGAAGAGCAGAGAGACCCGGAAGCAGCGTTCTTTGCTGCTGCCTGCAAAGAACGCTGCAGTGACGTCACGGCCCAGGGCGCGTCCACGACGTCGCGTGTTCCTGCCTGCCTGGCCTGGCCCGGCCCGGCCCTGCCCGCCCCGGTTACGCGCCTCTGACTGGTGGACTCATTGGGGTGGACTTGGTGTGCTGGGATTTTCTTCCTATGGTTACGCGCCTTTGACTGGTGTGCCGTTCTGCTGGCGATAGGTCATCATCCGTCCAGTGGTGGACGGATGATGAGGCAACTATGACACCGTGAATATTGTGCTCATAGTTGGGCTTTGGTTGTCTTCATGTGGGGCGGGTTTATCGTCTTGGAAGTGTTCAACCACCACCATTAAAGCGAACTAAGTTGAACCCTATCGTCCAATGGGAAGAGAGTCAGCCGAGAGGGGGTGGGGGGGGGGTGCACGACGTGCAGTGCAAAGAAAGCCAGACTATTAACATATTACCTAGAAACAAAATACTCCACATCAAATAAGAGCATAAATGAATTAACATAACATAATGTGTGGCCACTCTCGGCACGCCCACTCAGAAGGGCTACTGCTGCTCCAACAGGGGAGCGCCTGTTTAGTCCCCGCGGGTGGGCTGGTTCGGGTGGAGTTTCTCCTCCAGACCGGGGAGCGGATGTTTTTTCCCCGCAGGACGGTAGGGGGTTAGGACCGCATTTTCCGCCGCCTGTGGTTGGTTAGAAGGGCTCTTCTCGCGGAAAAAAGATTCGCGACCGGCGACGTCTGCTCTGACCCCGCCCCCCACCCCCCCCCCCCCCCCGGTCGCCCGACCCCGGCTAGACGAAACGAGCGCGCCCCCCTCCTTACTAACCGTAGTTTGGCACGCGCATTTACGCTCTCAGTGTTGCTTCAGAGCCGCGCGCTGTTCATCCGCTCACTCGGTTGGTAGAAGAGGCCTGATTCGAGGAGCGTCCGCTTTTCACACCGAAAACGCCGACGTTTTTAACCGATATTCGACCGCCAGCGAGCCGAGCCGTGACCACCCCCGAGCCGAGACTCCCCGGAATCCGTCGACTGAACCGCGAGCCGTCCCTTTTCGGAGAGAGCCCGTGATGGCGGACTCGAGCAGCGCTGCGGCGGCGGGCGGAGCCCCGGGCTCCGGTAGCGGGGCCGGCGGGGCGGCGGTGGCGCAGCAGGACGGACCCACCGCCGGAGGAGCCGCGGGGTCCAAGGGGGCGTCGGAGCTGGTGAAGGGACAGGCGTTCGACGTCGGGCCCCGCTACGTCAACCTGTCGTACATCGGGGAGGGGGCGTACGGGATGGTCTGGTGAGCTTCTCCCCCCCCCCCACCCCGTCACCCCGTCACTTCTTCTTCTCCTCCTCGTGTTGTTGATAGGATGTGTGTGTTTGCACGGAGGGAAGCCTAGCGGGAACGAGGTGTTTGTGTGACGGGCTCGGTGAGCTGTCATGGTCATCCGCAGTGACACACGCCAGCTAACACGGAGCGGAATATGTCTGAGCTCAGACCCCGTCTCTTGAGTGGCTAAACCCGTCCTGAGGAGGCTCAGACCGTCCTGAGGAGGCTCAGACCCGTCCTGAGGAGGCTCAGACCCGTCCTGAGGTCCTGAGTAGGCTCAGACCTGTCCTGAGTAGGCTCAGACCCGTCCTGGTTCAATGTGTTGATCTGCAGGCGTGGCGAGTAGCTGCAGAACATACAGGAAACCAAGCTGGTTGCGCAGGAGCTAGCTGGCTATCGGGGGGAGGAAACCTGTTCCAGGTCCATCTGACAACTTAATAAAGCGGGTTATTAAGCCCCGGTCATGCCCAGTTAGGGCCCTTCCCGTCGGGTGTAGCCTCCCGTACTTTACTTTCGGTTGATGCAGCAAATCGAGCGTCATGCCCCGCCGGTAGAACCGTGATTACTGCGAGAGAAAGAGGTGTCGTTATCGTGATTTGGTCATCTTGAGGCGTTTGTGTGAGCGGGCCTGTTGCTCTCCGCGGTCGGACTCGGTCGGACTCGGTCCGTCGAGGACCACCGAGTGGTTGGACCCGCGGAGAGCAACAGATCCGGGTGGGAGCGGGCCTGTTGAGGCTCCACGGTGTACTCGGGTCCCACCCGGACCGGACCCGATAGCGGGACCGGACCTGATAGCGGATCGGACCTGATAGCGCACCACCATAACATCGCAGCAGGCCACCGTCCACCACACCTCCCCGGATCACTTGCGTGTGACTAGAAGTCTTGTTATGCTGTCGGGTCTGTAGACCACTAATCCCCCCTCGCACACTCCCCGTTCGGCTCCGTGTGGCTCTGTTTAGCTTCTTCTGAAATGTTGAATAGGGGGAAAAAAAGGTGTGCCACATAGGCCGAGGAAGTAGCTTCAGCTATTGTTCACATCTGTACAAGGATCGCTCCCCGCTATCGTGAAGTGCGGTGATTTATAATGGGCTATAGGTCACTGCAGGTGTTGTGTTGTGTGTGTGTGTGTGTGTGTACTGTCAGCTGTAAACACGCATGTATGGCTCTCACTTTGACTTACCGTTGAGTTTTTAATGACAAAAAAACAGACGCAAAGGAGGTTGCGTTCCGTGCGAGGTGTTTGGTCTTGTGCACTACAGTACAGTACAGTACAGTACAGTGTTACTGGGAAGGGATCGAACCAAAGAGCCTGCAGTGCTCTGTTTTTTTATTATTATACCCAAGTTTCCCCCGTCCTGCTATTAAGGATACAGCAGCTAGCGCAGTGTGTAACCTGAGCTTTCTCTCTCATCCATCCCTCTCTCCCTCCTCTCCTCTCCCTCCCTCGCTCTCTCCCACCCCCCCCCCCCCCCCCCCCCCCCCACGCACTCTGCTGCCCACCTCTCTCAGCTCTGCCCTGGACAACGTGACCACCTCCCGCGTGGCCATCAAGAAGATCAGCCCGTTCGAGCACCAGACGTACTGCCAGCGCACGCTGCGCGAGATCAAGATCCTGCTGCGCTTCCACCACGAGAACATCATCGGAATCAACGACATCCTCCGGGCACGCCGCCTGGAGGCCATGAGGGACGTGTATCCTCTCCGACGCACACACTGTGTGTGTGTGTGTGTGTGTGTGTGTGTGTGTGTGTGTGTGTGTGTGTGTGTGTGTGTGTGTGTGTGTGTGTGTGTGTGTGTGTGTGTGTGTGTGTGTGTGTGTGTGTGTGTGTGTGTGTTCTGGGGTCGTTCATACACCTTCGCCACACACAGGGGGACGTGGCCACACACAGCTTGGCTTTAACTTGGGGTGTGTGTGTGTGTGTTGTGTGTTCTGTAGTTGTGTGCGTGTTCTGTAGTTGTGTGTGTGTTCTGTAGTTGTGTGCGTGTTCTGTAGTTGCGTGTGTGTTCTCTGCACCCTGGAGTGAAGGCTAAGCTCCCGGTGGTTTGGTGTGTGTGATGAGTGAAGAACGGGGGGGGGGGGGGGGGCATTAGCGTATTGCTCGGAGTGTTGTGAGTCCAGGAGGGTGACGCGGCCCGTGTCTGTGTGTGTGTGTGTGTGTCTGTGTGTTCGTGAGTGTCGATGCGTCACCAGTGCGCGCTCCACCTGCGCGTGGAACGCCGCGGTGCTGCTCACCGGCCACCACGGTCCAGACGTACACGCTTTGGTTATTTATGTATTCCCGCAACACTCGACCTGAACCTCCACTTGAAAGTCCTCCGCTGTAGAACGTTGAGTTTCAGTCGGACGTGCAGTGAAGTGGAAGTCACTGGTCACTGGTCCACCCTGGTGGTCACTGGTCCCACCCTGGTGGTCACTGGTCCCACCCTGGTGGTCACTGGTCCCACCCTGGAAGTCACTGGTCCCACCCTGGTGGTCACTGTTCCACCCTGGTGGTCACTGGTCCCACCCTGGTGGTCACTGGTCCGTCACTGGTCCCACCCTGGTGGTCACTGGTCCGTCACTGGTCCACCCTGGTGGTCACTGGTCCCACCCTGGTGGTCACTGGTCCACCCTGGTGGTCAGACCTGGAGCTTTTAGCGGAGGCCCCGGTGCATCACCTCAGCCTCCGCCTCTAGGGCGTTTAGCAGACGCATTTATCCAAAGCGACTTACATTGGTCATAAGAAGTGAAACAATATCTCGCCGTCGGTACAGTAAAGATGTTCATAGAACCAAGTCGTGCAAGTACTGACAATCAGGCCAGGCCAGGCCGACCCCATCCCCCGTACACAGCAGTGATGGCTAGGCTACTGCAGATGCTACACAACTAAGTACATGCT
>NC_140271.1:0-30000 GCF_964030765.1 Micromesistius poutassou | reverse complement strand
AAAGTAAACAGGTTGTGGGCTTTTACATCCCCCCCTTAAAAATTATATTTTATCCTTCCAAAACACGACCATAACTCTTCAGAAATGCATGGTGATGACTTCCGGTTCAATGCCTGGACCTGTACTTAACACTCAATACTCAATACTTAATACTCAATACTTAATGGAAGCACTTCCCGCTGCAGGTCCATTTGTTTGTGTGCAACGAGGAGCGGGACATGGAGACGGCGTTGAAACTGGGCGCCACGGGGGTGATGACGGACTACCCCACGCGCCTCACCGACTTCCTGTCCCGCCTCAGGCCGCAGGAAGCGGCGGACCTGCGCTGACTCCGACTCTTCTTCTCCGAACGAAGAAGCTTAGCGACGACGCTAAGCTTGTTAATGCTTAGCAGAAGTAGCCCGGCCCGCGTTAGCGCGTGCTCGTCTGTGAGGCCGCTGAATAGAGTTCAACCTGGATGAATAAAGGTGAAATAAAACAATGTTGAAATGTGAGAGAAGCACAAAGACTAAAGGTTCCTTCTTTTGAATTAAGGACGGGTTATTCCCACTGTGCGTTCTGTGGGGCTCTGGAGTGGAGAGAATGCACCCAGTGGTTTTGACGGGAAGGTGTACTGGTTTGACTGGTTTGTTTTGAGGGTTGGGCCTTGATGATTTTTTCTGATAAGAAAATAAACATGAGGTCATTGTGGATTTTGTTATTCAGTCTTAGTTCTGTGGCGCAGTTGACCGTCCTAAAGAACATCCACGCTTACATTTATGGGAGAAGAGTTAAAAAACATCTGAATTATCACAATCACGCTGTCCTCAAATGATTCAGTTTCATCTAAAGTTAGTATTTCCATAAGCACGTTATCAAGTAAAAGACCTGTTTGAGGTCTAGCACTCTGGCGACATGAGAGACACCTTCTGTTGACCATAGAGGCGTTTATGTGCACAATATACCGGACGTCTTCTGAGTTTCCCCTTGGTCAAAGTCTGTTCACATTACTGTGATAATAATCAACCAGCTCCCTGCTGGAACAAAGCAACTCTTTTTCTCACTGGGCTGGCTGTGCATTGCAGTGTGACAAGTGAGTTTATACAGTGAGGTGTGAGCTCATTAATCGCTGTTAATCTCTGCAGCGCTGACATTACTACTCTTACGACCACAGGAACAAAGTTCTGTAAGGTTCTTTAACAAAGAACTACTAACAACACCATTCCTTCTCCAATTAAAACGCATTGCTTTTGTTATTACTGTACTTCTAATCTTTTCTATTATTTAAAAACACAAATTCTTTGGTCGTGCAGAAACAATATGGTACAGGTGAAAGTTTCACTACAATATTCAGACTGCTGCTCTTTGTACCTCCGAGGCCATAACAAGACACGCATGTCAGGTCCGCGCTCATTGGTTGACCTATATTCCGTCCATCAAATCCTCGATTGCCATTGGTCGGCCGGGATGTGTTTTGCAGCCAGTGGCGCAGACGCACTTCCGTCAGTCTGTGTTTTGGTAAACAAGCATTTTTTTTTTCTCCCGCCACGGCCACGAAAATAACATTTGTCGGAGCGAGACGACGTTGGAAATATTAATTACATAACGACATCGAAGTGCGTTTCGAGTTGGACCAGATCCGTGAGCCGCGGGTGCGAGAAGGGGCTGAGTGAGGGATCTGCTGGAGGGATCGACTCCCGAGCGATCCTTTATGTGTGGATCCGCAGCGCATGGTCTGCCCCCCCCACACCACCACACCAGGAACCAGCTTCCCCGCAGGGTCCCCGTGATTCTCCAGACGGCTTCACGGTCCATCGGATGACGGTCAGCTAACCCCGCGAAGCCCCACCGTGAAGACCCCGCTATCCGGGTGAAGACCCCGCTATCCGGTCAGTATGAAGCGAACCAGGAACCTCCTGCAATGCGCATCTGACCTCGCTGCTGCCTGCCTGCAGCAGGGGGGGGGGGGGGGTAGATGGTTACATGCATGTTGGGATCTGAGCTACAGCACATGTCGGGATTGGTGGTGACATTAAAGCGTGGAGGGGGGGGGTCGCGTGTGACCGACTGTTGTTGTGGTGGAGACCGAGACATTGACTTTGCAGGGGGTCGCATGTAGTACACTAAAAGGCCACAAGGGAAATGTACTAATCCGGGTTTCGCACATTAGAGTAGACTAAAATTAGACAGGCTCATGCTCTTATAGGCTGTAGTACCGGCCGCCCGACAAGGAAGGTACATTGTGGGATTAAGGTCGTGTGGCAGTCGACCAGAGTCGAGTATGTTCACGTATACAAATATGAGGCAGGTGCACTTAAAGATATGAACCCTTTGTGATTAGACTAATGGATGTGGAGAACGGTGATGTGCGGTACAGAGGCCTACAGCTGGTCTGCTAGGACTCTACTCTTACTACTAAGGGTGAACTGTTTATAAAGTTGGAGAATGCTCAACATTTACATTCAGGGTATTTATTAAATGTTTTGTTTTCCGGTCAAAGGGGTACTTTGATGACAAAATCACAAACAACAACTGTCATAGAGCATTGCGATGCCTTTTTCTATGGCAAGCATGTGATAGATTGGTCAGGTCTTTGACACAGTTACATTTACATTGAGGGCGTTTAGCAAACGCAATCACTAGATTAACCCATTCGCCGTATACAGAGATAGATAACAACTCTTTGTTTTGGTTTCGTAAACAAGATGATGTGTTGTCAGGGCTCCCTTGAAAAAGAGGCTAAAGGTCTCAATGGGACTCACCTGGATAAATAAAGGTTAAATAAAATAAATAAATAAATAGTAAACAAGAAGAAGGATTGGAGAAGCTCACCCATGCATCGAGTATTCCCGACGCATGGGCCCGTATGTCAGGAGGTATCGCTGTGTGCCGCGTGTCCGTTCTCATCTCCCTCGTCGCCCCCTCAGACATGGTGAAGCTGACCAAGGCCAAGACGTTCCAGGCCTACCTGGACTCGTGCCACCGGCGCTACAGCTGTGTCCACTGCCGCGCGCACCTGGCCAACCATGACGACCTCATCTCCAAGGTCAGTCGCCCCCGCCCCGCCCCGCCCCGCCCCGCCGCTCAGCCCGCCGCCTGACCTGATGGAGAGCGACCGTCACCATGAGACACACACACTGCACACCTCACTGTGTGTGTGTGTGTGTGTTTGATGATGATGATGATGATAATAATGACGTCACATGGATGTGCTGCGCTCAAAGGTGTTTGTACACAGGCCCAATTTACCCCTTCATCCAGCTAAAACTAACCCCTTCATCCGTCTAACTCCTTCATCCAGCCAACCCCTTCATCCAGCTAAAACTAACCCCTTCATGCAGCTAAAACTAACCCCTTCATGCAGCTAACCCCTTCATCCAGCTAACCCCAGCTAAGCCTTTCATCCAGCTAACCCTTCCACATGTTGGCCAGCAGAAGAGGTAACCTAACCCTCCTTGAAGGAGCAGCGATGTGTACGGCCACGCCCACGTGGAGTGCGTTGGGGCCTCACGGTCGTGACCTCACAGTCGTGACCTCACAGTCGTGACCTCACGGTCGTGACCTCGTGGTTGTGACCGCACGGTTGTGACCTCCTCTCTGTCTTCTCCAGTCTTTCCAGGGCAGCCAGGGACGTGCCTACCTCTTCAACTCTGTGTGAGTATCTCAGAGCGGCTCCCTGCCTCTCGTCTCCCTCCCCCACACCTTGTCTGTCACCTGTTCAGACTCCTCTGCGTTGCCATGGCTCCCTCGAACCGTGTCTGGGGTGGAGGGAGGGAGTTCTCTGACCCACACCTAGTGAAGATAATGGATCTAGCATTCACTCTGACCCACACCTAGTGAAGATAATGGATCTAGCATTCACCCCGACCCACACCTAGTGAAGATAATGGATCTAGCATTCACCCCGACCCACACCTAGAGAAGATAATGGATCTAGCATTCACCCTGACCCACACCTAGTGAAGATAATGGATCTAGCATTCACCCCGACCCACACCTAGTGAAGATAATGGATCTAGCATTCACCCCGACCCACACCTAGTGAAGATAATGGATCTAGCATTCACCCTGACCCACACCTAGTGAAGATAATGGATCTAGCATCCACCCTGACCCACACCTAGGGAAGATAATGGATCTAGCATTCACTCTGACCCACACCTAGTGAAGATAATGGATCTAGCATTCACCCCGACCCACACCTAGTGAAGATAATGGATCTAGCATTCACTCTGACCCACACCTAGTGAAGATAATGGATCTAGCATTCACCCTGACCCACACCTAGGGAAGATAATGGATCTAGCATTCACCCCGACCCACAGGGTCAAAGGCCGCGTTGAATGGATCGTTTGTCAAACCCTGTCTGGTGATAAACACCAGCAGTGGTGAGAGCGGTTGAGTGCTGAATGCGTGCTAGTGTCAACATGACGCCAAACAGCCCAACTGGACAAAGGAAGGACTCCTCTTTCAGAGTCAAATTCCCAGAATAAAAGTCATTCTCTAACACGCGTGCCTTTATAATCCCCTAGAAACCAGCAACGTTTGTAAACAGTGAATCTATAGTCAGGGCTTTATTTAGCTTTTGTTTACACAACCAAGGTTGCGCAACGCAGTAAAAAAACAAAACAACAGAATGGACCTTGAAGTGAGATGTCATCCCCAGTTAGTCAATCCCTCCCTGGGTGAGTCTCCCCCCCTCCCTGGGTGAGTCCCCCCCCCTCCCGGGTTAGTTAACCCCCCTCCCTGGGTGAGTCCCCCCCCCCCCCCCCCCCCCCCTCCCTGAAGGACCCTCCGCCTTTCAGGACAACAAATGTATTGTGATAGAATGACTAATTCCAGCCTTCTAAATCTAGCCGGGTTTTGACGTAGATTATTATTATGTCAACAAAAAGATAAAGAAAGACATTCTGCTCCTTGTGAAATTTACGTCACGCTGTCGACAAGAGAGAGAGAGAGAAAGCGAAACCAAATCAAAACAACACGGAAGGGTGCTGTTAGATAGACGCCGCTGTGTGTCTCTGAGCGTGCTCTGTGGGCGCGTTGCAGCGTGAACGTGGGCTGCGGGCCGGCCGAGGAGAGGCTGCTGCTCACGGGGCTCCACGCCGTCGCCGACATCTACTGTGAGAACTGTCACACCACGCTGGGCTGGAAATACGTGAGTAGCCCCCCGGACCACGTTGGGGGGGGGGCGGAGCGATTTTTTTTATCGAATCGCGGTTATTTCGACTGATATCGCGATTGCGATCTAGTGTGCGATTTTTTTCTTTTTTAAAAAGTTCCTTATGATCTGTATTATTCACTAAACAAGCAATAAATCGTTCTATAGATTTATCGGAAGCAATCAACGTATAAACTGCTCTTTGCTTTAGGCCAGGCCTTTGTGTAGAGATGAATTGATGCATGAATTGATATTACAACATCTTTATTTAACTATTGGATTGTAAAAGAATCTGATCTCCAGTCAGTAACGGAAACAAATCCGAAAAAAGGAATCGTCTCAGCCTTTGCGATTTGCAAATCGCGTTCTAATCATTGCGATGTCAGTTTGAATTTGAGTCATCGTTCAGCCCTAGACCGTGCGCAGAATGCAGCTGGACACCCTTTCAGTCTTTGACCCAATGTTCACCTCTCCCTTCCCCCCCCCCCCCCCTCCCCCCCCCTCCCTTCCCTCCCCCCCCCCCAGGAGCAAGCGTTCGAGCTGAGCCAGAAGTACAAGGAGGGGAAGTTCATCATCGAGCTGTCCCACATGATCAAGGATAACGGTTGGGACTGAGGGCGGGGCCTCGTGGGGGGGGGGGCCGCCCCCCCTCAGAGCTCCACCCCCTTTCGACTTTAAAAAAGGGTTTCAGTGTCGCTTCATCAGTAGCTCCGCCCACTAGCCGGCGCTCGCGCCATGCCCCGCCCCTTTCACCTCCTACAGCTTCCCCCGAGAGTAGCATGTGATGCGAGATATATCTCTATATATATACCCTTTCACCGTCCGTGTGTATTGTTATGTCCAACGACCACCGGAGCACATTTGCTTGTCTTGACCTAATTCAATAGTATCGCTGGGACCGGGAAACGCGTGAAGGACCAGTGAGTGAAAGACTGGGTGATGGGAGACACACACACACACAAGGTGTGTGTGTGCGTGCGTGCGTGCGTGTGTACGTGCGTGCGTGTATGTATGTGTGTGTGCGAGCGCGCGCGCGTGTAGAGTGGATAGTCTCACTCTGCAGGAGTGAGGTCATCTAAGGATTTAAAACATTGAATCATTTAATCTTCGTACAGGCGGATTCAAAACACAGGCTTAGCTTTTGTCGTTTAGCTCAGGTGTGGTGGCGGCGGTGCAGCTCTTCAAGGCCCCGCCGGGGGCGGATACTGTGTGGGTCCGCCGTGGCCACCGTGAGCAGGTTCACGGGGATATTCTGTTTTTTGTTCTACTTTTTTTTTTTTTTTTTCTTCCGCATTGATGTTTCGTAATCAAATATTTTTTAAATCAAAGTGTATTAAAGGAATGTTTAAAACGGGGGGGGGGGGGGGGGGGGGGGTTCGCACTGCGGCAGAGCCGACATGGAGCGGCGAGGGTCGTCGTGGCCGTGGGAGACCTCGTTAGGATGAAGTGTCGCGCACCGCCGCCGCCGCCGCACAGACCACAGACCACAGCCTCCTCTGGGGAACCGAAGATACTAGAACTCTTTTACTCGTGTTGATGTCGTCAATCATAAATCATGTGAGTTACATAACATGGAAGAGCAAGTCACCTGATTTTGTGAAATCGGTTAAGACCGCAAATGTTTGGAATTTTGCATATTTATGTTGATTTTTTTAAATGTCGGCTACATTCATTAAAGTGGATATTTTAACCAACACTTTTGTTTTTCATGGGATGCCGAGAGGTGTGAAACAATATATCTAGGATTATGATGTGTTGTAAACCTGTCTTTTGGGAAATCATGCAGGCGTGGAATTTCTGATCCTGATGTCACAACTGGGCCTCTAACCACAACCTATACCTTTTAGTTATCGGAGTGACAGTACATCGAGTGTCCAGCAGGGGCCGCTGTTCGCGTGAAGGTCGTGAGTCCGACCACTGAATATAGGGATGACAATATGTGGATCGCTGCAACATAAGAATTATATGAATGACATCAAATATTCATTATTATATACACATTTATACATCGACTCTTTTTGCATGTTGCGTTGATGATTCGATTCCGATGTGATGGAATAATACGATTTTTTTTTTAATGTAAGAGACGGGAGAGAACGGAATTTGAAGTCCCATGATGGAGCTCCTGTTGAAGTCACATGACGGTGGAGCTCCCGAGCGCCTGACGACAGTCATGTGAACACAGTGTAGACCTCAACCCTCCATGAGGTCCACCATGTGTTGGGGACCTTTAGAAAACCCATGTTCCCAAATGTCTGGATTGTGCCATCAAAAAAATACAAAATGTCATTTGTTTTTGTGTGAATCAACCTCTATTTTAAAAAGCACAATAGCGCCATCTAGCAGGCGTCGACGGGTACAACAGCATTTGACCTCTTATATCGGGTAAATTATAACGTCACGATGCCTCTGTGTACATGCCCACATAAATGGATGTCATCTCAAATAATTGTACGTTTATCGTCCTGGCTGGTTATAAACCGATTTGAGGCGTGTGTGCACAGTATTCCGATGCAACATTTCAACTACAAGCAGGTGACATGCAGCAGAACATACCAACTAAACCCGTCCGCCCATGAATAAACCACCTGGTACCTACGCGTACCGCCACGGCCGAACCTCGTGTTCGGTCTGTTCGTTCCGTCGGTTAAACAACATCGGAACGACACGAGAAACCAGCTGAACCAAACGAGGCGAGGGAAAAAAAAAAAACACGACTGCACTGACATCGGTCCCCTCCGTGTCCGCCACATGGACTCGTCCACCATAGCGGATCATGTGACTTTTTCCATTTCGCCATTTTCCTCTCTGGTCCACCGGTGGTCTGCATCAGCTGTCCGTATCTCCTCTGCTAGCAGCTCGGCGGCCCCTTGGGACTTCAGGACCGACACGACGCACTCGCAGCTGAACTCCGACCAACAGAGACGATGTCTTCCGCCAGCCCCGAGTACGCCTCGTTCTTCGCCGTGATGGGAGCCTCCTCGGCCATGGTGTTCAGCGGTGAGTCTTCAGCCTCCTCAGGCCCTCCGTGGAGCCTCCTCGGGGGGCCTCTTCGGCCATGGTTTTTCAGCGGTGAGTCTTGAGACTCCTCAGGCCCTCCGTGGAGCCACCTCGGTCATGGCGTTCAGCGGTGAGTCTGAGCCTCCTCAGGCCCTCCTCCGTGGAGCCACCTCGGTCATGGCGTTCAGCGGTGAGTCTGAGCCTCCTCAGGCCCTCCTCCGTGGAGCCTCCTCAGGCCATGGTGCTCAGAGGCGTTATTATTCTGTTGTGTAACCCGCGCTGTGTGAGCTGTGCTGGGATGAGGAGCGTGTACAGGAGGTGATTATTCAGGTCCGGGCTTACTGTCACACACACACACACACACCTGGCGGCGATGAGGCGGGGGAAGGGATCTGGTCCAGCGCGTATGGCGCGGCTCTCACATCGACCTCCTGTACGGTTATTTTCGGTCGGAGGTCATTGGAAGCACGGATCCATCTACGTGCCATGGACGGTTGTGTTAAATGGTTCACTGGTTGAATGGACACGTGACGGCTGTCGACGTCAGGCCTGCTGGGCGAGCGAGCCTCCTAAAGGCCTCCTTCACGTCCACGACTCGATTTGAGGACCTCATTGGGAAATGGGTTCTTGTGATTCAATGACATCTCCGACCGAAGGCAGTCTGGTTGATCGGGTGTAGAACGGGGCCGATATAACGAGCGGGTCTGTGTTGCGTGTCGTGTCGCTCGCAGCTTAAAGGCGCCCTCTCCACGTGATCACGTGAGGGTCCAGAGACGCGGATCCTGAGGCAGCAGACTACGTCGAGGAGTTTAAAATGGGAAACGATACGCTTTTGCAGTTCTCCTTTTGGCGTTCAGTCATTGTGCTGACAACATCCCATTGGCTGGCCGCGGGTCACATGTTCCCCTGGTCCCGGTAAGGCTCCTCCACAGGGGGTCAGGAGACACGCAGCCTCGCACCGAGACGGCCCACCTTGAGGCAATAAAGCTTGATCATTTTACCCCCTGGAAGAGAACTGACAACATCTGGACAAATGATAGGCTATTCTGATGCCTTATTTGCTGCACCGTAGAGGAGTGTAAATAAGGAACTGGTATTTCTTCCGCCACACCTAAAAAAAAAAAAAAAAAAAAAAAAGGGTATTATGAATGTGAAGTTACATGATCAATGGGTTATACGCAATTGTTGCTGTACTTTTTTCAGAGTGGTTCAGCCGTCCGTGGTACTGAATAGACTGGTGTCTCATGTCTCTCCTCCGTCTGTCCTCTGTGTCTCCCTCCTGCTTGTCTCTCTCTCCTGTCTCTCCTCCCGGTCTGTCTCTGTCTCCCTTCTCCGTGTCTCTCCTCCGTGTCTCATGTCTCTCCTCGTGTCTCTCCAGCCTTGGGCGCGGCATACGGCACGGCCAAGAGCGGCACGGGCATCGCGGCCATGTCGGTGATGCGTCCGGAGCTCATCATGAAGTCCATCATCCCCGTGGTCATGGCGGGGATCATCGCCATCTACGGCCTGGTGGTGGCCGTGCTGATCGCCAACAACATCTCTGAAGCCATCACCCTCTACAAGTAAGACCGCCCGCCACATCCGGCCCGTGAGTCGGACGCGCGGGCAGGCTGGACGTTTAAAGAGTCGCGGGGGGGGGTCAGGGGACTCAGTCGTTGGTGTCAATCAAGGCTGAATGTTTACGATGCTAGGCCCTGGGCCGCAACAAGGTGTTACACACAGATACAGACACGCCTCTTTCTGTTAAACCGTCGGGTGGTGCTGTGTTGGGGTGGTGTGCTGTAGTGCCTGGCACGTGCCACCAGAGGTCAGTCTTTGCTGGTGGACCAGCCAGCTGGGCTGAGAAAGCGAATGGCGACTGCAGCATTACAGGACTGGTTATGCAACGTAAAGACGTTGCGTGTATATTTATGTATTTATTTAAATGCTGATGACCCATAGGAGACACCCACTAGACAATGTCATACATGCCACAATGACTTCCATCACCTGCAGCTCAGCTTTTAGGAAGTATTTATAGAAAAACCTCCTTCCTTCCTAACATAAGGATGTGACCCCCCCCCTGTTTCTGTTTCCCCCACCAGGAGCTTCCTCCACCTGGGGGCCGGCCTCAGCGTAGGCCTCAGCGGCCTGGCTGCCGGCTTCGCCATCGGCATCGTGGGGGACGCGGGCGTGCGGGGAACGGCCCAGCAGCCCCGGCTCTTCGTGGGCATGATCCTGATCCTGATCTTCGCCGAGGTCCTGGGTCTGTACGGGCTCATCGTGGCCCTCATCCTCTCCACCAAGTAGAGGCCCCCCACCAGAAGATAAACCATCATCCATTCCACCTCAACGCAGCAAGAACAAACAGGAGACTTTCACCTCATTCCAGAACAGCCTGCGGTCTGATGGGTGGTGCTGGGGGCGGGGTTAGGTCACCAGCACCACCCAGGTGGTGTTTCTGCTGCTCCGGTCCGTCGCTGGCCTCAGGCCTTGTACATCTCGACGGGCGCTAAAGTATTTGCCGGGTTTGTTTTGGGATGATGTGTAGGCGGTCTCCGAAAGATTCTGGTGTGTTCTTGCCTGTACAGTGGTCCAGATCCTTCCATCGTGAGTGTAGTTGACCCCCCCCCCCCCCCCCCCTCCGTCCGTCCGTCCGTGCTGTGAGTGACTCTGTTACCCCTTCTCTCTAGCCTTTTCCTACTCCTTTTTGTTCTGGTTATCATTCTAAATGTCTGAAGAGCTGGCTGTACCAATCATGCACATTCTTTTCCTTTTTCTATTTGTGGTGTTTTTTTGGGGACCATATTTAAATCACATTGTGACCTGTCAAGACATTAACTATTTTTTGTTTATTTTTTCACTATTTATGAATTCTATAAGATTTTGAATTGTTAATGAAACTGTTTAAATGGAAATAATGTTTATTGAATACCCTATATGCATATCCATATATAAATGATCTGTGTATAGTTAGGTGAGATGCACTCTGGGTAAGTGTTCCAAGTGCTTGAATTGCTCTGAATGTCGTGTGGTCTATTTGAGAAGTCCAGGTGTAAAATACAGTACAGTTAACTGAATTTGTTTGTGTGTGTGTGTGTGTTTGTTCTACCAGATCTGAGTGTGAATATACGGTGTGCAAGTGGAAAATTATGTTTATGACTTTGACATTCTCAAACACCGTTTACCTGTAGTGCTGCTGTCTTGATTTCTGTTCAAGGTGAGAGCTTGCTGTTGGGCTATGCCTGTCAGATTTCCAAATAAATCTCAACCTCCTTAAGCCTGACGGTTCAACTTTGTCTCTGGGAAAGTATTGCACGATGAGTAGCTCACTCAAGGCCATCACAAAAGGCCATTAGTTTGACCTTCAGTAGTGCTTTCAGACCCCTTCCTTGAGTTGATTTCAGAAAGGGTGTAATCTCCCTGCAGGTTGATGGCAGATCTTCTGGGGTTGAGGAGGCACTGAGAACGTCACTGTGACCAACTGACCACGCCGACTGGATGAGTAGGTGGACCGGGACCACGTGATGGGGAAACCCTCAGCCTCTCCCAACCTCTGAACAGCTTTGGCCTGTTGGGGAAAATATAAAGCGCCCAACACTGGCTTTCCCGTGATCGCACAAATCTTTAAAGCCAGCAAAATACACAGAAGGCCTCTCGTCTTTCTGAAAGCTTTCTGAAGCTTTAACAGCTTAAACAACAGAATTGAGAGAGAAAAAAAAATTAAAAATTGCCATCACTATCAAGACACAAGATGGCTTCAAGCAGTGCCACGCGTCGGGGGACCGCGGGGTCGCCAGCCCAGTGATGGAGGTGAGGGGGGTCCACAGCCCAGTGATGGAGGTGAGGGGGGTCCCCAGCCCAGTGATGGAGGTGAGGGGGGTCCCCAGCCCAGTGATGGAGGTGAGGGGGGGTCCCCAGCCCAGTGATGGAGGTGAGGCCGGGGTCTGGACATCACTGACCGGCTTCTATGTGTCACTAAAACAGTTTGTTTAGAAAAATGTAGCATGAATCATACTACATTTTTCTCTGTCGTTTTTATCAATCTTTTATTGAGTCTCCTGAGCTTTTCTTTTACCTGCTGGTTTCACAGCCTCGCAGCAGGTATTTTGGCCTCTTCTGGGCATGTTGGGCGTAGTTATAGCACGTACCCTGCCACTATCAGGCTCATCAATGCTCAGGCACGCAGCAGTAAACCTGTTTTGAATGCACTCAAACACAAACACTTTATGGGAAGTTGCAATAGCACAATCGTTTTATGTTTTTACTGGTTTGAATGATTGTGTCATTGTATTTTATGTACTGTATGTACTGTGCATGTATTGCCTTATTTTAACCTGTGTGGCATTAAGACAAATTCCAATCAACTGTGTTGACATGGCAATAAAAGTTATCTATCTATATGCCTGCTTGTAGAACTAACCGCCATTCCAAGTCTTTCATCCCCTCTACAATTCGACTACTAAATGCTCCGTAGTTGTGTATGTGAATTTGTTGTTGGTATGTTACTGTATGTACAACAAGCTGCTCAAACAAATTGCCCCTAGTGGGATTAATAAAGTTGTATTGTATAGGAAGGGGCCTGGGCGCCGTGCAAAGACGTTTACCACAATATTTGTCTGTTATTTTCAGTAAGGTCATCAAATGAGGCGTGCCAGTTGGGGCAGTTGTGCAACTTGTGTAACTGACACTCAACAAAACCTGGGGTGTGTTTGTGGGGCATATAAAGGAGGAAACGAAACTCTGGAACAGCTATCAGAAGGCAAAGAAACAAAACTCAGCAACAACTATCGGTAGGTAGGCTAATGTTTGTTTTGTGAAAGCTGTTTTACATTTTCTGAATCAAGAAGGTGATAAATTATTATTTAGATTAATGCATTTCTTCATGTCTGCATTTTATTAATACATTATTTATTACTTTCATTGTCAACCACTCAGTTTCACAATTTGGCTGGAGTCAATAACCTGTAGGTTAAAACATCTCTCAGCCGCCGACATGCAGAAGCACGGGACCATGCTGTCTGCTTTGTGGATTTTGCTTCTCCATGTTTCTCCTCTCGGATCCATGAAATTTAATATTTTCAGTAAGTATAACTACAATTCCACTACTTAAAATGCAAATAGATCAAGAGACTATCAGTAGTTTCTTCTTTTAATATTTGTTTTGTTCCCTTGTTTGTTAGGCCTACTGGGAAAATGTCTCAATTGATCACCAAATCACTCCCTGGTGGTTCATTAATCCGTTTTATTCATTCATAACGTGAAGTGTCGGGATGTTTGCGGTCTCTCAAATACAACCTCAGTTATCTTTGTGCTCCAGAAAGCATGAGGAAGCTGCCAGAGGTGGGCGATATACGGTTGGCGGGCGCGGAGACCCCCTCCCAGGGCCGGGTGGAGGTCTACCTTCACGGAGAATGGGGAACCGTGTGTCACAACGGCTGGGATCTGCCCGACGCGCAGGTGGTGTGTCGTCAGCTGCGCTTCAGCGGAGCCGTGTCTGCCGCCGCTGGAGGAACGTTTGGCGAAGGTGGGCCGTTCTGTTCTGATATTATGTCTCCACCAGGGGGGGGTGGCGCAGCATATTTAGCAAAAGCAGTTATCGCAGTAATAAGAGTTTAACCGTGACAGTTCCCTTTTTTGAACAACTCTGGTTCCAGAAGTCAATTTCCCATTCATTTTCTCCATTGGCTCTTCAGAAAATCGAAAAAAAAAAAAAATTGTTAGCATGGAACCAAGCCAATTATCGCAGGAATTATTCGTGACCGTAAAACATTGGATTCCGAGCAAAAAACGATTTGGAAAACGTAAGAAAAGGCAGAGTAAAGGAACTACTCATCCCATAATCCATTGTGGACCATTTCCGACGACTTCCCCAACCGAAACGCGCTTCTTGCATCTTTTAACTGTTGTCATTATTATAGTGTTTATATTGTTTATAAAAGGCTTGTAATATATATAAACGATATACACACACACACACACACACACACACACACACACACACACACACACACACACACACACACACACACACACACTCTCTCTGCTTCGCCCTGGATGATTATTTTAGATAATGACCGGCAACGTTCTATACATTATCCCGCTTATTACACGGCTACTTGCCAAAACGAACAATTTTTTTGTACAATTTATTTGTTACCAGCATTCGCAGTGTTGACCAGCAGAGAACTAGTCCGCCAAAGACGTTGACGTCACTTAGCGAGAACGCTGGGGTTGATAAATGACCGGACTACTTGCGGAGTGATACGAAATACGTGAATCCACTTTCCTTGACAGCGGTCACTATATGCTTAGCAACGGTCAATTGTCGAAAAATAACTCACCACCGGAAGTCGGGAAGGCCCATGCAAGTGAACGGAGCGTTCTGCAGCGTTGAGAAGGGCCGTGTAATCAAATGTATATAGTGTCGTCATCGACATGGTACGTTCCTTAACTCACCGGCTCCACCGGTTCCCGCCGAGCCTGGTTGCTAAGAGACGGTGGAAACATAAGGGATTCCGTTACTTACGTCACTAGCCTTTATCCTGCCAACATTACTATATAGCACTGCTATATCATATTTATTTTTATTTTATTCTTTCCACCGCGCCATAGTAAGGAAATGATTGGTACAACGCGTGTCAGCTAGCCAAGCCAAACTCACCACAACCCTGTAGGTCTTGTCTTTCAAGCTGGTCCTCACAAACACTCCAGTCCAGTACGTGGCCGGACTTGTAATGTAATGGTTTAACTTTTCACCCATATGGACACTGTCATCTCATCTCTAAAAAACCGCATCATGTCAGCAAGGGACGTTCGTTCGCTCTGTGGTAAACGATGGTGTTCAGCGGCAGCAGTTTGACGGCAGACGGCTTGACTTTCGCGCCGGCGGTAAACGTTTCCATGGTAACAGCGAGCTCCACCAATCAAAGACGTCGTGTTACACTTTACCATTGTGGGTAGTGCATTAAATAATGTTTTTAAATGACATTGTGAATTAAACTTGTTTTTACTAGTAACCAGTCAGGAGGGGCCTTTGGGAAATCTGACAATTACATCAGAAATAAATACATATATATAATTTTATCCCACCAAACCCCAAAATACCGTAATATTGTTTTGTTACAATACAACGGCATTGGATAAGATTGTTTATTTATCAAATCAAATCAAGCCACTATTGACAGTTCATTTCTCAATCATATTTTAAGTAGAAACTGTTCTTGCTACTTGGTTTGGGTCGATTACCGGCCATTGTGAACTAACAATTTCTAATTTTAATACATAGGAACCGGACAGATTTGGCTTGACCGGACGAAGTGTGTTGGCACAGAGAATTCTCTCTCCAACTGTTCCTACAATGGATGGGGATTAAGTGATTGCACACACAAGCAAGATGCTGGAGTTATTTGTGTACCAGGTAGATATCAGAATTATTCAACCATTATGGCAGTAAAATACTTACAATAGTGTTTATTTCAAGTGGTCCTCAACCTTTTTCTATAAGATACTGCAGTATTCCAAATTACCCCTGGGGGTACAGAACCACTGCTTTGGGCTACACTGTACATTTTGAATACTATAAATGTAATCTTTCTCTACACTTTAGGCACTAGTGAGAACTATGTGGACCATAGCCTTGAACTGGCGGAGGATTTTGGGCACCTCTTTGACAGCGAGGAGGGCTGCGACTTCCTGATCAACGGACACACTTACACTGGCCGTAAACAAGATGATGGGCTTTTGGAGATGTTCAACACAACAGTGTGCGCACACAGGATGATCCTCTCACGTTTCCCTGGCTTCAAAGCCTCTACTGACGTTGCGGAGGTATCAATTAATCTCACCCAGACGTGCCGTCCTCATCTACCCATGTTCATCAGGTACGGGCCTCACAGCACCCCGTGATGCTGATGACCGTAACGACACTGTGTGGTCTCCCATCACCCAGGTAACCATTTTGGTATCTGCCCCGTGTACTCTTAGGTACGTGTACACCCGGAAACTGGAAGTAACCACGACTACAGCCGAGTGTATCCACCGGATGGCGTCGCACTTTGGAATGAGGAGGTTGATGGAGGACGCCGGGCGCCTCTTCACCAGGCTCCTCCCCGAGGACGGCTCCTTCCTCACGCAGGTCTCCTTCTACGAGTACTCGGTGGGCGCGGGCGACCGGGTGCTGCAGGAGAACTGTCTCCAGTACATGGCGTGGAACTTCCAGAAGCTCAGCGCCTCCAAGGCCTGGAGCTCGGTGTCGGCGGAACTCCTGAGGGCCCTTCTGTCCCGCTCCGACCTGGTGGTGCCGGGCGAGGCCTTCGTCCTGGGAGCGCTGGAGGCCTGGGTCTCCCAGGGGAACCGGACGAGCGGCGAGGAGCAGCGGCAGCAGGCCGCCTTGTTGGCCCTCGTGCGCTTCCCTATGATCCCCGCCACGGAGCTCTTCAAGCTACAGTTCACCTCCGCCCTCTACTCCGCCCATCGGGCTCTGTATCAGGAGAGACTTCTGAAAGGGTTCCAGGCTCAATCGCTGCCCTTCGGCACTCTGAAGAACAGCTCCACCTTCGAGAGAAATGACCGGGATTACCAGCCCAGGATTTACACCGGCCCGCCCTGGGGCGTCGCTTATAACCAAAGCGTAGAAACCGTCCGGCGTAACGTAGAAATCGTCTGGCGTAACTACCCGGTCAACCGACGTGGTGGATATGGAAACTATAACTACTACACGCCAAGTCCGTTGACTAGTAAATCTCACAGCACACCTGTCCACACCAGCGCTGTCTTAGCGGACAAATTGGTTGACTGGCAGCTGAACCTCTTCAACAAGCAAAGCGACTGTTCAAACTATGGTGTGCGGTGTGATTCACTGCCTGCAGCCAGAATGACAATGTCCACGCGCAACTTCCAGTACCAGGGCAGCATCCGCTACAGCAACCGGCTGCTGTTAAGCTGCCAAGGAAGATTCATCTTCCACATTGTGGACTTCAAGGATAATTTTGCTTATGTGCCTGCTGGCAAGAATGTAACATACCCCTGCGCCGATGAAGGGTATGGCTACCACTTTGTGGTGAGGCCCGAATACATCTGAGCCAACGCCTCTCATGGTGGTGGGGGTGGTGGGGGATGTTAGATTGGTGATGGGCAGCCATAGTTGTGTTTACATGCAATAGCCTTTATGTTTGCTGCCTTGGAGAAGCGGTGACGGTTTCTCTGGGTTCGTTCTTGGTTTGGTTTTTGTCTGCCTCTCGTCACTGGGATCAAACCCTACTTAACTCACGAAAAAGCCAACGCTGCCTTTCAATGAAATGCATCAAGATCTCTTAGTGAAGTAACTCTCATTAGTATGTTCATGTTTGCTTTGAAAACCTTCAAATAAAAATCAATTCAAATAAATCTCTAGTCTTTATTGACCATCATGTACCCCAAAGATGTCCTGACATCTAGCAATTTAGTTGTTAGCTGCAAAGTTTATAATTTTGGCTAGTCCTCATCAGAGGGGGGGGATGGAGTGGACAAGTCCTTCTGAAAAATATGTTGTCCCCCCCAATATAAATTCTTTCTACATAAATTATGTAATTGAGAGCATATATTTAATATAGGCTGACTCCAAATATTTCACACATAAACACAACACTTTTGAGCGTTTTTTTATATATTCCCCCTATATATCCTGCACAGTATATGGTATCCTCCATAGTATATGGTTTGAACCGTTGCATATACTATTAATGGCTGTGTCTTATGGAAGCTCATTTTATACATACGTTGGTGATATTATTGATGTCCTCCTCTGAGTTGTAATGTGTTGTTCCTGTGTTTTAGTGACATCCCCGGTGGGCGTGTCCACCAATATGTATGATGGATAGATAAGCAACATTTGCCTATCCAGTCTACTGGATAGGGTGGTAGACTGATCTATCCAGCATGCATCTAGGTTGACACTAGGGTTGCAGAATTCCGGGAATTTTCAAAGTTGGAAACTGTCCATTGGAATTAACGGGAATTTATGGGAATTAACAGGAATTTATGGGAATTAATAGGGAATTTACAAAATTGAAGGTTGGCTCTTAACAGGGGACTTAAATATAGTTGGGGAAAATATATTTTAGCATAATATTGATTAACACATCGAGATTTCATGCAAGTAAACTTGAATATCATGCTATTCCTCAATCACGCTAGCACACTGCTTATTGAGACCATGCCCCCTACATGCACTGTGCATTCCTCCATCACATGTGCACTGATGACTTCTAGAAGCCTAGACCACACTTTTGAACCCAGAGCATATTTAACTCAGAATTCATGTTTTTGTTCTTCAATGAAAGAATAAAATAATTAGAACTTGATAAAGTTCTACTTACAAATAAATCTGTTAAAATCATGTTTTTTAAGTGTGTTATTTTGCATGGATGTGTACTTACCGGTATAACAAAAATATATATATATTTATGCTTGGATATGATACCGTTTGATTAAATTACCCTCAATTCCCAGTTAATTCCCATAAATTCCCATCATTTTCAGATTTTTAATATTTCCAAAATTCCCCAGCTTAACTTCCCATGGAAATTTACCGAAAAGTTTCCGGAAATTGACTGGACATTTTCCATCCCTTTGCAACCTTGGTTGACACGCCCACTTGTGATGTCACTACAGCACAGCGAAGGGCAGGCATGTTTCAGATCACCTGCATTTGAGCGCATGCATACGCACTTCTCGTAGTTTGAACAAAGAAGATGACAACGAGTTAATTCAAACCAACTAGGGCAACGTTTTGATATATTGAGGTGAGTGTCTTATGTCCGCATTTATTTGAGACCAAATGCACAGAAAAGCAGACGGAGGGAGTTACCCTGGAAGTTATCACCAGCATTTCTGACGTTTTTATCCCAGAATGCATTATGTTATGCGAGGCAACGCAACACATGCTTGATCTGAAACACGCCTATTGTCAAACGGTTTGATGAGTAATCAAATCAATTAACGAAAAAGGTCCTGATAATAATGAATCACACAGGTGAGCCAATCACACAGGTGACTCACCCCGTCACCACAACTCCCGCCCCGAGCAGCATCCAAACAAATCTGTCAACATGTACGGTCCCCATTTACAAATCCACATGCCCCAACATGGTCATCATGACATTCGGTGGCCGCTTGCAAATTTCTGAGCAATTACGAAATTCAGTCTGTTTTTTTATGGTAATTACGGCTTACGGGAAACAGTTGCTCAATAACAGACTGTTGACACTGTACGATGACAAAGCCCCCCCCCCCCACCTCCAGACAACAGAGTCACGGACAGAAGCGCAGAGGAAGTGAGTCGCCCACCTCACGCTCACGTTCGCAGCAGCTATTGCGTAAAAGCGAAAGTAACCCGACTCAATTCGGCCGCACCCAACAATACCATTATGCGCTGACAGACTACAGACGCACTGCGCAGGCACGGCCCGGTGAATCACAGGGCCCGGCAGCGGACCGCCGCCAACATCGTGGAACCACCTGACCCTGAAGACCCTCCACCCCCGTTCAGCTCAACCACCAGATGTTTTCTCTTTCTCTTTCTCCGTGCCAGTGATCCTCCATAGAGGCCAACATCCCTGACACTGATTCACCGTCTCACCACTCATTCACCCATAAACTCTTTAATGGTTTCAGGGGAATTATGGGAACTGGGGCCGTGGCCTGTGGCGAGAACACGCTAACAATGGTGCGGGGCGGGGGAACCGGACAGGCGCCTTTGCGCGAAAAGGTCGAGGTCCAGCCGGAGGAGGAGGAGGAGGAGGAGGAGGAGGAGGAGGAGGTGGAGGTGGTCTCGGTTTCGTGGTCAAGCCTTTTTCCCCTGATGTCATGTCGGGTGGGTGTCTTTGTGTTTGGAGAGAGAGAGAGGGAGATAAGGAGAGCGAGAGGGAGAGACAAAGTGTGGGGGTGGTCCGTGTCAGAGGATATGGGTCATGGCCACAAAGCCACCGGTTCCCGCCAGGATCCCCCTTTTTTGCCGGGCAGTTCCTTGTGGGGGTATTCCTGGCGCCGGCGAGAGTGTAATTGAGGGGTGAGGAGGCTGACCGGTGCCTGAGCCCCTCCGCTGTTTGAAGGTTGCAGCGTACCCGGGGGGGGGGGGGGCGGCCGACACGCCCGCCCTTTCTGTCTCCGTGGACGGATCCACCCTCTCGCCCGCCAAACCAGAACCTCATGTAGACACCGTCACCGTCACGCAGATCGAAGTGAGCGTAGCAAACACAGTTTGAGGGGGAGGTTCACAGCGTGTGGAACAGCAGGTCCCGTTCATGTCACAGCCTCGTTCACGGTCCTCTTAAAGCCGATAAAAGCGAAGATGCACTCTATTCCGTTCGATCTTTTTTTTTTTTCTTCGGTGCTTCCCCCGACGGCGGAGACAGCATCTGCATCTCCTTTGACTTCTGGTAATGAGAGCCATGGGTGGGCTGGGCCGTACGGTGGGTGGGTGGGTGGGTGGGGACATCTCCTGGCTCGCCTCCCAGGAGCTGGAGAACAGGGTGGGCAGCCGGCCTCAGCCTCCCCCACATCAGGTCAACAACGCAGGGCAACAGGAGCCGAGCTGTTTGGACCGGAGTCTGTCATTCCCTGGAAGATAGAGAGTTCACTTTGAACCCTGAGGGCATGGAAGTGTCATCAATTTCATCAATACACCCGTGGCTGTTTCACTTCCTCTTGTGTGATGCGTCTGGATTTCCATGACACCCTGCTACTCCTGCAAATTCCCGTCACGAGCAGCAGTGTGACGCAGAACCCTTCTGAAGCGTGCCATTTCCAGTAGCGGATCGGATCCCTATCTGCCCGGCTGCGCCACTTATGGTGCAAGACATTCCTCTGACGATGAACGTCAACACCCTGTCCATTCCCGGGTACTGGGAATGAGTGGCAGAGGGAGGTCAGGCCCAGTAGGCCGGTACTGGTATCTGGTTCCATCCAGAAAGGACACGCAAACGGTACACACATGAAGTACACACACAAAGGACACGCAAACAGTACACACGTGAAGTACACACACAAAGGACACGCAAACAGTACACACGTGAAGTACACACACAAAGGACACGCAAACAGTACACACGTGAAGTACACACACAAAGGACACACAAACAGTACACACATGAAGTACACACACAAAGGACACACTCTGAGATTACCCTCCAGTGTGTCCCCCTCCCTCCAGCCTCGGGTTTCTTCGTGGAGACTTGTGGAAAAGCAACCGAGCAAAAAATGCTAAATTGTGGAAAGAGTGGAAATATGTTGTGGAGAGGCCAGCGGGGCCGGGCCCCGCCGCCAGTTATGATGTAACGGAGAGAGTCCACCGTAACAGACACATGTAGAACGGAGCGCTCGCTCTCTCTCTCTCTCCTCGGCCCCCTGCACAATTCATTAGCCTCATTATCTCCATTAGGTCTCAGTGTGATTACCCTTGCCTCCCTCCCCCCCCCCCCCCCCTCCATTTCTTTCTTTCCTTGTATCTTTTTCCATTGTTTTATTTACTGTTGTTATGTTTTGTGTCGGGGTCTGTCTATATTGTCCCTGTTTGATGTGTTGAATGTTATTTTAACCATTACTGTACAGTGTCCTTGGGTGACATGAAATACGGTTTGAATAAAATGTATTATTATTATTATTATTGTTATTATTATTATCAGCCTCTCGGGCCGGGCCCCACGAGGGAAACCTCAAAGCCACACTCCTTTCTGAGCAAACCCAAGAAGGCATCCACCATTTTTGTGGTGTGACTCATGGATAAATTAAAACTGTGAAATAAAGTTAGTACCTATGTCCTAATGTTTCCTTAGGATAAGGAAGGAAGCTCTGACGGGGCCCAGCCGGTAACTATCATCAAAACAATGATCTCACTGCTAACTTTTTTTTTTGGTCTTCTCGTTTATCAACAGGTAGTCGCGTGATCCAACGGTCCGAACGTACAGTAGGCGGGACCTCTTCCAGTTACAAACCAATCACGGATCCGAACGGACACCAGGCCGGGCACCTGATTGGTATGTAGCGGGAAGAGGTACCGCCCCATGTACGTTCGGACCCTTGGATGATCTGGCTGCCATTACCTTATCAAGGCTTTCTGAACCTTCAGCTCCTGAAGGGGGAGGAGCTTCGCCGGACTCGGTTCAATAAAGCCGAGGACTCTGCGCACGAGAGGAGTGTTCTGCCAGACGCTCCCGCAGTAGTGACATGATCTAATACACTTTAATGTGTTCAATACATCCTGCTCTACCAAGTGGGTCTGGTCCTGCGGTTATTGTCTGACTTTATTAAGGGTGAATCCGGGAAAGTGTTTAGTGTAGCCTGTACTTTAGATAACTAACTTTTTCTTGAGTTTATATTGACTACTTTAAGTAGTGAATATATATATATCTCGGAAACCACCGTTGTTTCTAAAAATGACTTGGACAGTGAACGGTTGCTTGGTCACCCTGGCCATCTTGTTCGTCTGGCGGGTGGAGGACTTTGCAGAAGCCTGCAGCTGCTCGCCCGCTCATCCCCAGCAGGCCTTCTGCAGCTCGGACGTCGGTAAGTCTCCTTATCTCTCCACGTAGGACCTTCTCTTTTCTTCATCACGTATTTAGCCAACGCATTGTAAGGCAACATACAGAACAATGCGTCTTATTTTTGATAGGTCAACTGTTGAACTAGTTTACCTTAGCTGTGTTTAAAAAAAAAAAAAAAAAAAAAAAAAAAAGGGGGGATGCAAATCATGCATCTTTTTTTTTATTTTATTATTATTTATTTTTTTATCTCTCCGCTTTCCCATGATTGGTCGCACACATGTATGATGCAGACGTCATGTGGACAACAGATCCATTGGTTCACTGGCCGTCCCGTTGTAAACTCTCCCTCGGTGTCCCTCGCCCGGGGGGGAATGTGCTGCATCAGCATTTCCGAGGCCGGAGCAGAATTGACTTGTTTCCACTCTCCCTCTGAATCCTGGAGCGGAGCGGAGTGACTTTGTGGAATTATGAATGAAAAGGAACGCGCCCCACGGTACCACCTCTGTTGGGTAAAGCTCCCAAAACACCGGATGGAAGAGGGCAAGCATTTTTTCCAGATGCCTGGATACTTATAATATGTGCGTTGTTTCCTAATGGAGCACCGATGCCAGCAAACATCGCAACAGTAACCAGCTTGTCTAGCTGCTGTGTCCGTTTACGTTGGCCTGGCTCGTCTCCGCTTTGGCGTGGAGTGAATGTATGTGCACAAAAGATGACTTATTCGTTTCCCTCATTCGCTGCCTTTGGATGGTGAGCCTATGGATCTGTTATCATAACTGTGTGTGTGTGTGTGTGTGTGTGTGTGTGTGTGTGTGTGTGTGTGTGGTGTGTGACTTCCTGCTATTACAATATCCAGATGTGTGCAGCCGTTGGACTCAGTCGGTTTAGCAACTCACTTCACTGAAAACCCGACCTAACCCACAAGCATCATTGTTTTGGAGTTCAGTTAGTGGCACAAGGGAAAACAAGTCTTTTAAAACCTTAAAATGGAACAACCCCAGCCAGATTTCCCATTTTAAGGACCTGGAAGCGGTGTAAACAGGAACGACATTAAAGTTCATTACTTTCTTTATTATTTATAACGCAACGCGCGTTACCTAACTTAACGTTGTTATTTGTCAAGTAAGGGGAGTGTTTCCCCGACAGGGGACTGTCAGGGAAACGGTACAGTTACGGAGTTCCCGCCTCCCACCCTGATGTGGTGTTTAAGTCCTCCGAGACGCATTTGTCAACCCTGCGTGAAGGGTGTTTTGCTCATATGGATCAGGAGGCAGAGCGGGGATTGGCTGGTAACCGGAAGGTTGCTGGTTCGATCCCCGGCTCCTCCTCCTCCTAGCTGAGGGTCGAGGTGTCCCTGAGCGAGACGCCCTCACCCTGACTGCTCATCCTGACCCGCTGGCTGTCGCCCTGCGTGGCTGACTGACACCGCCGTGAATGTGTGCATGAATGGGTGAAACTTTTAGGCGATATTGTGAAGCAATGTAAGTGGCCACCTAGTTATGGCTCACCATGGCTGTGCTGGAGGTGGTGGTGGTGGAGGTGGTGGTGCTGCTGGTGGTGGAGGTGGTGGTGCTGCTGGAGGTGGTGGTGGAGGTGGTGGAGGTGGTGGTGGTGGCGTCTGTCCGCCATGCAGTGAGAGTCATAACCCGCTTAGCGGACAAAAAAGTGACATTTGTTCTTCTTCCCGTTTTTTTTTTTTCTCCAGTCATCAGAGCAAAGGTCGTCGCCGTGAACAAGGTCGACGTTGGCAACGACGTCTACGGGAATCCAGTGAAGCAGATCAAGTACGACGTCAAGCTGATCAAGGTGAATATCCAAACGCCTTCCTTTCCGACGTTGTCGTGGTGGTGAAACCATGCACGTCTTCACCTTGGCCTTTTTTTTTTTTTAAATCTGCTGCCTGTGGTCTCCTGCTAGATGTTCAAAGGGCCCGTCATGGACATTGAGGCCATCTACACTGCCCCCATCTCGGCTCTGTGCGGAGTGACTCTGGACATGGAAGGCCAGATGGAGTACCTCATAACAGGTACGCCTTACCCCCCCCCCCCCCCCCCCCTCTCACGCACTTATTGTATGTTTATACGTCCTGACACTTAATGCACGCACTTACTGTATCTTGGTATTCACATTTAATCGTTCATAACCAATATCACACCCACAAAAACACAATTACTTTTTTAAAATGTTCCGAGTGCCCCCTGCAATCGTGCAATCGAGAGCACCCCCAGGAGAGACACTGACTGAAGAAGAACCTCCCAACCATCTCGTTTTGTTCTCTCCGTCCATCTCTCAGGTAAAGTGGAGAGCGACGGCAATGTGCACGTGACCCTGTGCGACTTCATCGAGCCCTGGGAGGCCATGAGCCCCATCCAGAAGAAGAGCCTGCCCGAGAGATACCAGATGGGCTGCGACTGCAAGGTACCAGGAGGGGGTCCAAGCCCGGAGACGGCTCACGGCCAGGCTGAACGTCTCCCTATGTCATATGTTCCACTTTCTCCACCCTTGGCTTCTGAAGAACAGGGATAGTGGATAGTGGATGGGGGATGGGGGATAGTGGATGGGGGATGGGGGATAGTGGATGGGGGATAGTGGATAGTGGATAGTGGATGGGGGATAGTGGATAGTGGATGGGGGATAGTGGATAGGGGATAGGGGATAGTGGATAGGGGATAGTGGATAAGGGATAGTGGATAGGGGATAGGGGATGGGGGATAGTGGATAGGGGATAGTGGATAAGGGATAGTGGATAGGGGTTTGGGGGTGAGGGGGCTTTAACTCACACTCCAAAGGTCATGGGTTCCAACCCCAAGGTCAGAAGTCTACCTTTAGGCATACATGAACAAGAGGTCTAAACCCTGCTTATCAAGGACCCGTATCCAAAGGATGTCTCTCTCTTTCTCGCTCTTTCTCTTTCTTGCTCTCTTTCTCTTTTCCTTCTCTCCACTTTCTTTTTCTCTTGTTTTCTTTTTTCTCTTTCCCTTTGTCTCTTTTTCTTTCTACCTGTTTCTTTGTTCTCTCTCTCTCTCTCTCTTTTCTCTCTCTCTCTCTCTCTCTCTCTCTCTCTCTCTCTCTCTCTCTCTCTCTCTTCTCTCTCTCTCTCTCTCTCTCTTTTCTCTCTCTCTCTCTCTCTCTCTCTCTCTCCAAAGTGTGACCTGTATAGCGGTTAGACCTCTCGACCTCCTATTCCTCGGTTGGATCAGACCGCTCCACCACCACCCACCACCACCACCACCACCCCCACCCCCCCCGCCCGTCTGTCTGTACTCTCTCATAACGCCGCGGCGGTGTCTCCTGTGTGCATCAGATCACCCGCTGTGAGACCGTGCCCTGCTCGCTGCACTCGGAGAACGAGTGCTGTGGACCGACTGGGTGATGGAGAACCACATCAACGGGCCCCAGGCACAGCACTTCGCCTGCATCCAGCGGCGCGACGGCTCCTGCGCCTGGTACCCGGGGCGCCGCCCCAGCCCAAGAAGGACTTCCTGGACATCGAGGAGCCCTAAAACCTGCCGCTGCCGCCGCCGCCGCCGCCGCACCACCGCCGCCGCCGCCACCCCACACGGACGCCGTCTAGAAATACTTGATGATTCCACCAGTTTGTTTTTCTCTCTCTCTCTCTCTTGTTTTTGATGTCGTCGTCGTCGTCGTAGGAAGATATTGTAGTATTGTCCAGGTTAGAAATGTGTACTTTTTGTAATTTTTTTTTTGGGATACTTTTTTTAAAAACTTTTTTTACTTACTTTTTTTTTTTTTTTTTTTTTGTAAGCGAAATAAAGTTAAATCGAAAAAAAAAGGAAACGTAATGCTCAAAGCATGTTTTCCGTTTAACACTTTGAAAGAAATTAATGGAAGAGTTTGAATCTGATACAGAAAGGTTGGCAATTGCAGTACGCTATTCAGTGGACCCAAAGATATTTAAATGAATGCATATAAGGTCATTTTAGCATACAAATGATGTGAATCAAACTTACACATAATTCAATTTGGATTGTAATGCTTAATAGTTATGGTAAATGATAAATAAACTGGCCTGCATTCTCCTCTGGGTTTGACAGCAGTGCTAAATTACACAAATAAAATGGAAATTAAAATAATCGTTTCTCTTGTTTGGAAATATTAGGATCTCTACTGTGATATATTAAATTAACCTGATACAAAATTCTCCGCATTCGAAATGTACGTATTAATTTCAACATTGAAAGTGCCAGTCACTGCAGAAATGCCAAGGGTTTTTATGCCAATAATGTTTTTTCCATGTTTTCGACAAACACATATAATGCACTTTTACCACGGTAGCAAATTCAGTTCAAGTTTCTCAGAGCAGGGATTAATCTGTCTCCGTTTTGTATTTCTGTGTTATTACACACGTCATATGCATGTAACGTGTGATTACAGTTGTTCAGTGTTGGGTTACGATCACCTTTCTATCTTGTCATATACCCCGATAACCAATAATGTTGTGTAGAACCACAAACATTTCTGTTTAAAAAGGCTATGCTGTTGGCCTACGTTTCATTTAGTGGAATGATGTCTTAACACTTTTAGAAGAACGATTTTGGAGAACCTTCAACATGAACTGAAGCCTAAATGTAAATGTTTCACATTAATTTACATACGTGTAAAATATTCTTTTTTTTAACCTTTTTATTATAACATGTAAAAGAACATTGGACAAATGAACTGTGCTGGTTTCACATGAGATATTTTAAGAGCAGGCAGTGATTGCATGCATGTCTGTTAATAACTTAAATAATACTTTCAATAAAAAATAACCTTCACATCGTTTGACCTTTTTCTGACCCTCATTGTACGATGTCTGACTTGCAGTGTGTCGGTCCTGACTGTAGTAGGCTACTTGGCAAAAAGATTTACATGTAGGCTACTGCCAACGCTAGAAATGTTTATGTAGCAAGCTCGTCTACTCTACTCCACTTGTGAATGAAGACATGATGGGGGCCCCGCAGAGGATTGGAATGACTGGAAACGAGGCCATGAATGTGTGATGAACCCACATTAGGAACATTAAATAAGCCTACTGAAATAACGGAGAGCCGAAGTCTGACATGTAATCTCACGCCACCTACAGGCCACCTCCCGGTGTCAAAGGCCTATTTCTGAACACAGGTAAGGGCACAGACATCTTAGAGAGATATGCTTGAATAACATCTTATTATTGAAAACCCTCAAGCTCTTTATTAATGTCGACATGATTGCATAATTAGCCATATTAATTCTAATTCATAAAAAGCCTCACATTTCCATGAAAGTGTGTAGCCCACCTCTAGCGATGCTAAATATTACAGTATAGGATAGTATACGAAATAGCATATTAGATCAATTAATTTCGACATTGGAGAAGATATGACGTTTAAAATGTTTTTTTTTGGTAAACAGAGCCACTGGAAAGTCACGTGTTTGCGTGCGTCCATACGGGCTATAACCAAAACACCGTCCCCTGGTTGGCTGCCGTCGGTTGCGAACGACCGAGCCTCCCCGTGATTGGTCGCGGACCCCCGTCAGTCAGCCCCTTGGTCCCTGCCCTCTCATAATGCAGCATGGACGAGGGAGGCGCCGTTGTAGCTGCTACCATCCGACGGACACCGTCTAACAACTCTACACACCCCGGATAACTCGTCCCAAAAGGTGAGACGGCGCGTTTACCGGACGGCCCCTCGCTCGTGCCCCCCCCCTCCCACTCCGGTGTGTTTTGTTCGCGCGGTTCCCCGCCGGAGACGCGACGCTAGTAGGTGAGTGTGACCGGGGCTGTCTGTGAGCTAGCTCACAGTGCTAAGCTACATCGCAGCAGCAGCAGCAGCAGCGCGGACGACGAGGTGGTGGAGGGAGGGAGGGAGGGGGAGGACGGGGGGGGGGGACGTCGCCACGTTAGCTCGCGGGCTAACGTGGCTACGTCCCCCGTCTCCCCCCCCCCCCCCCTCTCCGCGCTCCGACCCCCGTCAAAACCCGCACCCCCCCCCCAGCGAAACATGTCATCGACCGTCACTGTCGTTGTTGTTCAAACTTTTTCTCGCCCTTTCGTCCGACCTCGCGCCTTCGATGAGGTCGGTAGCCTAGCCCCCCTCCTCCCCCCCCCCAGCTCACGTTACGCTCCGAGTGGACCCGAGTAGACCCGAGCGAGGGGCTCGGGGTGTGTGTTGATTCATCGGAACCAGAGGGGGCCGTCGACTCGGGTGAGCTCGTCACGTCACGTCACGTCATGTAGTCGTGAGTTGGGCCGACGGGACCCCCCCCCCCCCACGCGGCGGTGTCGTCGTCGTGAGTGGGTGAAGTTTAGTCTGTCGGCAGCCGTCGGTCGGTCGTTCGTTCTGTCGGTTGTGTCTGCGGTTGCGCAACGTTACACGTGTGTGTGTCGCCGCCGCGTATTTCTGTGCCGCTCGCTTCTGCAACACTCCGCAACGGACACGCGTGTCACCTGACATGTGTTACACGTGTGACGTACGTGACATGTGTCACGCGTGTTCGTTCGAGTGCAGCAGCTCGGGACCTCCAGAGCTGTCACCGGGTTCATATCGACCAAGGAGTGAGTGAATGAATGAATGAATGGAGGCTGTCACCGGCCAGCCCTGACCTATGCCATGTCAATCACCAGCGGTGGGCTCTAACACGCCTGCCACGTGGCCCCAGCGCTGCTGTGAGGACCTCTACACGTGGGTCATGTCTAATGTACGCTGGCATGCTACTGAACAGATTTGATTCTAATTGGATGACATAAACAGACGTCTTTATTCTATTTGGATGACATAATCACGTCTTTATTCTAATTGGGATGACATAAACAGACGTCTTTATTCTAATTGGATGACATAAACGGACGTCTTTATTCTAATTGGATGACATAAACGGACGTCTTTATTCTGATGTATGCATAATGTAATGGTGTGTGTATATGTCCATGTGTCGGGAGTTACGTATTTGACAATATAACGGGTAAATATAACGTGGTTTATTTCCATGAGTGTGTCCGATTAAAACACAGGGAATCCGCTGTTAAAGTCAGATTACAATTCCCATAAACCGTTTTTAAAGCCAAATGCATCAGCTCTCCTTTTTTCAAATGAAGGGCAAATGCATGAATGGTCTCGCTACCATAAGAATGATCATAATCTAGAACGTTTTTTGTATCTCTTATCTATTCTCAAACGTCATGGGATCCATAAAGTACCGTCTTATCCCATCTGCGTTCCCTCTTGGCAAATTGCGCTGTTTATGTGGGTAACATTTGATGCCATAAAATCCTAAAGGTCTTTAGTCCTTAAGTCTTTTTTTATTTTTTTTAATATTTCAATATGTACGTCGGGGATCATAGAACCTAATCAGGCAGCATAATCCTAAATCATCCTT